>NC_046184.1:12747206-13050236 GCF_011004875.1 Balearica regulorum gibbericeps
TAAGTGGTGCCCTTTATTAGTAACCTGGTCATTAGCAGTCATCTATACCGCTTTTGGGCAAAGGCAATTTTGTGAGGTGTGGTAGGAAGGGAAGACAAAATGATTTTAGGAGTTCAATCAATCAGTGTGTCAACAGGCTTAGGTGGGGCTCCTAGCCACAGTTTCCCTGTGACAATTTTGAGAGGGTAGCAAATCAGTTTGCCATATTCCACCCAAATTCCACAATTGGTAGAGAGAAAAAAACCTGGCAAGGTCTATCTTCTTCCCAAAAGGGCAACGTTGGTCTGGCCATAACCGCAAATCCAAGTGAAGGGAATACAGCTGTCTTACCACTCAGGAAATCCATTCTGTAGTTCCTGCAGTAGACTGGTGGGGTCTGAGACTTCAGCCTCAGCAGGTCAAGCTTGGTCTTAGCTGGATAATTCAGGATGCTTTGATCTGTCCTCTTCCCTAAAAGAAGTCAATAGCTTCTGTCTGATCATGTAGGGCAGCTTTACCCAACATACAAGCGTAAGGCAGGTTTTTTAGCCACCAGCACCTGGGAGACAGTGTGTGATTTGATCTGATAGCTCTCATAGATACTCCTCCTGGTTGGCCAGCTGGGTGGTCAACTGTGCAGAGAGTAGGTCTGGGTTACCCGTGGCCAAGCACATCAAGGTCACATAATACAGAAGGGGACACAAGGGAGGATAGAAGTTCAGGGAACAAGTAGGTCTGCCACTCACAAGGAGTAAGAATGCATGGGTAAGAGGCATTAAGGTGGGACTAATGGGACAAAGAAGGGAAAATGGGGTCAAATGATAGGAATACTGGGAAGAATAAATGTGGAAAACAGGTGGTAGTGGGGAGGGAGATGTGACAAATAGTGGGGATTTGCAGAGGGCAAAGAGGGTATGTGGCCAGAGAGGTATCTGGGGGGGCAGGTGGGAAGGGGTTGGTCAGACATGGGGTGTAGTGGCAGGAGATGGGACTGTGAACCTTGGTGTTGCGAAACTGGAATCTCTAATGAGCTGCTCCTTCATCTGATTTACACACCACTCCCCTTTGGCTTCCTTTGCACGGCTTACATATGGAAAGGATGTGATTTGCTGGAAAAAGTTATTTAATCTATAAAAAGCAATTTAAGAAGCAGACTGTCAAGAAGGTGCTTAGGGCATGAAGAATGATACGGCAGATAGGAGCACAGTGGCTTAGAAACATAAATAAGAGAAGTTTAGCAGCATTATTTCTATTTGTAAAGTTTTTACTAGAGTGCATGTCAGTATAACAAGTAACATTTTTGTCTTATCACAGTAGTACTCTGCACATTTATTCTACTGAGCAAAGAGTAAACATAAACTATAAATAACTAGAACTTTGGGTAGTGTGGGGTTTTTTCCCCTGGCTTTTCAGATAAAATGCAAAATTGCCTCAGCAGAGCCCTGCTAGAAAGTGGCTGATTGTTCTTATTTCCCTGCTTTCTCCTTTGGAAAGGAGTTCGGCAGTACTCTGTTTTATTGTCTTGGATCTATTGATCCTTGAGAATGAAGATACAGCCCTAAATTTACCGTCTGCATTGTGAAGGGAGAGTTAGGAACCTCGGAGGAGAATCCACAACACCCTGTGTGGTGCAGGGTGGGAGATGCCTCTGCTATCCCCAGCACATACTCCTGCTGCTGAAACCTTTCCCTCTCCTAAACGTGTGATGCGCGTAGACAGTCGAGAGGCAAGACCCCCTCTTTACATAGCTGTTTGGGATACAGGTGGTATGCTCTGCCTTTTAAAAAATACCTAAAGAAGGGTGGCATTTACATATATGTGTCTGTTTGTGTGTATTTTATATATATACACTAGCCTATGTTATTTATATGTAATAGCCTAGTGTATTCCTTGGCCAGGAAGTGGAAGGTCCAAGTTGCAAATTCTCTTCTCCCTGATGAAATCCAAAAACTCATTTGCTACCTTCAGGGTAGACACCCTCACCCGTGATGCCAGGCTCGCTTATACGGTGAGAAAAGACTCTACACAGTACTTTTGAAATTATATGACTGTGAAGAGCTGAATCCAGGCTGGTCCGCTTTCACTTTGTGTGCTTTTCTTTAATTTTGCCTTTAAAGGGTGAAGGCTTTGGAGTTAAAATTGTCTTCTACGGCTGTTTATCACGTAAAATGGAGGCGTCATCCCAGTTGAGACCTTTTAATTTTGAATCCTTTTTTTCAGGCAGTTAAATAATTTGGTATATGAACTTAACAAAAGCCTAAACTTAAATGTTTAAGACCATCCAGCCCACTGTTCTATATATAAATCAACATAAGAAGAGTGTTTTGCTAAATTGTGCATGGTAGGTGGTTGCTCTTTTGAGATTTGGGGATAGGTCAGAATTTGCTGAAACTAATTTGTCATAGATTAAAGTATCTGGCTGTGTTTAAAATGAAGGCTTTTTTAGTGTTAGCGAGGATTGCAAAATTTCATTCTGTTTAGTGAATGTTTTTTGCCTTATGCAATTGAAGTTAAAACATTCAACAATCTTTTTTCCTTTGAGGAATGTCATAATTACGGTCGGCTCCATTCCTCTCGTTCTGTGCCTTCCATGTGAACTGAGGTCACGCCACCGTTCGCTGTGGTGACTTGCTCTCTGATTTTTAAGGTCAGATGAAGAGTTACGCAGAACCTGGGCCATCGGTGGCCAAACGTATTAGTAATCTTTCACATTCCTCTGGTCTTACTCTTAATGGAGAGTCATTACTGAATGAAACTGTGATGAATCATAATCTGTTGACATTTGATGTGGTCTGGTGGGAACGCTGGGTGACTGGCCGGAGTGGTGAATTAGTCTTGATCTATGGCTGATATCTCCTGAATTTGGTAAATAATCAGCCTGGGGCCAGCACCTGACTCCTATTAACATTCCGTACCTGGATTAAGGCTTACAGTAAGTGTGTTGAGTGTGTTGTGCATTTGCCATAGTTGGTTCTTTATGTAAACAAAGCTCTAGAAATGGCACAAAAACACTCTCCATAGTGGGGCAGGCACTGGCACGGCTACTTGGTGAGCTTTTGGGGTGAAGAAATCACTGCCATGTTTCAACACACAGTTGCAGTTTACCAGGCGTGCCATGCTTATGTAAATTATAAGGTTATAGCAAGTAATTAAGTTCTTACTCCAAGTTGTAATTACTGTTTAAGCACCAAATTATTCCCATGTGGCACAAAGAATTATAGATATGAGCAGTTCTGAATTTTCTTCATTTTCAGCAACGGTGAGTTCTTTTGTAAGTCTGCACTGTACTGCTTAATGCACCGGCTTATATTAGGTCAGCTTTTTGGAATATAGTGCCTTTCACTGTGGGAAATAAGCAGCATAGGGGGAACTTACTATTTCAGGAAAATTGAGGCTTACAGGACAAAGTAATGTTTTATACTGCGTACCGCAAACTGAAAGACAGCACATGAATAATTGACCGGACGCTGAGATTCGGGTCCAGTTTCACACCCATGTCTTTTTTGTGGGTAACATCGCTTTAAAAAAAAAAAAAAAAAGAAATAGCTTAAATGCTGTGCAGACGGAGTTCACACCATACTGATAATAGTCTGTCTACTTAGACGATAAGCTCCTTAAGATACAGGCTTTTTCTTCACACAGCAACTACCATTGCGGGGCCTTGATCTCAGGGGGGTTTGTGCAAGCAGTGTGGTACAGTCCATATGATATCTGAATAGCAGGACTGCTTAGTAAAACTCCTTCCCTCCATGACACCATAAAATACTTTTCGCTGGAAGTCTTCTATATATAGAACTGTGAAGTGATAAAAATGAGCTCTGCAACTGGCCTGTGTGTGTGTGGAGTGTCCCCATTTATTTTCTTTTCAACTGGAATGCACCTGGTTGGTTTAGCCCTGGTTGATTTAGGCTTTTTTTCCTGTGACTGAATCTTTATTTTGTAACATATATTCATTTTGGAAATTTAATATAACTGTTTAATTACAGTTTGTAATTCAGTAGTTTATTCTTGACTATATATCAGGAGTTACATAGATGACAACAGTGGTAGGACGCTAAAAGGGATGGCTAATTATCTACGCTATTTCTAAAATGCGGTTTTCTAATGGCTGATTTATTAGCAGCACTTCAAAGCATTCTTTTTGAAAGAAAAAATAAATCTGCTCATGAAAGCTGTCTCCAGCCAAAAATGCCTATCAAATGTAAATTGAGTATGTCAGTGAATCAAAAGAATATTCTCCTAATCTGAACATCCAGCATTTTAGGAAATTAATGGGAGCTAAAGGTAAATATAATGTTTGAGAACTGGTCCTTAATTAGAAGTTTTTATACCTAAAGTTTCATTCTTAGATAGACTATTTCTGTGAAAGTTAGCTGATGTGGTCTGGTTTTTAACACATGGCAATTTATTCATATATTTCACATATTATTCATTTATCTCACTCTAATGATTTCAAAATCATTTAAAAATAAGAAGGGCTGTGTAGTGTGTTTTAAATCTATTAATGTTGGTTTAGATATAAAAATAATAAGGCAGATGAAATTAATTTATTTCTACTTAGACACCCTCTGTGGTTTCTCCTTCGATGGTTAAGTCTTACATTGTGCAATCCGTCTTTAAGCAATCACAGCCGCTTGGTTCAGCACCCATACAGAGTAAAAAGTTCTGTTAATGTGCTGCTGTACAGCAGGTATCTCTCCCCTGGGTGACTGGCAAGTGGTATCTAGTTTTGGGGCAACACATGGGAAATTTGATAGAGTTAAAACCTTGTTCTCACTTTTCTTGTCTGTAGGGACCTTTCCTGCTCCCATCAGAGGGAAGGAGAATCACTCACGTAACTTCAGGCAGAGTGTATTTGGCTGTTCCTAGCTTTTTGTTCCTCACCGTATTATTTTTTTTTTTTTTTTAGTTTATTTTGGAGAGTAGCAAACAAACTTTGGAAACAGTAATCACAAAAACTCCCACATTTTTTAATTCTTCTGAGAATTAGTTAGGTATTTCCATCTGTCAGGTTAAAAAAATTGAAAGACTCCATTAGATCCAATGGATAAATTTGATACGTCAAGAAAGAGTTCAAATTACCAAAAAATTAATGAGCAGCATCTGTGCCATTGTACTGGTGCCTCTGAGGGCACAGAGGCATGAATGGTGTGAGAATTGGCATACACTTTTTCTGTGAAAAAAAAAAAAAAAGCCTTTTGTAGTAGTAGAATTGTTGTAGTTTGTGATTATCTAAAGTTATACAAGAGGCAGGATTTTTAGGAAATGATTGTCAGACAATTATTATACCTACTAAAAAAAAAAAAGTGTTAGCCATGCTCTGGGCACACAGATTCTTCCTCAGGTCTGGTTTCTTTTTTAATTTTTCTTTTTTTTTTTTTTTTTAGTATGGAAAGAAAAATTTTCCTGTGTATATTGAACTTTTTGGTTTCTTCTTTTTTCTTCTTTTGAAATGAGAACAACCTCATACTCAGTAAAAGGAAAGCAACCCAGAGCGTGTAGAAAAATGCCACCCCTTCCGCTCTAAGATGCACATCCCAGAGGGTCCTGAGAATTCTCAGTTTCTTAGCGCTGTATGGGTTTGGCAGCTTTTAGTCCCATATAGTAAAATTCATTGCAGTATGAAGTCATCCAAAGAGACATTGTGTTTGCGCTTCAAGAGACAGGGGTTTATATTCTGTAAAATATGAAGAAAATATTTAGCAATTCAAAGTAATGAAAGAGTGACCAATTAGTTGCTGTGTAAGCTGACTACGTGGATGGTGTCTGGAGAGAATTCCCACTGCTCTCTCTGCACCTGCATTGCAGTAGTACCTACACATTTTTTTTTTTTTTAATTGCTTTCCTCTAAAAATCCTCTTTGGTCACTACCAAAAGCAGGATTCCAGGTGATGCAGGCATTTGATGTAATTTGGTGTTTTACTCTTAAGTAAATACAAATAGTGGAACAATATGACAAAATGAATTATACAAATAAATAAACAAAAAAAATTCCAAAAAATACACTAACTTAACGTAGCATGTGACCAGTCAAATCTAGGCAAGAAAGATTCCAGCTGTACAAAACAGAAGTGTCCCTTGTGATGACATTAGCAAAGCGTATTGGGTGTGCTACTGATTTTGAGAACAATAATTCTATTTTTGGACTGTTAGGACCAACTATGGCACAATACCTCTTAGGGAAGGCTATTACAGTACTACCCATTATTTCGGCTATACTTAACATTCTACCAGCATTTGCATGATAAATCTATTTCTAAAGGCTACAACGAGGCGTTAAATGTTCATTCAGCAACAAAGACAGCTGCAATTAGCCATTTAAAAAATTTAGAAATACGAGCAGAAGTTCACGAAAACAGTCTCGGATTCTGCCACTTGTATACAGGAACTCAAAAGGAATAGAAGCACTGCAGAGATGGGACATGCCTCTGGTGTGGGTTTGTACGGAACACACGGCAATGGCTCTGTCTACCGTGTTCCGCAAGAAAGCTGCGGAGTTGCCTTTAGGATCCAAACTCTCTGAGCTATTAGAAGTCCCAGCTGGAGGGGTATGAGTGACCTCGGACGACCAAGTAGGTGGTTTGAATGTCCAAAATTGCCTGGAAGAGCCTGGTTTCTATGAGACTGTGCAGAAAGACTGGTGCCATCACCCTCCCCACATTCTCTTGCTCATCGTCTTTTGGCACAGGCTACCCAATGTCAACTGGTCCCAGAGGACACCTGTGTCTCTTCTTCACATGGGAAGAGTACACCTGGCACCACAACTTTGCCAAAGCCTCACTTGTGTAGTGAACTCAGTGCCCGGGAATATTCCAGCGGGTTGGTCACCAGTGCTGCATTAAGGCAGAAAAGCTGGAAGAGGTTAGAGTGTCGTTAAGTACAGCTGCCCTTGCTCATGGATGGTAACTGCTTCTACTTTCTGTGTAAGGTTTTATAGCACTGACTGGTTTTGCCGTTCAGTTCATGCTTTTATGTCAGGCTGTCTGTGAGGTGAAGAGACACGCTCAGCTCTCTGGAGGATCTCTCTGGTGAGGACAGAAGTGAAATATCTGGTCTGTCTGCATAGGTTCATGCCTTCTCTCACCTCTAGTAAGTTTGCAGTGCACTGAGGCATGTGCTAGTCAAGATCATGCCACCAGTGTGAGGGACCAGCCCCTCTCCAGAAACAGTTAGCTCTTTCTTGGCATGATCCTCATCCTGAAACAGGCACCACTTATGCCTGAAACACTCCAGCTTGTAGTCTTTGCCCAGGGACAGCCAGTCCTCTTCCTCCTTCTGCCAGCAGGCCCCAGCTCACAGACAGGACTCAACTATTCATCCTGAGGCCATCACCACTTGACAGTTGGCCATGAGCACTCTGACTGAATTGTAGACATCTGCCAGCTGATGTGGAGGAGGGCTTGTTCCAGGCACCCAGCCCAGATCCTGCGGAAGAAAGTTCTTCCTTCCTCCTACTGGACAGCAAGCAGGATTTAGACATTGGTGAGTCTGTTTTGGGGTCTCGTGTTTGGGAGAAGGAGGGTAAGTTGAGGTACCTCTAGGTCATTTTTAAGGGAAAGCTCTGAGGCTTTAGTCAGATAAAGCAAGGCAGGGACAAAGACAAGCTGAGCTTGAAGAAGAACTGGGAAGAATTTCAAAAGAACTGGGTCTTTTGCATGATCTGGACCTACCACCTTACAAGTTTTTTGCTCAGAGGAAGAGCAGGTTGTTCAGACTGTCTAGAAGAAAGTGTCTGCTCAGCTACTGCCTGTGTGAGAATCTGACCCATCTCTGGTCAGAACAGTCAGTTAGGAGTGACAGCCTTGTCCCTTGCTTTCTTCACAGAGTCATCAGGCAAAGTGGCTCAGTGCGATGTTTTTTCCTGTGTCCCACTACCTCTCCAGCAGAAGTCCAGGCTGCAGAGGGCACACCAGCCACGTAACATCCCAGATCTTCTAGCTCCAGTAGGCCTTTATGATTGCCACCAGGCCATAAGAAAGGTCACCAAGAATGTGGATGAGCAGGAAGCAGAGCTGCAGCAGGACTGTGTAGAGCGGAGGTTTGATGCAGGTGGGAGCCCCTGAGGTATAACAACCTGGTGAGGCATGAGGAATTCCTGGCACTTCTCACTCCAGGCATGACAGCCAGACTGCCAGTTTCTGGGGAACTCTGTAACCGCCTATCATGTGTGCCAGCCAGGCATCACACACCACTTCCAAGCAGAGAAGGTGTTTACAGTGCTTGGTCTGCTGGCTGACTTTGTGAACTTTTGTATTCTCAAGTCTAGGAAGTGCACACACGTGGTTGCATTGATGGGTGATGCAGATTGGGAGGGGGCACCTACAAACTCATTGATACCTTTGACTTTGGTATTTGGAGGAGATACCAGTCTGTGACAGGGCAATTCTAATTAAGGTTGGACACGTTCTAGTGTAATGAGGAAGTGGACAGATACACAGACCATTGTAGGACAGAGAAAACTAGAAAGCTTGATATTTTGTCTAGCGCATTCCGACAGACATATGCTGGTACTATAGGTTCACTTTTTTATCAGGTTATCCTTGAGAACATGGGATATTTTTGTTCTCTTTCTCTCTGTCATCAGCCAGAGGGGCAGAGCCCAAAGCAAGCCCCTTGGTCAATGCAATTTGTCTGAACTTAAGGCCTCGCCCAGTAAGGATGTCCAGTTTCCCAGTCTAGTGTGGCAGGACTGTGCCTGATCTCATCTGGTCCTAGTGAACAAGGGTAGCCTGTATGAAAATATATGTATGGTGCAATTCTGCTTGTGGGCTCTGAGTGTGCTGGCTGCAACAAGAACAGCTGTCCCATGTTGAAATGTCGTCTCTTTTTGCTTATCAGTGTCCCATTGTGGTAGGTAATCCACAGAGTTAAATATTGGTTGGCTTTCGGGTCTACTCCTTGCCAGCGGCTTTTCTATATAAGGTTAATACAGTTGCCTTGCACTTGTCAAACAGGAAAACAAATGTGATAACAAATAAAGTTTTTTTTGTACTGTACAGTGTGTGACTGTTCTCTGTACTCTGTGTCCTTTGGGAAGACTCTTAGCTTAATGATTGCCTCAGCCATCCTATGGAATTTAAATGCCACTTGTCCCAGAGTTAGGGGACAGTTTTGGGATGAACTGTTAGTTTCTTACAGAGACAAATGGAGAATTTGGCATGGACTGGGGGGACCTGACTGCAGCAAAGCTGCTGTACCGAGGAAAGAGGCAAATGTTGGCAAAAGCATGACTGGTATTTTCTGGGCAAACCTGTGGACTTGGCAGGCTTCTGGGACATATGCTGCTGCTCCTTATGTTGAGTGCTGAGCAATTCTGTAGTTCCCCACAACCCTCGGGATGGATCAGGGTTGCCTAAGTTGTAGCTAAAGAGTTCATACAAGAGTAAGTTATTTTCCTACATTAAAAAAAATCCTTTGGATGAGCAGGCATAGGGAACTTTGATATTGGTTAAGTCTTAACAAAGCTGCTGTCCATTTTCATGGCAGTTAGAGGAAGAACAGTCTGTCTCCAAGTCTTCTCCAGACAGTCTGTATCTGGCTGTATCAGAAAGACAAATGTGAAAAAACGGGAAGAACTGTTCATAAGACCAAAACAGGAGTTTGAAAGGATTGGGAAAGAGGTGAGTCTTTGCATCTACTGGTGCAAAGTAAAGCTGATGCACCATGCTGGTGGCATAGGGGGAATCTTGGTGGTGGACAGGAGGCTTTGCAGGTCACCCTTGTTTTCAGGTGCTGTATTACTAGGGCTGTGTCCAGGGCTGCTGCTTGGCAAGGACTGGAGTACCTCATCCTCAGACAGCCCCAACGTGATTTCTAAGGGCTTTCCATTGTCTTTACATGTATTTGCATCAAGCCCATCTCACAGGCACTGTCATTCAGCAGAAACTGATGACTGTTTGAAACTCCTGGGCACTGTGGTCACTGGAGAGGAACATACATATGGCATGTGACATCAGAGAATAGATAGCTTTGCAAATGACAAAGACAAGTACTTCCACTCTCACGTAGTGGGAGTTTCTGTTCTGTGGCAGGAACAAGGTACCAGTGTGTCCCAGGAAGTACATGCTGGAGCTCTGAAAGTGTGTGAGAAATACATGTATTTACCTCTGGAGTTTGTACATCACCATGGAGATTTCTGAAGCCTGAGCACATGGTGGGATTATATTCCTTATCATCCTAATGATCATATATTTCCTCCAGTCGTGTTGAAGGGGAAAATATATCACGTTTGGACCCTTGCTTGTTACTGCATCTCTTGGCTTTGCTCATCTTCAGTGGGGAATTACAATCAGTACAGCAATGGCCTTGCAAGCCGGACAGACCTGCTGACAACGTAGGAGTTTGGAGCCCTTAAAATAAACCCAGTGCCTGTCACTGCAATGCTGATGATTGCACTTTTCCATTTGCTTGGCCCTCCTTGGAGCCTTTAGCTCCCTCCTGGTTTTACAGAACCTTGCAAGTATTCACCTGTCATTGCATGGTAATGCTGCAACATCAGTGTGAAGGCAGGAGGACAACAACAAACTGAGCCCTTCTTGGTGGATAATGTGAAACAGGCAGATGCGGAGAGAGCTGGATGGAACACAGTGAATTGTGGAGTTTCTGGGGATCCTTAAAGCCTTCCCCTCTTTGATGTACTACTGAGACGCAGAACACAAGGCCAGTAGTGTGGACGCAGGTGGGCAATTGTAACCTGCAGCTCTCCCCTAAGGTCCTTTGGAGGTTGTACCTACCAGCACAGTGCAGGTCCAGGCAATTCACTCCTGGTGTTTTACTGGACTCTTAATAATTCAGGTTTAGTAAGAGCAGTAGAAATGTTACAGAATTAGGTAGATAGTTGGTTTCATTACCTTTTCTGTGGCAGATTTCTTAAGGCGATGTGACTGAGACAACATCACACAAAGCATGGTATCGCCTCTGCTTTGAACGCTGAGCAAAACATTCACCCGTCCTGTTGCAGTTATGCATAGTTCGTATGTCTGGAGGGAATAAATGAACCTCTGGGCTGTCTCAGGAGGCAGATGGGAGTTGTGGATTCTCTCTGGGGATTCGGTGTGCAGTTTACAGTCATGAGTCTTTAAGTTTTGAGAATAATCATGAGATGCGTAGGGCCAAAATGGAGCCTAAAGAGCTTCAGCTGGGACGGGGGCGGAATGTTGACTTAATATTCTCAAGGGGTTCAGTTAGACTCAACTCTTCCAGTTTCTGGTTGAATGCCTTAAACATTACTTTATGTTAAATATTTTAATACTTGCCTATATATTAAAGATGGGTAGTTTCCTTTGAAAGGAAGTGGCTCTGTCTTTTCAACGGGACTGAACATGGTCCTTTTGGGCATAGCAGGTAACCTTACAGCAAGCTAACAAATTTAGACACCTATAGGGATGTAAGCATATGAGTCTGAATTATTGCCAGCATAGGCACTAACTAATTCTGCTGAGGCAGCATGGTGGCTACTTTAGATGTGTGCAGTCAACAGAGCTCTAGATGCTGTTTTGGTTTCCTGTGGTAAAGATGCCTGTGAGATCTCGGGAGGCTGTGCAGTTAAACAGGGTTTCCATGGCTTCTTCACTTGGATTTATTAAATTGCCTGTCTGTAGTGAGTGGGTAGTAGGACTCCTGTACTTGACAAAGGGAGTTTTGAGGACAGACTATTAATAACTGTTGAGCATTTATGTAGAGCCTCCCTTATTAATGTCTTCTTAAATGTAAGGGTGTCCAAATACTTACTTGTTTTTTATAGATGATTATACAAATGTGCTTACAGAAAACGTTGGTAGGGGGCCAACTCTGAGACCTTTGTGTAGTGTGGCTGTAGTATCAGATCAATAGTGGGTTTTTTTCAGAAGAGAAGGAAAAAATTATACCCAAATTTGTACAAGATAATTACTGTGAAAAATAGAAAAAATCTTGGGCCTAAGTATAGGGATAGTGATATTTTACAGAGCTAATGAGTGTTCTTTACAGCTAATTTTTCTAATCAAAATCCAGACTCAGAAGGGGAAAAAGGGACAAAACCCAGTCCTGGACACTGGTACATGCAAACCAAAAGCTAACTTGTAAGTTAAAATTCCTACAATCTTATTGTAGTCAGTAATAGAGTAGTCTGGATCTACTGTTTTTTTCCTGGGTTTGTAAGTGTCCTTTGGAAAGCACCTAAATATTGTTCAGATAATTTACTGCAACAGTTCTGATAATTTGCTGGGGAAATATTCTGTGTCTGGAAATAGTTTAGCTGCAACTGTGAGGAATTAGGGAGCAAGGAGTTTATATCTCTAGTTTGTAAGAAGTTGAACTATAATAGAACTTCTATTATGAACTATAATAGAATCTTAATCACACTCTATAAATCAGAATGCTTAAAAGCAAGAAAGATTTTCCCTTCTTTTAGATGCCCCAGCTAAACCCACCTTAGGCAACCTCAAGGCACAGCATGAAATGGGAGCTGCCTCAGGTACTGAGTTATATTTACTTTTAAAAACACATCCATAAAGAGCACTACAGAAGATCCTTCATTTGTGCTAAAAAGGAAAAGCTGTCCAAAGTTAAGGAGAAAATCTGTCCAAAGGCTCTGTGGGAGATCTTACCTAGGGTACGTTCAGAGACAAAACTTCCATCTCACTTCTCAGTGACCCTGATGCTATCGGGTGCTGAGTGCCTTCAAGGTGTTTTGCTGTCAGTGGGAGAAGACTTACACCTTTCAAGATCAGGTCTGTGGTCTTTGATATTTGCACGCTCATGCTGTCACTACGTGTGCAATGGGATGGATGCTTATGTTGGTGCCAAAAGACTGACGCTGCAGGTGTCCTGGAAATACTCATGATAGAGGCTGGAGGAGCTTTTGCTTTGCTTACAGGGTAGGAAAAGCTTTAGTGCTTCTCTGGTATTTCCTTTCGAGATATCATACTAATAATTATGGCTTTCTGTTTCTTTCTGTGCTTAGCATTTTCTAGCTTGCTGACGAGTCACTGGCGCTAGTTATCTCCTGGAGAATGGAGACACCTCCTCTCATGTCTTCCTCTCTTAAAGAAGAGAATTCGTAGCCTCCAGTCATCCCAAGTGTTGTGATCCACTAGCTCTTCCCGGTGCCCCCATTCCCCCAGAGCCTCGCGTGCTGCTGTGCAGGCCCCGTGGGTCTCAGCCTGCCCACGCCAGCCGCCCTGGCCAGCAGAGCCCCGAGGGCCTCTCCGTGGTGGCCCTGGCTCTCCGGCTTGCCCAGGGTACTGATGCCCAGAAAAGGGACTGGAGGAGTTGGTCACTGCATTGGGTCAATGTTCTCCACGCTAATCTGCTCAAAATTTCTGTTCTAATGTATTTTCCTCTTCGAAAGGCTGGTTAGTAAGTATGGCAATTCCTATTACTAATTCAGTGACTTTAAACAAATACTAGGCAACTACTGAGACTTTTCTCAAGGGAGAGTGTACCTCAACACTGAAAAAGATAAATGACATATTTTTTTCCCCTCTGGTATTTCTTTGTTGAGTATATTTGTGCCTTTATATAATCATAGAGCCAGCACAAAATATATTTTTTGTTAAATTTTGAGCTTTTTTTTTTTTTAACCCATTACAAATTCTGTTACTGGAAATAAGAAGTACATCTGGGCTGTAACTAGCATGATCATAGATTTATTGGTTGAGTGTGGATGTCAATATGCAGTGTTTCCATGTGCCTTGAACAAGAATGTTACTTGCATTGGTGCATGTATTTCATGGCCTTTCAGAATTAAGTGGAGAAGACAGCCTTTCAGGAAGCCTTAATGCCTTTTATACGGAGGCAGTGCCTTGTTGCGCACATGATGTTTGATTTCTTTTTAGTTATGAAATTTCTTACCTTCTGGTGTATGTTGCTTTATTCTTTTTCTGTTTTATAAAGAAGCAGATATAAGCTTATTATAGAAAGGGCACAGTTCTTTAACTCATAGTTGTGTAAACATCCCTGCACAGAGATTTTTTTTTTTTTTTTAATCTGAGCAATGGAACTTGATGTATTTATAATGCTGGAACTTTTCTTGTTCAGTGAGATAAGTTGTAAATACAATTATTTTGTAACAGGAGAACAGATTGCTATATGAAATTGGAAAGATTTGCTGGAAGGCCTATTTCTGGCCTTAGAATAATAACACAGAACTATAGACTGCAGAATATGAAACAGAATGATACTATCAGAAATACTTTTTTTGTGTGCTGGGTGTGATTAGCTAGACCTTTTCTGATCTAGAAATTAAATTAGAATTAATAGACATAAATGGTGTTGTCTGCACTATAAGGTTAAATAGAAAAATCTCATCTCAGGTTTCCTGAATCTTAATTTGATTGAGATCACCCCTTCTCTCTGTCAGGGAATTTGATTTCCTCAGTCTTAAAGAACTGGCTGGGGTTCAGATGCTTGGACGCAAAGAAAATCCAGTGCACTAAAATTCTTGGAGGCTAAAAACCCACCAACCCAGACAACGATCCAGCAGGTTTCCTTTCCAGGACTGCACAACCTGGTAAGCATCTCCTTTCCTAGCCTGAAAGCTTCCTGGATTCCTGTTATGAGGAGATAAGCATTACCTCCTACCTAGACTGTATTTGCAATTGGATTTAAGGAGGGAATCATTTATACCTCAGCTGAGTCCCTTTTGAGAAGCCCCAGACAGTCAGGAATTTAAATGACTATTTCAGGCTGAATGCCTGTCCATCTTTCTGTGCTCTCTAAGCAGCACCCAAAACACTCAGGTCCTATGACTTGTAAGGGTGAGGGCTATATCAGGGCTGATTGATACCCGACAGATAGATCAGCATTTCTTCTGGTACATCCTTAACTAGCTCTTGATGTAGTGACAGTAGCCATGAAATGAATCCCTCTCCATGCTGCTGTTCGTGGAGGAGGTTTCACCAGATGTGGAATCAGGACAGACAAGTGTTGCCAGAATCAGGATGAACATTCAGGTGAGGGTGTTGATCCTTTGGGTTTGAATTGTCCTCTTGGGAGAGGGGACAATGTGGACCAGAGCCATTTTTGCCATTCTCCTGTCATTCAGTAGTATCCTTTAGAATCTGTGCAAAATCAGAGTGTGAACCAACAGGTGGACTCACTATTGTATTTCATGTAGCTCTCAACCCATGATGCACCACACCCTTTGCCCATAGGAGTGGTTGTGTGATAAAGCTTCAAAAAGAGCTCTATGCCAAGCATCTTTTCCTCTTTGTTGTTGCTAATATTGTTATTGACGATTGATCCCTGTGTACGACATACCACAATCCCCTTGTAATTCAGCTGAATTCTGTGTTTTCCTAGTACTTCATCTCCTGCAGTATGAGTATTCAATTGTTGGCATGACTATAAGCATTGAACCAGTTCCTGAAGTTATGGAAATAGGCTACGGTGCCTTAGCAATTCAATACCAGTTGTGCTTCATCTGTAGTACCTATATTAATTCAAAATATCCCATCTATACATTAGCAACATAAAACCTTTTAATTTATATTTAACGTAAGTGTTGTCAGATACATCTCTCCTACAAGAGATGGAGAACAAGAGCTTGCTTTCGTCAGTCTGCTTCCAAATGTTCTTAATGAAACTCATTGACTCTGGCTTTGAGTCTGGTGGCACATGTATGCAACGTTAACAAAAGCAGCAGGGAACCAGACCGTTATTGTTACGTTAGTGGAAAATTAGAAAGGTTTGATCCAGCTGAGCAATGTTCTCAAGGTGCTGAGCACCCTTAGCTTCCAGGAACTTTAATGAAATTGAAAGCACTGAATTAACTAGATTGACCTGGCATGAATTAATCAAGACAAGCCATAAGCCATTTAGCAGAGTAAAACTGAGCAGTATTTGAATGGTCAGATATCACTGTCTAAGACAGTGCTCTAACTCTGAAAAGGAAAGTTATGTATCTGGGATAGGACATGATGGTTTCTTGCTTGATGGATGAGTAACCTGCAGGATGATGAAATAAGTGGTGAAAAAGGCTTTAATTTGAGTCGCTTTTAGAAAACTTATATTTTTTTGATGAGCATCATGCATTATTTAGTTAATTGCTACTTTAGTCCTTTTTAAGGATACTAATTATGGTAGTTTGAAAAGTGTGTTGGAAAGAAATATCTATCCTGTTCATCATTGCCATGTGCACTCTAGCATAGGAAGATGGGGACAAATACACCTTTCTAGGTCAGAAGCTACCGTGAGAATTCTGCAGCTGTTGAAAGAAGATGATTTCTTTCTGAGAAAACGATGATCTGTACTCAAGGAGTCAATGAGAGCTGACTCATGATTATGTAGCAAATAGCTGCTACACTTTAAGGTATGATCAGCCCTATAATAGAAATGTCAGATGAATTACATATGCCCACACCTTCAGTCATGCCAGTAAAACACTGCCATTGAAGCTCAAACCCACTTTTATCAATGTGCTGCGGGCACTTGGAAAGAAACTGTTATAGTGGGCTTGAATCAGTCCAGGTGGGGTAGGAGGAGGGCTACAACATCTTCTGAAATGGGTCTTGGGCTTTGGAACTCCATCCCAGAAGAGGTTACCAGGCCCATCTGAATTTAGGATTTTAACATTTTTAACAGAATTACACACCTGCATGTGTTTGACAGTACGTATGCATGCTAATGTACAGCCCAAAGGAATAGCAAAATGGTTTGGGTTTTTTGGTTTTTTGTTTTTTCTTTTGTGGAAGTCATATTGCTTTGTAATGTTGTTTGTCCTTTATATACCTGCTTCACCACTGAAAATGTGGGTTAGCATTTGGATGATGCAAGTTTTTCACTTGGCTGTAACACAGACATACGCAGGAACCTATGCAGGCTGTGTGTCAGAGCATCTCAGACTCCCGCCTGCTCCCCCCAGATTCCTGCAACTCTCGTGTGTTGTTGGGTTTAGGCAGCAGCTCTTGAAGAGGTATCCGTGGCTCTGGGTCTACTCAGGACTTCCTTCCAGCTGACCAACCTGCCAGGTAGATACAGAGCATGTGGCCAGATATGCTTGGAGCATAAAATCGCTAATGGTCCAAATACATCTGGGAGTTAACAGGCAGGAGCCACTCTTCGTGACTGCTCATTGGCGGCTGTATGGGCATAGTCAGGGACTTTGAGAGGAAGCACCTGGGTTTTGGATTGGTTCCCTTAATTTTCCATCAGTTCTTAAAGAGGTTAGAACTGTACCTGCAATGGACAAAGCAATTTCTTTCTTTGCTGAGCCACACAGTGGAATAATGTCTGACATATTTTTGTTGAGCTGTGGTTTTTATGGGTGAAGAGATTGTAGATTCTTATTACAAGAAGAATCATGTGAAAATGAAGATTACGTTGTAGATAGTATGTCCAAAATTCCACGTGCTTGACAATGATGAATTATACCATTTAACATATCAGAAACTCGGTGAATGTTTTAAGAGGATGCCTATGACTAGTAAGTTCTATAAATTAATGTAAGCATGTAGAAACTGGAGTGTAAAACTCAATTAAAAAAAATGTATTTTTAAAGAAAAGAGAATATAGGGTGGTTTATGTATTTCATAGAATCATGGAATGGTTTGGGTTGGAAGGAACCTCAAAGATCATCTAGTTCCAACCCCCCTGCCATGGGCAGGGACATCCTCCACTAGACCAGGTTGCCCAAAGCCCCATCCAACCTGGCCTTGAACACTTCCAGGGATGGGGCATTGTGTTGGTTTTGCGTGGCAAGGTTTTGGTAGCGGGGAGGCTACAGGGGTGGCTTCTGTGAGAAACTGCTAGAAGCTTCCCCTGTGTCTGATAGAGCCAATGCCAGCCGGCTCCAAGACGGACACGCCGCTGGCCAAGGCCAAGCCAATCAGCGCCTCTGTGATAATGTATTTAAGAAAGAGAAAAACAGTTAGAGAGCGCTTTTGCAGCCGGAGAGAGGAGTGAGAAGATGTAAGAACATCTGCAGACACCAAGGTCAGTGCAGAAGGAGGGGCAGGAAGTGCTCCAGGCGCCGGAGCAAGATTCCCCTGCAGCCTGTGGTGAAGACCATGGTGAAGCAGGCTGTCCCCCTGCAGCCCATGGAGGGAGGATGAGGGGGTGTAGAGATTCCACCTGCAGCCCGTGGAGGACCCCACGCCGGAGCAGGTGGAGGCACCTGAAGGAGGCTGTGGCCCCATGGGAAGCCCGCGCTGGAGCAAGCTCCTGGCAGGAGCTGTGGATCCGTGGAGAGAGGAGCCCACGCCAGAGCAGGTTTGCTGACAGGACTTGTGACCCTGTGGGGGACCCACGCTGGAGCAGTTTGCTCCTGAAGGTCTGCACCCCGTGGAGGAGACTCACGTTGGAGAAGGCCGTGAAGGACTGTCTCCCGTGAGAGGGACCCCACGCTGGAGCGGGGGAACAATGAGTCCTCCCCCTGAGGATGAAGAAGCGGCAGAAACACCGTGTGATGAACTGACTGTAACCCCCACTCCCCGTCCCCCTGTGCCGCTGGGGGGGGCGGAGGTTGAAGCCGGGAGTGAAGTTGAGCCCGGGAAGATGGGAGGGGTGGGGGGAGGTGTTTTTAAGATTTGGTTTTATTTCTCATTCCTCTATTCTGTTTTGCTTAGTAATAAATAAGATGAATTCCCTCTCTAAGTTCGGTCTGTTTTGCTCGTGATGATAATTAGAGAATGACCTCTCCCTGTCCTTATCTCGACCCGTAAGTTTTCTTTCATTGTACCTTTTCTCCCCTGTCTAATGAAGGAGGGGAGTGATAGAGCGGCTCTGGTGGGCACCTGGCCCCCAGCCAGGGTCAACCCACCACAGGCATCCACAGCTTCTCTGGGCAACCTGTGCCAGTACCTCACCACCCTCACAGGGAAGAATTTCTTTCTAACATCTAATCTAAATTGACCCTCCTTCAGCTTAAACCCATTACCCCTTGTCCTGTCACTACACTCCCTGATAAACAGTCCCTCTCCAGCTTTCCTGTAGGCCCCTTCAGGTACTGGTAAGCCGCAAGTAGATCACCCCGGAGCCTTCTCTTCTCCAGGCTGAACAATCCCAACTCTGTCAGCCTGTCCTCATAGAAGAGGTGCTCCAGCCCTCTGATCATCTTCGTGGCCTCCTCTGGACTCGCTCCAACAGCTCCATGTCTCTCCTGTACTGGGGCCCCCAGAGCTGGATGCAGTACTGCAGGTGGGGTCTCAGGAGAGCGGAGTAGAGAGGCTGGATCACCTCCCTCGACCTGCTGGTCATTTAGTCCATGCATTCCCCCGTGAGACAAGTATTTCTGTGAGTGAACAGGAAAATTACCTGATTATGGTCACTTCCATAATTCATTTGATTTTATTCATTATAAAATGTGTCAAGAGGAGATGCGTTGCACCCATTGCTTCTAATGTTGGCAGAACTAGAAAGGAGACTGTATTTCATATACTGAGGAATGCCACTTCTGAGACTAATAGAGTCTAATGCCTTTTCACACACTGGAAAAAAGAGCAGAAACTACTGGTAGTGTTTCCTCGCATACTTTCTGTTGTTAGAGAGCCTCTGGCAGAAATCATGCTAGCTATAAAAAATTGGTGACTTGGACTTGGCTCTTTGCATCACAAGCAGCAGAAGTTTTTGACATTTCTTGTCATCTGCACCAGACATGCCTTCACCAGATGATATTAAAAATTAACCTAATCCTTCAGCTGAGCGTCCTGGGAGTTTGTATGCCTTTGGGAGTTCTGTAGTGGCAAAGGAAAAAAAAATCAAGGAAAACCAACAAAACCAAAAAGCAATGAGCATTGACAAAGCAATCAGTTTCTCTTCCTCTAAGGCTATGGGAAACTTTTCAGTTTGCTTTATTACCAGGATTGGAAGTAAAGTCCTTGCAGTCACAACGCACAGTTCAGGCTGCTGCTCTGAAGACTGTGCTTTATCTTCATCAAAATTCTCTTGGGGAACATGAAGTCTGTTGTGTCCTCAAGACTCTGTAGGTAGGGGCTCCTTGCCTTTTACACCGTTCCTCAGAACTCTTCAGACTAGCAGGGACTCTTTATTCCTTTTCTAGTGTCTGGTCTGTATGATGTTCATGAATCTGGCTTCTTGCTTCTGAAGCCTTGTCTACAAGACAGAATTTCCCTGTCACCACTATGCCATTGTCAGTTCACAATGTGCCTTATAATACAAACCCATTATTACAAACCCAGCAGCTACAAAAATTCCAGAAATAGTTTCATGACTTTTCTTCTGACCAGGGGTAGCCATTCTGTCATCCACTGTTGCCGCAGCAGTTCCTGCAGTAGTCACGGTGTCACTGCAGCAGCAGAGCTGAACAAAAGTACCACACAGACACAAAGATGCTGTGGATCTTCTCAGTGCAGTCATCTGTCATTGATGGCTTATCTCCAAAGCAGCACGTGTGGTGCCTGAACAGTGTCTTAGCCCATTCTCACCATCATTTGCAGAACTCAGCTGTGGTGGTACGTGTCTAGTCTCAGCTACAATTCTTCATTCATCAGTCCTTCTTCCTAGGCTCAACAGAGGGGACACAGTCATAGTGGAAAATAGTACCAAAAAAGGCAGGGCTTAGTTGCATTTTTCTTTCCTCTTGGGAAAATTGTCTGGAAAATTCAAAAGGAGACAGCAGAACCCACAGTGAACACACATATGCAAAGTACAGTCTGTGTCCTGACTGTCTTTATGTCCAGCTGTTGCCAGTGAACATCTACACCACTTGTAAGATATGAAAACATATCTGAGATGCAATAAGATAGATGAGATAAAACTCAATATTAGTTTTTGGATACAAATAAAGGAAGCTTCTCAGAACTCCTCTGCTCTTTTCCCTATTTTCACCTTTTTTTCGGGCATAGTACGTACTCAAGGGAGTAATGGGTGAAGACAACCAGCCTGGATCAGGATAAGAAGGCATATAGAGTGATATTCTCCTTGGGATCTGGGCCTCAGCAGCCCCTTTCTGTAAATGCCAGGAGAAATTGAAGACATAAAGAAAATAGTTAAGATAGAAAACATGGTTAAATTCCTCAAGAAAATCAGATTATAAGACTACCAGTGGAAATGATAGGAATTAGGACAAAAAAGAAAGGAATTAACTTTTTTTCACTTTTTCCCTACATTTGTGATTTATTAAGCTCTGAGAAAAGCCCTCCAGGTAGCAGAGCAGTCAGTTCTTCACAAGTAGCCTGCAGGAATTGTTCCCTGTGTTGTACCATCAAACAGTTCAACAATAACAGCACTTGAGTTAGTTTGGCAGTGCACACAGAGCTCCTCCTGTCTTGGGATTAGGAACTGACTGTCTGGAATTGGCTTTACAGCCTTCACACGTCAGGTTTTTCAAGGATTTTTCTTGGCTTGTCTTTTTAATTTTATTGTTATTTTTTTTAAGACTGAGAGGCTTTTTTAAAAATCTTTTAAAATTTTTTTAATGGAAAGCTACCAGCAATATCTAATCATGTTTCAACCTTGAGTTTTCAGAGTATGAGGTGTACATAGCCAAGTATGAATTGTCACACATCCCTATGGAAGTTTTCTGCTTGTATGTAATGAAAGTACCTCAGTTTTATACAATTAGTCTAAAATCTATTAATTTCAAGTTAATAGTATTATTTTCATATAAGCTTATATATGTATTTCTGTCTTCCCCACCTGTAGCATAGTTTCTCTCCTATTTCTGTCCAATTTTCTTATTGGTTATTGATTCAATCTTGTCTACAGATTATAAGAACAGAACAGTTCAACAGATGGGTTGTAAGCCAGATCTGGACCCAGGCTGGTATCATAAATCCGATCGTCATTTCTTTTGTAGCCTCAGTACACTCCCAGATCCAAAGATCCTTGTCCTTCTTGCTTACCTTTATCTAACAGTAACTGCGTGAGGGAGACCTACTGGCCATAGGTAAATATTTACAGAGGTTGAACCCACTCAATATCTGGAAATTTTTCTTCTCTTTTCATCATTTTCCTTGTTCTTCTAAATACTCTTTCGATAGGAGAATTCAGGTTTATCTGAATGACGGCAGAAAAAACCACAAGAACAGTCTTTAAAAGAGTGAGAGAACTCTACCTGGTGTACCATGCAGTTTTCTCTTGTATTTCAATGATTGCATGTTTAATAATGTGGAAGTTTTAATCAAATTTTTTTTTTTTTGTTTAGGTGTTCATAGTGGCTTTCTCCCATTTATTTTTGTTGTTATCAGAGAAGGTAGTTGAGCAGCCTTTCAAACTTGGCATTAATATGGATTATGTTTTCTATCGTGTGTGACCGAGCCTTTCAGAAATACAGTATCTCAAAGACCTTCTCCCTCATTTGAATTTGATTAAAATTAACTGGTAGGCTGAAAGGTATTTGAAAAGGCTTGATGGATAGTTGGACAAGCAACATGGTTGCTTAGGCTTCATTTCATTAGTCAGGTATATGGCAGAGAAAAGAGTTCATTCCTGCAGTGCTCAGTAGAATCTACTCTAAATTTGGAGAAGATGCATTTTCAATTTTTTAATGGAAGTGAAGTATGAAGTTTCTTGGTCATCCTTGCTCCTTGGATACAAGCGCAGCAGGAAATGGAAGCTGATGGAGCCAGTTTTACAATGGATGGAGATAAACCAGTTCCACTACTTCACCTTACCACTCTGTGGAACTTGATAATAGTGAAAGGCTCAGGTCCATGGGCTTGTGGTTCTCCTGCTTTTGAGACTTTATGGAAAGGAAAGGGACCGTCCATTTATCTTTACTGTTTTGTGAAAAACCCCAGAGCAGGAAAGAGCAGGAAGAAGTTGTCTTACTATAACGCAGTCGGTGTGTTGAAAGCCTGCAATTTCCTATGCTCTGCATCCCCCAAATCCAGGGGCTTGTACAGGGTTTCCAAGGGAAGTGTTGGAGGAGTCCTCCAAGGTGTACAGGGACTCTAGTGCAAGAGGAAGAGTGCAAGTTTTGTCAATGACCCCTTTAGTTCAATATTGCAAATTGGCATCAGGTGACATCTAACAAATGAAAAAAAAAAAAATCTATCTTAACTGAACTCAATTTGGCTGTCATACTGTATTCATCTAGATAAAAGGAAGTACTCTAAGAACGTCCATCATTATAAGAATGATGAGTGTGTTAATATAATACGTGTCAGCTCAAAACACTTCACAAGCCACAGAGCTTTACATGCATAGAAATGTAGGCCTCACTAGGATAAAGAAAAATTAATGTTTATATTACAACACAGTGCACAGCAGTGGGCAGAATATACAATGCTCATAAATTTCTTACAATAGAAAAAACCATACAGATAGAATGTGTTCTTTATGGTTTTTTTGCCATTTAATATCATGCTTTCAATTTGCACCCATGTAAAAAAATCAAATTCCAAAAATGCCTCTTCCAGATTTGCCCTTATTTATGGCAAAATGTATCCCCTCATTGACTTCTTGTTTAATTTAGCTTCAACAGTGGTTTTCTTCAGCAATCTAGAAGATACTTTTCTTTTTTTTTTAAGTTATATGAGATTCTCAGTTGCTACACTGGTGGTATGAGTTTACCTTAAGGGAAATCTGGTCCTGTGTACTTAAGGTATATAAAATCCTTCTAGTAGTTATTTTTGACACTTTGATCTCTTAGATTCAAAGCTCCATGAAAAGTCTGACTGCAGTTCTGACACTTTCTACTGTAACACTGAAAAACCACGAGTGTGTTCTGAACTTGAGCTGTTTTCACTGTTCATACTTTGCTAGTCATGCTTGATGTACTTAAGAAATGAAGTGGTAAACTCCTGCTTTGATTTTGGGGGATTTGTGCAGAGAAATACAAATTTACTCTTAAATTTTGCTGGGAAAGACTGTTTTGAACACTTAGAAAATAGAGCACCTGGTACAGAATATAATTGCAAGCAGCCATAGGTGACATCATTCTTTTTGTGGTTTTGATGCTTATCTTACATTATTGGATTTAACCTGACCTGGTGTAGTATCTTGTTACAAGCATAATGTAACATATAAAATTAAAACCTGATCCATTTTGCATTTTGAACAACTGATAATAATTTATTTGGAAAATGAAATTTGAAAGCAAAGTAGCATGGCCTGTTTGTGAAAAAGATAGAAATTGTTTATGATTAAAACCCTTTAAATTCTGTTTGTTTTCATGTTACGAAACTCAAGAGTGAAAACAATTTGTGGTACTAAAAAGGATTTTTAAAGGCTGCTTCAATATGTACATTATTTTCTAATTTGATAATAGATATTTTGAATTGTAATCTAAAATACCTTCATTGGACACCTTATGAAATTGTTGCCATTAGAATTTTTGCACATCATTTAAGTCTATGTGAAGAAATACAGCATCATCAGTATGTAGCAATGGAATCAGGCCACCTAGATTGTGTCTGTCTCATCTTGTACTCTGTGTCTCAAACTTTTCAGCTTGGTGACCTCTATTCAAAGTAAAAAATTTTCACACTCTTCTTGTTTTGATAGTAAAGAAAGAACAAAAAGGCACAAATACTAACATTGATAAACCTGTGTAATTTGTGCGTCTGTGTTTTGAAAAGCTAATGTGTAATATTCAGCCTCATAGGGTAGAAGCTTTTTGGAATAAGCTTTCCTATTCTTTATATTGGATTTAAATATCTAGCACCTTGCAGTCTCTCTTAATTAGCTTTGTGAATCCATAGGGACCCCAGAAAACCTCCAAACTTCATGAATTGCAACTGTCCAGTATTTGTAAAAATAATACAACACATAGACGGAAAGAAATAAATGTTCAGGTGAGTTACATCTTTGCAGCAAAGTCTGTGTAAAGGGATGCAGAAACTGCCAGAGACCTAGGCCGGTATCCAAAAAGAAGTCAATAAATTGTTCCCAAGAACTGCATATTAATAAGGATAACTTGGTGGAAAGCAGAACTTTCTGTTTTAGGAGCACACTGTGAAAAAATCATCCTTTTAAATCAACACTCAAAAAATTGTAACCCAAGAGTTTACCCAATGGCTGGGAGAAATTATGAAACACTAGATGTTACACAAATTACAGCCCAAGACTTAAGATTGAGTGGATTCTGAAAGCAGAACATGGACTTCAGCTTTGATTTGATCCTCCCGGAGTGATCACCACCTTGTGTGACTGAGCAGTGCAATGTAATGGCAATAAACTGTTGAAGAATAATGACGTATAAAAGATGAATAATTAGTTGGAACAATGCAGTGCACCAGAAAGCATACTGTGGAGAATTTAAATAAAATAATGTAGTCTTAGTACAATGTAGCTTCAGTTGGCTTTCTGTGATTATCAGTGGAGAGACAAGAAAGATGAGAAAGAGTGGAAATGGTGATGGAACAAGGGAGAGGAAGGAGATGTTCTTGTCAGTAGGTTTTCTTCAAATTGTTCCTAAGAGGCTGGATTGCTTTTGCCTTTGCAGATGTGAAAGCTATTCAATATCCAGAGGTGTTTCACCACATATCATGTACCACACCTGCTTGTGCCACATGGTCACCATGGGGCTTTAGTTTATTTCCATACTCATGCTATTTAAAATATAGGAGCTGTTGCTCAAGACTGCAAAAGGTTTTGCACATATAACTGTTTGCAAATTTTTGATAGGGTTTTTAGGTTTGTTTTAGATAAGAAAAAAATTATCTTCAAGTCCATGTTTCCATCTTCTTTCACTTTTCTGTGACCTTGGTGTGGTCTCTCTGGGTGGTGTGGGAAAGGAGCACAGAACCACAGAGACAACTGCCTTTTCTCTGTGCAGTGACACTGTACATGAAGAATCCTTTAAATACAGATAGAAATTGTGTCTTCTCCCTTCTAAGCATGCTTACATCACCTGTATAGATTGTAAAATATGCAGATCATTGATAAGCACCCTAGTAAATTTACAGCACCAGATTTGAACTTTTGTTCAACAAAGGATAATCAGAATAGATAAATATTTCCTTACCTCACTGCAGCACAAGACAAAGATAGCTAGCATTACACAAAATGAGGACAAAGAGAAGGAACTTTGCCATTTTATGTGGCTGCTCAAATTACTAAGAGGAAAAACTCTTTAAAAGAAAGTTATTTTTTCTAGTTTAGGGTCAATAAATATGACCAAAAGAGCCACTTTTCAAGTGATAAATCTCTAGAGCTTAGCATAAAACCTCAGAAAAGGCAATTTATACTGTTGGCTTCAATGATAATTTTCTTTCTTTATGTGCAAATCAGTCTAAGAAGTTTAATACATAATTCATGTAGGTGAGTAAATTTATTTATTTTGATGGCACAGAAAATATTGTCTAAATAGAAAAGGATGTGAAAGCACAGCTACTCCGTAGGATCGTAAGACAGGATTCATTATCTTCAAATGCATTTTGTATGTTATCAATGGATGATTTAATACAAGGGAGCTCCATTGCCAGTGTTCTTTATGCCACACAACCTTTAAAAGGCATTATCTGGCTAAAAGACAGAGATGGCCTTATTTAGATCTCTAGAATCATGGAATGGCCTGGGTTGGAAGGGACTTCAAAGATCATCTAGTTCCAACCCCCCTGCCATGGGCAGGCACACCCTCCACTAGACCAGGTTGCTCAAAGCCCCATCCAACCTGGCCTTGAACACTTCCAGGGATGGGGCATCCACAGCTTCTCTGGGCAACCTGTTTCAGTGCCTCACCACCCTCACAGTCAAGAATTTCTTCCTAATATCTAGATCTACCCTCTGTCAGTTTAAAGCCATTACCTCTTGTCCTATCAATCCATACCCTTGTAAACGGTCCCTCTCTGGCTTTCTTGTAGTCTCCCTTTAGGTACTACTTTAAGGTCTCCCTGAAGCCTTCTTTTCTCCAGGCTGAACAACCCCAACTCTCTCAGTCTGTCTTCATAGGAGAGGTGCTCCAGCCCTCTGATCAGCTTTGTGGCCCTCCTCTGGACTCGCTTCAACAGCTCCATGTCTTTCTTATGTTGGGGATCCCAGAGCTGGACGCAGTACTCCAGGTGGGGTCTCAGAAGAGCAGAGTAGAGGGGCAGGATCACCTCCCTCGACCTGCTGGTCACACTACTGCTTGATGCAGCCCAGGACACAGTTGGCTTTCTGGGCTGCAGGTGCACATTGCTGGCTCGTGTTGCGTTTCTCATCAATCAATACCCCCAAGTCCTTCTCCTCAGGGCTGCTCTCAATCCATTCTCTGCCCAGCCTGTAGTTGTGCTTGGGATTGCGCTGACCCATGTAGAAGGACTTTGCACTGGGCCTTCTTAACTTCATGCAGTTCACACGGGCCCACCTCTCCAGCCTGTCAAGGTCCCTCTGGATGGCATCACTTCCCTCCAGCATGTCGACCACACCACACAGCTTGGTGTCATTGGCAAACTTGCCAAGGGTGCACTCGATCCCACTGTCTGTGTTGCCAACAAGGATGTTAGTGCCGGTCCCAGTACCGACCCCTGAAGAACGTCACTTGTCATTGTTCTCCACTTGGATACTGAGCTGTTGACTGCAACTCTTTCAGTGCGACCATTCAGCCAATTCCTTATGCACCGAGTGGTCCATTCATCAAATGCGTATCTCTCCAATTTAGAGACAAGGATGTCATGCTTGTGTCAAATGCTTTGCACAAGTCCGGGTAGATGGCATCAGTTGCTCTTGCCTTATCCACCAACACTGTAACCCCATCATAGAAGGCCACCAAATTTGTCAGGCACGATTTGCCCTTAGTGAAGCCATCTTGGCTGTCACCAATCACCTCCTTATTTTCCATGTGCCTGAGCATAGTTTACAGGATGATCTTCTGCTTGATCTTGCCAGGCACAGAGGTTAGGCTGACCAGCCTGTAGTTCCCCAGGCCTTTCTTTTTTCCCTTTTTAAAAATGGGGTTATATTTCCCCTTTTCCAGTCAGTGGAAACTTCACCAGACTGCCACAACTGGAGAGTGGCTTAGTAACTTCATCTGCTAGTTCCCTCAGGACCCACAGATGTATCTCAGCAGGTCCAATGGACCTGTACACCTTCAGGTTCTTTAGATGACCTCGAACCTGATCTTCTTGGATGAGGCTTTGGGCAACATGATCTAGTGGAGGGTGTCCCTGCCCGCAGCAGGGGGGTTGGAACTAGATGATCTTTAAGGTCCCTTCCAACCCAAACCATTCTATGATTCTATGATTCTATGATTCTCCTACAGTGGGCATTTCTTCATTCTCCCCCCATTCTCTCTCTCTCGCTTTGCCTTCTGCGACTTGGTCAGTGTGGCTCCAGCACTTGACTGTGAAGACTGAGGCAAAAACCTTGTTGAGTACCTCAGCCTTCCTGGGTAACTAGGTCTCTGGTTTCCTTCCAGAGAGGGCCCACGTTTTCCCTCATCCTCCTGTTATCACTAACATATGTATAGAAGCTTTTCTTGTTGCCCTTGATGTCCCTGCCGAGTTTGAATTCTGTCAGGGCTTTGGCTTTCCTAACCTGATCCCTGGCTGCTCAGACAGTTTCTCTGAATTCCTCCCAGGCTACCTGCCCTTGCTTCCACCCTCTGTAGGTTTCCTTTTTGTGTCTGAGTTTGACCAGGAGCTCCTTGTTCATCCATTCAGGCCTCCTGGCGTTTTTGCCTGTCTTCCTCTTTGTTGGGATGCATTGCTCCTGAGCTTGGAGGAGGTGACATTTGAATACTAACCAGCTTTCTTGGGCCCCTCTTCTCCTCTACTTATTATCTAACCTCTTAAAGTGAAGGGAGAAAAAGCCCACAGAGTTTAAAGGTTTTTATGTCAAAGGAAGATATTTAAGACCATTTTTTTAAAGCTGACAAAACTTCCATTGGTCATGGGATGTTATGATGATATATAAAGGGAACAACTTTGTAATTTAATTTCCTACCAACTGTTATTATTTTGCCAGCAACATTTTCAGTCTACTTCATATAAATTTCTGTCTTCCTTAGTTCACAGTAGACTAATACATGTGTCAGAAATACCAGCAAGTCAAAGACAGATATCTACCTAGAAAAAGGTGGTATTACATATCCTGAACAAAACCACTTTTTAAAAATAGCAGTCCAAGTAACTGTTTAGTGGATGTCACAGTAAGACCAATCAATCAGTCATTCAATCTTTATCCATTCCTATGGCTGCAACCCCAGCAGTCATCCTCCAGACTTTGAGAGCTCAGACCTTCCAGAACAGACTGGGCAATGTGCTGAAGAGGGTCTGAAAGGATCTTGTACAAAACACCTTGGTTTTGATAGACAGGGAATCCTGTTTCACAGGGCATTCCCAACTTCTCAAAGTGATGTACTGTTACTGATACTATCCACATTAGCTAGAACTCAACTGCTTATGTTTTTTCATAAAAAGGTATACTGATGGTTCAAGCCAGTTGACACGGGGCCAGAAACTCTTTGGATTCAGGTAAGGAAAAAGAGGATGGTAGGGAGATTTTGTTTACTGAAGCTTAGAAAAGGGGCAATTTTTTCAAGGATTCCCATGGAAGAATTATACAAGCAAGCAGATGGTCATGTCATGTTTTAAGACTTGGCATGATTGCATAAATTTTAATGCTCCCCTAAAATTGTCGCTAACCTCTCAGCTTTGCTTGTCCTGTATGAAACATCTTGTATGAGGTACATTCATTGCTACAACACAGACGATAAGAATAAGAGCTGTTTATTTGTAGGGTTATGATTTTTGTTATGATTTCATAGTTTTGAGATATATCATGCAGAATTTTTCTAAAGTGGTGTTACTTGAGGTTTTTTATTGAAGAATTTGTTTGCCCACAAAAGATCCGATATCCTGAAACAGGTCTGTTTCTTGCTCAGTGACAATTCATTGTATCCAGAAGCTGATGTCTGAGCTGAAAATACAGAAGTCAACATTATTTAAGGCTGTTTTGATCTCCATGACATTGTTGGCTGTAACTTCTTATCCCAGTAGTATTGTCATTGAGGGTACGGGAATGACCTGCTGGAGAATTGCCAAATAGACTTGTACCTGTGATTCATTATTCATTAAAGGAGACAATCTATACAGCATTTTTAGGGTAGTCTAGTATGATGTGCTGCTTTACTCCTCATCCCTTGTTCTCTTTTCTGCTGATTAAACACAGACTGAGTTTTCAGGGATAGAAGGGCAGCTCGTCTAAAGCAAAATGAAAGAATATGACTTAAAAAAATGAAAGGCCTTGGTTTAGAATGAGAAGTTAGCGTTACGTAGAATGAGCTTAAGTCACAGAACACAAGCCAAGAGTCATGTCCCCAGCAGGCAGATGCCTACTTGCTGGTACTCACTCCACCTCAGCACCGAGGCAATAGCCAGAGGTAGTCCTGGAATGGCATTTCTCATTGCCCTTGGGTGAAGGGCAGAGCCCCGGAAGGTCATGCTGGCTTCCCCAGGGGGAGAAAACCAGGTGACTCTGAGTTGGCAAGGACATAGGACATGCCTTTTGGACAAACCTCCTGATGAAATAAGCTGGATTATTTATGATGATAATTGTGATGTGAAAAGAATGAGTAGTGAAAAAATATTAATAAATTATTAAAGGCAGCTGAAATGATAAAGTGAGAGAGATAAAGATATATTTTCTGCAATTATTGATGTTATTCTGATGTCTCTGTTTTGTACTTGAATATCCCTATAATACACATTTTAGAAAATAGCTAAAGGACATTCCTTTTCTCATACTAAGCATCTCTCAGACAAACAAATGCACTGCGTGATGGGAGTCAGCACTTTATTCACTGTCGAAAATTTAAGAAAGCAAGATACTCAGTTTATTTTTGATTAATCATATACCCCAGTTGAGAGTGACAAAGATATCATTTTCCTAGAAATATTTAAGGCTTGTGCTCTATAAGTAATGAATGATGCTGCTGAATGTTGGATTTTGAATAATACAGATCTCCTTTTCTCAAGTACAGGGCATCTGTGACTTTTAGCAAAGGTCCTTATTTCTCCCTTGCAAAGACCGTAGTTCAGCAAGTCGCTTATGCATGTGCATAGTTTTATGTGTGTGGATTTTTATGTGTGTGATTTTAGCTTAAACTTTTAAGCTTTAAAGCTTTAATTTGTTTAATTACATTACTGAATTAAGGCCAGAGTTGTTAAAAAAAAAATGCCTTGAATTGAGTTCTCAGGGATGCTATAATGTTCAATTAAAATCTGTAAATCACTTATTATGGCATCAGTCAGTACCCATTGTTAATTTGTACTTAATTTACTGACAAGCACAGGATAAAAGCCTCTGTACCAGAAGTGGAACATGCTTTGCTTTGCAATGATTCCCCTACATACCAGCCGAGAAGGAAATTAAGATTTGGGGCATTTTTCTGTGGCAGTGTTCTCCACCATCACTAGGACACAGGGCTATCCTACAACCACAGTATTGAGGGAAGGAGATATAGGCTATAAAATGAGGGAGAAAGTATTCACAAACATATAGGGGAGGAAAAGACAGTTGTAGAAGTGGAACGTGACGAGATTTTCTTGAGTTTCTTGTAGGCAAAAAGCACTCTTTACATAGCTTTACTTGTAAGTAAACCATGTACGGGAGGGAAGTAAGTCTCTAGGGTCAGGTCTATAACTAGTCAGAGCTTATTTAAAGCAGAGGAATTACAACAGAGCTTTGGCACATCATAGAGTTTTAGTTATTCAGAAATGTCTCCTCTAATGGAAAGCAAAAATAAAATACTTGAAAGATATTGCGCCCTTTGAGGGTCAGTATAATCCTGTCAGTATTTAAAATGGATTTCAGTATTGGTAATGTGAGTGCAGTTGGTTCCGCACCAGATTCCTGGTTCAGTGAACAGAACTTAAGAGTCTGTGTCACTTTGAAGATAAAATAGTCTCTCTGAGGACATACTGTCAAAAGTCTGATGAGATGAAGTGCTGAAGCTTTGACTGGTTCTTTAGTTGTGCTTTGACTTCAGAGTCCTTTGGGTTATTCTTTATTAATCTAAAGAAATCACACCTTCTGGCTATTTCACACTGTTTGAATTGCTAAACAAGCCTGGCTGCTAGATTTCTAATTCCAGAGGAGTCCTCTAGATCATATGAATGACCTCAGGCAGTGTTGCTAATACCTGAAAACGTTCTCTGGATTTAGTTACTAGAGGTGTAGTCTATATTACACAGGCTTATTATGGGAATTTCTTTGGATGCAGAAAAATCACAAAAGCAGTACTTGACTTTTTTGCGCTCAATCCGCAGTTCCGGGCTTGATCCTAAATTCTGGGCTTAATCTTCAGTTCTCCATGCTCTTGATCCTATACTAGCAAGGTACTGAAATTAATGGATTAATTAATTAGCTATAGTTGTTAGGTTTCTTGGTGTTGAAGTATCATTGCGTAGCCTCTACATGGAGACTATGAAGGCTCCTCCTTCACACATGGAAACTCTAAAACCCTACCTACAGGTATGCTGGGTTGAAAAATCCTTCTTACAGAGAACGAGAGTGCAGGTGACTTTTTTATTAGTTTCTTACTCTGCATAGCACAAAGAGGCCTTGTTGTCAGCTGCTATCCCAAAATACCAAGCAAATAACAATAATAATAATTGCTAATGATTTCTGGGGTCTGGAGAATCATCATGGGATTATTAGGGAAGATTTGTGTTTACTGTATATCACTCTGTCGACTAAAAGCTGCAAGAGCCAAGCATGAAGACTTAGTCCTCTTCCTACTGAGTAATTGGTTGAGCTCTTTCATTTGTATTATTTTATTGAATGTTGAAGTTACTCAATGCTTTAGGAGGCAATGTATTTTGTCCAGATCTGTTCATCCCAGAAGGCAGAGGTTTCAATTTACTTCTTTTTAAGCTACTCAGTGCAGAGTAAAAGCAGACTGGGGAAGAATTTAAGAGATTGACAGTACGTATTGTCTTGAGATTAACTGTTGTCTCAGGTTGGAGACATTTGGCTCAGATTCCCTTATTTTAACGTCCTTTTCTGTTTTTTTGTTTTAACATTTAAATCATACTGAGTAATTCTACCCTGATAATAGCTTCTCTGAAAATAGACGTTATTTCTTCTCACTTTATTAGCGGTGATTCCTGATGTAAAACATTGTGGAGGATGAGAGATTTGCAACACGGTAGGTTATTCATTAGCTGTTCCAGTAGAGGAACTTGGCAGAAAACTGTTCCAATCTACTGATTATTTTATGTTTTGAGTAAAATGAGTTTAATACTTTTGATAAATCCCTTGTTAATCTGAATATTTCTTTATCCTTTTGTAAAGGATTTCTTAGGAATATCTTTAAAGGCAACATTTTCAAGATCTGGAAAGAGCCTTCCATTCCCTCCAGCCCTGCTCTGTAGGTTTGTTTCCCTAAAGCCACTGTCCCAGCCGTAGGTCCTCCTGGTCCTTGACTTCGCTCCAGTGGACACTTATCCACTGGCTTGTCCTTTTGCTTTCTTTGTATCTGCAAAATCTCATAGCTCAAACTTTTCTTTTTTCAGTAGCACCTCTTACTCAGTTGTCCTGCTGGTCCTAACAGCTCAAGTCCTCCTGATGAAGCCTGCTGAGAAGGACTTTAGATCAGTCAGCAGGATGCAAAGAAATGCTGCACCTTTTCAAGCTCTTAGAAATCTGGAGCAAATCACTCAAGTCAAACTGCAAACCAAAATGTAGTCATAGTGTAGAACCTGACCTGTCCTACACAAGTAAATCCTAAATTAGTATGGATATTTCTGGCAATGCAGACCTTTATGCGTGGAGCCGTGATGACACACAGTATTTCAGATGATTGGTTTGATAGTCTGCACTGAATCACACAGTCCCACAGCTGTTACTGTTGCCTAAGCTGACTTAAAGTTTATATGCGTACATCTTTGTGGGCAAGATAGTAGAATAGGTGTAACGTGAGGCCGGCAACAGTTTTCCATGAAGACCGTAAGAAAATTGTGAGGAAATGCTGTTTAAGAAAAGCTCTGTTTTCTGTGACAAAAAGTCAATGTTTTTAATTGAAAAAGCTAATGAAAATGAAACCTTGTATTCTGGGAAAAGATTTGCAGGGCAAAAAATTTCTAATAACTTTCTGAGTTTTATTAAAATATTTATTTGCTTCTCTTGCTTCTATTTCCACTCATTGCTTTCCCTTCTCTCCTCATGCCAGCTGTGCCACTTATGACCCTCACCATTCCTTTATCATATTCTTTCAGTTTGTTAGCTTCTCTGACTGTACCAAATGCTTCTTATCTCCCTCTGTTTTTACATGTTATGTCCTGCCACAAAATAAACTCCTCCATTCACAAAAGGATAACACCATCTCCTGTTATCTCAGTCGTTTCTCAATAATCACTTTTTACTTAAGATCTTCAGGCTTGTACCTTTGGTAATAAACATTATTTATTCCTTCATTTATTAGATTCTTATTGTCCCCCGGGTAATCCTGCTCTTTACCTTTCCTTTGCATTGTAAATTCCTTTTGTATTGGTTCTCCAAGAATTTATAGTGCATCTGTTGCTCTGACTCTGTGCCTGGCTTTCTGGTAATGATATTTGAGCTGATTTGTTTAAATCTATGGCAGTGAACAACTACATGACCTTCAGACATGTGTTGAAATTGTGGAGTAAACATTCTGGTTGATCAACAGTTTTCACTGGAATCATCAGAAAATTATATTATTTGTTGTGTAAGGGAGGAATATGTTTGTGGTATTGAACTACAAGTTTTGGACATGGAAAAAAAAAAGTTAATTCCACTTTAATGTCACATTTGTGACCATTTCCCTGCTAAATCAAAGGCTGTTGGTATTGTTCTCAAGAGGAAATATTGCTTATGTTGATTCATTTTTTTAAGGGCATGAAAGGCCACAAATATTTCCAGAATGCTAATGACATTTAACACTGTCTGGTTATTATGTTGCATCATACACTGTGCTGTAATTTTTCATCTTCTTCCATTCTCCACTTTTTTTTTCTTCAAAGCAATACAAAATAAAATTAATAAATTTTAATGCTTGCATGTTTGTCTTGTCAGAGTTGAACCAGAGCCTAGATGGAAGAGAACAATCCCCTGACTGAATGATATTCTGTAAAAGTGAGGTGTTGGGAGTAATTTTTTAAAATCATGCTAATACAAACACACAACCCCCCCGCTAAATTTCTTTTATGGTAATAACATTTCATGGAGCATGGAGCATAAGCTGCAGAGGCAAAAAAGGAATCATCTCTGAGGAAGATAGGTCTGTGGCTTATTTCATTTGTTTGATGGCACTTTGGTACCTTACATGCACAGTTTTGAGAGCTCCATTTCTTTTCCACTGTGGAAGATGTACTGTAAGTCCACAAAGATGGCTTGTATATTAAAATCACATATTGTCATTTACTAGTATCAGAATTTTCTACCTTCTATTACACACTCCTGATTTTTCAGAAGGTGATATGAAGTGAAAAAATTATTTCACCAGATTTCAGAAATGGTTATGATAAATCCTAAAATAATATTTTGGGCCAAATACTCTATTGCCCTTATTTTAAGGGAATTACACCACAAGCAGAGAACTGCTCCTGTTATTACTTGTGCTGTTTTGGATATCGCAGGAATTACAACTAAGCAAAATAATGCTATTTAGCTTAAACCGGTGGCAGCCTTATTAATACAGGCTGGTTCTGTGGAACTCACTGGCATGATCAATGACTCTCCAAATTCTGGGGCTTGCAGACTGTTGCCAACCCTCTTAACTTCTCCATCTGTACTCTTAGCATTACACAGAAAATATAGTTGCATGTCTCAGCCGCAACCTGATTATCACAAAACTGGGGGCTGTTGGGAGTTGGGAGACCACAGTTTAGAAATTGGAGGGCAGCATATACACTCTGAGGAGCCTGCTGCCATCATTGCGCTAATCAAAGCATTCTCTACCTCAGGCAACAGTTTAGATCCAGAAATCCTGCATTCAGTTTATGGAAAACAACTCATGGAACAAGACCTTAATCATAGCATAGAGCCTATTTACCAACCCTCCAGTGCAACATATGATTTCTTATAGACAAATAAGTTATTTCATAGCAAATTGGTGCATTACCAAAGCTGGAAAAATATGCTTCTGATGCTAACTTGTCTGATACCATCATTGTAGATATTTTTTTTCCCCACTCACATATTAGAAGTGGAACTTGAAAATTGGAGTCTTGAATACTTGAAACTTGAAAATGAAACTTATATCTTAATTTCTCTAGTAGTAAAAACACAGTGAATGATCCATATGCCTAGCTATAAGGGCCTAATGTTATTAGAGATGCTCTGGGATATCCACAACAGTTTCTCAGGGCTGGCAGATATCACCCAAGACCTTCATGAGTCTTTTTAGGCTGAAAGCTGAAGGTAGGAAGACTATCCAGGAAGATGACATGAAATACCTCTGTTTACCTTGCGGTGGGGTTCTGTCTGGCGGCTAAACCAGCTGACTCTAGGTGTCGTATGCACGTATGAACTACATGCGTAGCCTCCTGTTGTAGCAATTGGAGGTCTGGTCAGTAAGTCTTGATTCAGCTGCCTACATGCAAGTGCACAAGGCAGTTGGAAATGACATAGAATATAGTGTATGGCTTCCAGTTGCTATCCAGAAGCATGCAAGTACCCCATAGTCCCTCAGTCATATCTGCCAGACAGGATTTCTTTAAGAGCATTCAGAGCTAAAGCTTAAGCAACCAAGTCCCATCCAGCGAAGCCTATGGACTATTCAGCTCATTAAGAAGAGTCCATCTAATTCTCCATTGACTATTTTGATTAGATCACTTGACTGTAACAGGACTGTAAACACATAGAATTTGATTCAGTTGACCATATGTAGGTAGCTCAAGCCATTGAGTTGCCTTGGGATATCTGAGACATCTGAGATGATACCTGTGTGGGCTCACAGATATGACCCATGGCTTCCAGAGTGGTAGCTAAAGGCCAGGTGGGCTTACTGTAGCACATGTAAGTGACACCAGACACCTACCTGTAAACCGTGGCCTTAGTTCACATATAGATGTCTAAATTTAGATGTATTAATTTGTGAGCTGAATTCAGTATTTACTGTGCATCTCTCTGAAACAGAGAACTACTTTAAAAATACCATTTATTTTATGTTGCATTTTTCTTTAAAAGGCAATTGAATAACTGTGACTGATGTTAGTTGTGCTGCTAGAAATATTTTCTCTAACAGTAACTATTACTAAGAATATATATACATGCTCTTCTTCATCCAGGACAAGTGTCTTCTGTTCAGTGAATGAAAGGACATCTCTGTCTCAGGTGAGAAAGTCAGGATAAACTGCCTTGGTTGCAAACAGCAACAGATGGAGAAGCTGAATGCCCCACCTCCATAGTAAAACTCCAACTTACTTTTCCTCATATGGCATACAAAACTTTATCAAACATTTCCTCTGAACTCTATGCTGAAGTTTTTTTTTTCCCCAGAAGTGTTCAGACTATCCCCATATATTTTGGTAATAAACACCAAGGTTTTCATTTGACCTTTCGAATTTCTCTAGTTTGAATAGTATTTGTGATCACGAGAATACTATAAACCTTAACGATTTCACTGAGAACGTTTCAATGTTCTGTCAAGTGTTTGCATGAAGCTGTAGATGCAAATAAGAGAATGGAGTCCCTGTCTGAGGTGTGCAAACTCTCTTCACATGCAGTTTAACAACCACCAGTGAGGTTCTTCAGAGGACAATAACACATTTCAGTGACACTTTGATTTTGTATTTGTACATCTGAGCTATGGTTGGAAACTTATATCCAAAAGGAATTTTTTTGCAGACCTTGTTACTGTCTCTAATGTACAGAAAATAAAGAATGGTTTGTAATTCTAGTCTTCTAGACCTGCCTGTCCACAAAATCTTCTTTGAATCATTCTTCACCATTACTAGCTGCCACTTAGATTATATTTCTGTTTTTCAGTGCTGAAGCGAATGGAGTTAACGATCTCCCTCACAAAGGCATTGGGAGTATTAATTAGTTCATGCAGCTCTGGAGCCGCTATTGCAGGTCTTAATAGTTCCTTTGTAAATAGTAAACAGGATTGTTCTCAGTGACTTATTTAAGGATAAATGATACACTTCATCCACATGATTTTCTTAACTATAAGAACTTTATACATTGGGAGCCATTTAGACACCTTAGTTAAAATCATGCCTTCTGCTGAGTCAGTTGGAGTTCTTCACTAAATGCATTGATGCCAGGATCTCATCGATTCCCCTGCGAGCCAGGTGCAAAGCTAGTATCTGTCTGTACCAAAATATTGACGAGAACTGCAGCGTGACTGCAGCGGTGTTGATAACTCTGTGTTGGGTAACGGAAAGGTACTGGGAAATGAGAAAGTATCTGAAAAATACTCAAAAGACTCAAGGAGCACAGAAAGGTATGAGTGAGGAAATCCTCCTCCTTTGATGTGTAGAGGAGATGTACCCAGCATGAATAAAGATTTGCATTCATTTTGGCAGACGCAGTATGCCACGTGACGGTGCTCTTTTGACTCACGCGCAGCTGAAATAGAAATACGTGGCAATTTTAATTGCTCAACACTGCAAGTGATAATTTAAATATTGAGGTCTGTTGTAACAGTTTTTAAGGATGTGCTACTCTCTGAGTGCTTTGGATTTTAGCTGTGTGCAGTAGTAGACTAATTCTCTCTCAAGGAGAAAAAAGAGAACATCAGACTTCTGATACTTTTAAATATTCACAACTTCCCCGTAACTCTAATTGTGATCTTCATTTAAGCAACACCACCACCCTGATTTGAGGTTTTAATCATTTTAACGAAAGATATTATTTCAACCTAAACTCACAAATAAGGGTATATTTGGGAAGTACAATGTTTTCTTTGACACCAATGTTACTATTGAGTTTGCCTTCCTATACACCATTTATCACATGGGAAAAAAAAATTGCTGTTGATGGAGTTTTGTTTGTCTATGTTGTTTTTAAACCCGAGGAAGCTGTATTTTGGCTGGGTAAGATGTTCCCTGTGAGTGTGCTGGGTGGCAACATGAGCACTTTCTGTGTCTGCAAGGGCAAGCTGGGTTTGGTTAAGTGACGTTACTTACAGAGAGGCTGCAGTTTCCACTGACATAGTTTTCATTTGCTGAGAGACCGGGCCTTCGTAGTGCCTTTTCATAGCTCTTCCAATTTCTGAGCCTGAGTTTCCTCTGTCAGCTTTCACACAGGTTACTCCTTCTTCCCTGTTATCATTTCGGTTATTGTGCTGTTTGTGAAAACAGGCTGATTCTGTGTGACCATAGTAAACAGCCTGCTCCAGGAGTGAGGTCTTCATCTCCCATTCCAGGCTGGTGGCCTAATAGTCCATTGTGGTTTCTTCTACTTTTAGTGCATGCTACTTTTTGCTTCTGCCCAGCCTGTGTTTTGTTTGGTTGAGTGGACACCCACTGATCCATCTGTGCTGTTCTTACACGTACTCCTGACTCTCCTGGGTCAGACCTGCTGATTGATTCAGCTTATCTTACTTATTCCTGATCCTTTGACCCTATCCGACTGCACAGTCTGGTTGCCTGCCAATTCTTCTTGGTTATTTTCCATTCCTGCCCCAGGACCATTCAACACCTGGAACACTTTTTCTGACCGTGTTCCATCAAAGTTCAGACTGTTGACTTTGCTGTTTACTCTCTACTTACTTGGTGGTTGAATATGGATGGATACCTCTTGCTGTAAACAGTTTCCTGCTTCGCTTGTCATTCTCTCTGTCGTCTCATCTCTGTGTGGATCTACAGCAGTGTCCATTGTAAGAGGCAGTCTTGGTTCTTTAGCTTGTCCACCTTTCTGGTTACAGGAGGAAAGGTGTGGACAGGAGCAGATTTTGCTTAAAAAGGTATAGACACATTCACTAGGAGATTTAAGAGAAGACACGTTGCCCAAATGGATGCTTTACATCTTAGGAGAAATGCTTGAGACAAGTCAGGAATGATATTTATACTAACAGTGATAAGAAGTTTAGAGCTCATGCGGACCATGTGATTATGTTGTATGACCTGCGGTGGATCACAAGCCAAATGTATTTTTTCTAGCTTTTCTTGTCTTAATCCTAGTTTAAAAAGTAGACTTCCAAATATTATATGATTTCATATCTCTTTTTACTGCAATCTCCAGCTAGACTGATTTCCAGTAATAGAAACTGGAAAGGATATTAAAAAAAGTATTTTTCATAGTTCACCTTTGTACATTTATATGTTTTCTGGAGAACTGAGGTAAATCTTTTCAGTGTTGCCTACACACGCTTTCAAAAAAGATGCTTCGTGTTGAGCACTGAGCTGAAGAAGAATCTGTGCGACTGTTTCATAGCCTGCTGTAGCTGTCTTTCTGTAAATAGATATTGGTAATAACAGGAAGACTTTTAACGTAAACAAATTTAAACAGCCCAGCTCTAGGGTGCTCATAATTATTTTGAATTATCTGCCTTGATAGTGGTGCTGGGTGTCGGGTTGAGTTTGAAATCCAAATTCAAACAACTTTCTGTTGTTTATACATGCATCATTTGGTATCCTGAGATTTGGCAGGGTCTTTTTTACAGAAATTCTTACTGCGTGCTGCATCAATTCCCAAACCATATAAAAAATTCTGTTATGTTATATCTGATTTCTTTTTATTTTCAAGCTTAAAATTTTAATACTTTTATTTTCCTGCCCTGTCAGAACACTTTTATCATGAAATCTCATTATATCCTCAGTACCTGGTGACTACAGCATATTGCAAATATATTTGCTGTATGCCTGTTGCTTATTTATGAAACATATGGCCAGTGTTTGTCCAATACTCTGGCACACTTTACAGAAGGTAACACGCGGCACCTGTTCTTAGTTAAGGAAAATGTTGCTGATTCAATCAGAGACCTATTAGGGATCCCTTTGCTTCACACCCAAAACTCCACTGCCTGAGGGAAGAAAAGAAATAACCTGAGTAACTTTTACTGAAAGCTCCGTTTCATTGACAAATGTCTGCCTAGCTGCTGTGTCGTCCCCATTCAAATGCTCCCTCAGGATTTCCCAGCATGCTGCCGCGCGTTCGCAGAGTTAAGCAGCTGCTAGCATCTATTAGCTGCTTCTGAAGCTAATCATAACTTTCTCCTGCTGTACTCTTTTCACAAGTATTTGTGGTTTCCATTAATTATTTCCTATCATGTAGTTAAAGTGACTGTAAAATCACTGGTTTTAATCTTTTTTCCTATATGAGTCCACAGTACTTAATACATGTAGGTGCATCCATAATTGAAGGAAATAACTTTTAATAAATTTCCAGCTTGCTGCAAGAGGATTTAATCGGTTCTATCGGAGAGCTGCTGATTTCATTCACAGGAAATATTTACCTATCCATCCCGTCGGGCTGTGCAGGAGATATACTTTAGATAAGGGAGCAGCCTCTGTGCAAGTAAATGCAGGATTTTTCTCTGCCTCAAGATGAAACACAGATCATCATCTGCCTGAAGAATTCCCATGGACTTGTGGAATTGGGACTCGCTGTCTCTCTAGTTTTATTTAGGACCTTCTGCTAGTTTTATGTCCTCATTATCCCTTCTGTACCAGTCAGATATATAACAATCTGGCCTTTGATTTTCAGTTAGCAGTTGTTCGGAAGTATTTTTTTAAATGTGTATTTAAAAGATTCTTCAAAGAAATGTAAACTATTTGTAATATTGGTGTTTTCACCATTAATTGGTAGAGAAATGGAGCTTTATTTAGAAAGAAGAATGCTTGCATGTAAAAAAGTATTTACTAGTTAATTGTGGGACCAGCATGGTGTATGAGGAGCATAGAGCACAGTGGAAGTTAATGTGAGAACTGTTTAGTTCAAACTGATTGAAACTTGTGTTCCTTTCTCTACTGGGTTAACAATCATTGTTGAGAATGTGGTTAGGGATTTTTAGAGGGTCTTTTGTTGTTATCGTGCATTCTTTTTTTACAGTTTGAGTTAAATATTTTTCAGCTTGCAGTTTCTTTATCTAAAACCTTTCCTAGCAATATTTTCCATACCACAAGGTTAAATAGCCTGCTGTCAGTCTGATCCCACAATACTCACTGACTCCATCTGAATTTTCCATATAGAGCAATTTCATGATAACGTGTTAAATATTAAATCCACAATAATATTTTTCATTATTGCCTCAAAGTGTTGTTGAATTAGATACAATGAGCAAAGCTGAAGAGGCAGCAGAGAAAAAAAACTGTTCAAAAGTCAAAGAATATAATGTACAGATATGAAGGACAGCGAGTGTGCTTTAACCGAGCCTGCCAGGAAGAGATCCTAAGACTAAATGAGTAGCCAATTAGAGCAGTTTGTTCCTACATAAAGACTAAATGCCATATTATACCATTGATCCACACCTTAAACACTCATTGATTTTTACAAGGTGTTTCATCTGTAAAAGGCTGGTAAAAGATAAAGCTTTTAATGAAAACTCATTTGAAGAGGATGAATGAAGGTATAACCATACTATTTCAAGCCACTTAAGCTCATCTGCTTTTTGGGAACAAGTACATTAATTGGCATATGCTGTGTCCAGAGGTGGGCTGCCCAGTACTAGGAGCACACGGACTGACTACAGCAAGTCCAGAGAAGGGCCATGGAAACACAGAAGGGTTTGGAGAATCTCTTACATGAGGAGAGGCTGAGGGAGCTGTTCAGCCTGGAGAAGAGAAGGGTCAGGTGGATCTTAGCAATGCATGAAGGGAGGCTGCAGAGAAGACAGAACCAGACTCTTCCCAGTGGTGCCCAGTGACAGGACAGGAGGTAATGGGCACAGACGGAAACACAGGAAATTCCATTTAAACATCAGAAGAAACACTTTTACTATTAGATTGGACAAACGCCAGGACAGGTTGTGGAGTATCCATCCATGGAGATGATATGCAAAACCCACCTGGACACAGTGCTGAGCAACCTGCTCTGGCTAACTTTTCTCTGAGCAGGGGGCTTGACAAGATGGTCTCCAGAGGTGTGTGCCAACCTCATCCATGCTCTGATCATGCAATTCTATCATATTGGACAGTTTTCTTATTGTCATAACGTTTTCTGGGAGCTCAGATTTTCTCCAACTTCTGCAAGGCAAGATTAATTTTATAGATTTTTCAGATTTGCATATACTGCTAGAAGAAACACCTTTTTCATGGTCAGATCCATAGATTTTGTGCAAAGAAAAATGTTCTTGTTTTTCCCTAGGCTAAGTGGTTTTGAAGGACCATAAAATATTTGCAACAAAAAAAATACTTTTCAAAGGGAGGAAAACACCAAGAATTCATTTTGAAAAAGAGAGGTTTTCTTGAAAGAATGATAACGTGCATTATTCTGTCTGGGTGCTCAAAATTTTGTGCAAATATATCCAAAAACTTTGAAGAAAGTATTTTTTATAATTACATTTTTTATATTTATTTTACAATTGAGTAAGTTGAGCCTCAGAGAATATAAGGAAGCTGCAGCAAAGCAGTGGCATACACAGAAATAGAAATCTATCTAGGAGGTCTAATTTCTAGACTCTGACACAAGATTTCTTTGCATTAATTGCAAATTACATTGTGTTATACTGTAAGCTTTTTAATAAGGAAATTCTGATGATTATATTAAGTCCATTAGAAGTTAAAATTAAAAACTTGCAGATTAAGTGGCATTGTAGAGAATAACAAGTTTGCTCCTGTTCTGTAGAACAACTGGTTTTGAACGGACCTAAGAAGACAGGCTGAGAGAGTTGGGGTTGTTCTGCCTGGAGAAGACAAGGCGCTGGGGAGATCTAATTGCGGCCTTCCAGTACCTGAAGGGGCCTACAGGAAAGATGGTGAGGGACTGTTTGTGAGGGAGTGTAGTGACAGGACAAGGGGCAGTGGGTTTAAGCTGAAGGAGGGTCGATTTAGATTAGATGTTAGAAAGAAATTCTTGACTGTGAGGGTGGTGAGGCACTGGCACAGGTTGCCCAGAGAAGCTGTGGATGCCCCCTCCCTGGAAGTGTTTAAGACCAGGTTGGATGGGGCTTTGGACAACGTGGTCTAGTGGAGGGTGTCCCTGCCCATGGCAGGGGGGTTGGAACTGGATGATCTTTAAGGTCCCTTCCAACCCAAACCATTCTATGATTCTGAAGGTGAAATCACATCTGCAATTGAAATTCAGTGAAAACCAAGATCCTTACTCTCTCCAGTGCTTTTGAAAAGTGCACTTTCTAAATCTAACCACACAATTTCTGTAAACTAACGGAAGAGTAGCTGGAAAATAGTGTCAAGAAAATACTTGCTTAAATATGAAGTTGGGCACAGCTGTTCTGAGAAAGCGAAAATAGTATAGGAAATGGAAGCAAGGAATTCTTTTATGTTTAAAATATGAGCCTACATGAGAAGAGATTAATGAGAATAGTTGTGAAAATGAATTCATTTAAATATGAGCTATTTCCTTGTTTGGACCCGGTAAGTTATGGTTTCATGAATATTTGTCAAAGTTAATGTTGTGAAGCTGAGCTGTTGCTTTTTCTTGGAGAATAAAACTTGTTGTCTTCCTTTGTATTACATATTCTCTTTTAAAAAAATGAAGAGAATGCAATGATTAATACATATGCTGCTAAATTCTCAAAAGCCTGATTCAGCTTTGGAACAAGAACATTTTGCTTCTTGTGAAAAAGTAATGAGCTGTATAAATATAGGAATCAAAGCTTAAAGTTGGCTGAAAATGATGAATGGCTTTTCTCTTTGGAAACTTAATCTTTGTTCAGTTTCTTGACTCTCAGATAAGAAGAGCCATCAGGCTTTTCCACACTTGCTCATGCAGTATCACATCCATTATGGTGCTTATGGTCTTATGGGAAGAAGAATGCCTTGTCCAGTTATGAGTTGACACACTTGAAATAATACAGCTGCTACTGCAGATTTAAAACAAGGAAACAAACAAACAAACAAAACCTTCATGGTTTTCCACAGCGAAACAATAAAGCAAAACCTTTGCGAAAGACAGTTTACATATGTATAAAAAAATTATGATGCACAAAAAGCTTCAGATATATGCTTAATCTTAATTTTTAAGAAGCCAGTATAATCATGCATTAATTAAACTTGCAAATCTATTTTTTCTGAGATGTGTTTTCTTCTTGGCAGGTTATTATGTTAAATTAACATTTTGCTTTAGGACAAACTAATAGCAGATTTCCAGGAAAGGATAATTTGCCTTTCCCTAAAGAGTTTTCAAACATGGAAGAAAGTCTGTGTTCATTTTTAGAGTGTCCTCAACTTTCTTTGTTGTTTGTTACAGTAGAACACAAGGCACTGAAAGCACAATTCGTTAAAAAATGGTACAAGACTGAGGACTTGAGAGATGGATAAGTGTCTTTCCATAAGTTGCTTACAACTTATAACCACTTTGGCTATATTTGATTTGTACATTGTAGAGAATTTTGACCAGAAATTATATTGCAGTGGTATTATTTATTATGCAGTATTAATTTATTTGATTAAAGGACTTACTTACAAAAACATAGATGAATTAACCAGTGTTTTAATGAAGTAAGGAGGTTCCATGTAAAGCAGTATGAAACTTAAGTGAGTACGTACTCGTATTCTAGTAGAAATACATAGGTATTTGGGTGCATGATAAAGATACCTCTGAATACTTGAGATACACCCATGCCGTAGTTCGGTGAAATCACACGAGTTATAGGAATCGTGGCATCTTGAAACTGTATGTAGAAAGGCAAGAAATTGTTAATACGTGTTAGTCCAGTATTTTAAACAGTGCATAGCTCTGTTTACTTCTGTTGATGTATTAGCTCTTATAAACACGAGAAAGAAAATGTTTTAGATGATAACCACATATGCCAAAAAATGCCTATAATTGTTTCAGCATAACTTCTGTGGGGTCAGTGGAGTTATTTTGCCTGTAGTAATCAAAGGTAACGCTGGTCTAAAGCACAGCTGCTTTCCTGAGCATACTGCTGAATGGTCAGTCAAAGTTAGAATTGTATGCGCTAATGCCCTTCAACATTCAAAGACAAAGAACTGTGATATTTTCAGAGTGTTAGGACTTCAAAATGATGTCTTCTGGATGCTTATAATGTGGGACTTTAAACACTTTGACCAAAAAAACCTCTAGTATTGTTTAACTCAAAGGAAATTTTGCCATTGGTTTTAATGGATTTACTTTTTTTTTGCTGTACATTGGTTTCACCTTGAAAACTTGTTTTTAGTGTTATCACTAATATTTTTTTCTGAGACAGGAATGTTCCAGCCTATGGCGATGTTATTGAAACTTAAAATTAGTGCTTCTGCAGGTTCTAATCTTATTAAAGAGAAATTCTTCACATACTGAAATTCTATCTTCAGTACTCAAAAATTTGCCTACACATATACCCCTAGCGCTATGCGAGATGCAGTGTAGTCTGTGGCACAGCACATCCAGGAGAGGAGGATGGTAGAACACAGGGTGATGGAACTCAGGTGCTCCCGAGAGCACAGGAAGAATATCCAAAAACATCCCAAGTGTTGCTGGAAACCTTTTAGGCAGTGAGACTCAGGTCCAGGTTATATGTAGATACCTAAATCTAGATTCTTACTCTGTATCTGAATCTCTGCCTCATACCTTTATTCAGTTAGCATAAAGGAGCTGAGCAAAAGGACACAGTACTGTCGTCTAACCATATACCCCACTTAAAATGTGTGTGTGTGTATATATATTTAACTGTAAATGAATGATCCCACATGGTGCATTGGTCTTGGTATACACATGATCTTTTGAGACATTCTTTCAAAATATCTTTTGAGATATCTCTCTCATCCTTGGAAATATTAAAAAGCCATCTGGTCATTGTCCTGGGCAATCTGCTTTAAGGGACCCTGCTTGAGCAGAGGAGTTGCACAAGATACCTCCAGAGGTCCCTTCCAACCTCAACCCTTCTGTGATTCTATGTGATGTTTGCTTATAAGCAAATTATGAGCTAATAGGGAATATGCCAGTAGATGGTGCTCATGAATGTATAGCTTGATTCTCACAGCATTAACAATTTTTTGGTATTGAATATTACCAGGCTTCCAGTGTATTGTTTATGTGGCTTTTTTAACAGTTGAATAATTAAAGTTCAGCACATACATGATTATTTGCAAAGTAAGAGCCTAAATGATGTCTTAAGGTTGGAGATGAAACTGATCCTGCACTAAGCCCCTCAGTTGCCTTCATGTTATCATGAGTCCTCCAAAACCAAATTATTTCCACCCTATTTGAATTCCCGTCTACAGAATGACATTGCTCCTTGGCTCTGGAATTATCCAAAATCAAAGAATTTTGAGCACGTCAGGGAATTCTGAATGCAAACTGCTGGCCTCAGCGCTTTATCACTGCTAAATTAGGATAATAACATTTTCTGTTTTCTCAGGCTGCAGGAACTGACCTCAGAACTGTATTGGACTTGACTCTGTTGAACAGATGTTGTAATGAGATGATAAAAAATCTAATTTGTTCCATAGAGGAAAGGAACAGAAAAGTATTTTATTTACATGAAGGGCATAACCACATTAACACAGTTCGATGAAAACATTATATATTTCAGAAAGTTGTTATTGAATATAGTTAGGGCTAGGCCTTAAAAAAGACACATCTACAAGCTGACCCACTAAAAATGCTGCAGTGAGAACTGGGTGCCTAAGCTCCAGGAAACTGAATGGGGAAAACTGGAAGCTCAAAGAGGCAACTTGAAAACCTGAGGCTGAGTGAGAAGTCACCACAAATTAGCTATTAAGGAGTGCACAAGAAGGATAACTGAACTCCTACCCCATGGCAAGAGCTAATCTCTGTCATTTGACCCGGCAGTGGGACGCCTCCATCCATAGAGTGAGCAGAGTTTGGGGACTAACTTATTCCAGATTTTTTTGTAGAACAACTGAGCAGAGCCTGCTGCTGTCATTGTGAGGAAACAGGAGTAGCATGACAGTACCTGCCTTTTATAGGCTACCATAAGTGGGTGAACACCTCCCGGAAAGTAGGAGATGCCTTCTGCAGCCTCCACTCACATGTCTCCCAGGTGAGAACTTCAACCACCACATGCCAGGCTGCCGCGGGTAGACGCCCGCTCCTGTGCAGGAGCATTACCTGCATTACCACAGGAACAGGACTGAACTGAGGGAGCAAAAGAGAGCCGGACCCTGCCCTGGCATCCATGGGTGAGCTGTGCAGACATAGGCATTTCACATGAAATAGTCACTGGTTAAAATATAGAAACTATCTGGAGACCAGGAACCGTGAATCAAGACCACCTCTTATAGGTGGTTTCCCTAATTACTCAAGTAGAGCCTGTTCCTCCATGCCTTAGCTTCCTGTGTCCCCACAACGCTTGTATTCCTGCTCACACAATACCTCTGTTTCAAAAGCACAAGGATATTCCTCCACCTCGTCTGGCCTGCAGCCTGCCAGTTCACACACTTTCTTGGCAAACGTGGCTTTTGTTCGCCTCAGGCTAAGGAAAGAGTTCAGTCCAAAGTCATCTTTATCCCAGGAGAGGGTTGTCTTGTGTAGATCAGAGTCTAACAGTCTGCTTTTCTCAGCTGGTGAAATAATTTCCATGCGCATTTCCAGACTTGTGACCCCTAATGGAGATTGTGATGCTCTGTGATTTGGGAATTTTCTCATATTGCCTGAATCCAACACTGAAGACCATTCTTGCACAGGTCCTATAGAGAACTTCAGCATGCCTGTTCAGCTCAAGACCTAGTGCAGCCCAGGGAGAAGAGCCTCTGCCTGGCCAACTAGGCAGCTCTCGGCACGGGCAGGGTGCAGACCAGCAGGGACTTGCAGAAGGAGCACCTGCTAGGGATTGAGGAGACCAGCCTGCATTGCAGCTCTTGTCTTCAGCCCTCTCTGCATCTGGCCCATACTCAAATAAAATGCTATCTGGGAGCAAATTCGTACTACCAAACGATAGGGAAATGTTGCTTTTTTAGATTTTAGGCAGAACAACATACAGTACCCTTATTTTAGTGTAGCATATGGCAAAAGCTGACTGTTGTATGTTAATGGATTCATGTACTGTTTACATTTTATTCATATTATTTTGTTGGTCCTTAAATATAAAAAATATCATTATAAATATTTTAGATGTTTTCTACTTGTAAGTTCTTTTCCCACAGCTGGTGGTCTATTTTGCCAATTTGGGTTAAAGGAACGTCATCAGTTGGAAATCTAATCCACTTTAAAAACAGAGTTAGAGAATAAATTACCACACCTGCTAATAACCCCCCCGCCAGTTTTTCTATTTCTTAAGATTTTTTTGCCCTCTTCTGTCTCGCTGTGCCACGGTTTGATCATTCCCCCATTGTGAAAGGCAGCATTGCCATCGACTTTGCTAGGTGCAGCCTCTACAGCTGGCTGCAAGGCTCGGCGTGGTGTTGGGAGCTGCAGAGCTGCAACCGCATCGCATGATGGACTACCTGGAGCTGCTGTGGGGCCACCCCCCGTACATCTGCATTCACGTGTCAGCACTACAGAGACAGCTCGTGGTGGAGATTATCTTTAAATCAGCTAGCTCAGTCTCTCCGTGGCAGAGCAAAACTTAGGGCAGGCTGGTTTGACGTGCCTGTGCCCTCGAGAGCCTGGCGAACCACTGAAGGAACTGACTACGCTGGGAAACTGAGCGACTGTGCCCAAAGGACCAAAATATGCACAAAGCCTTAAATTAAGGGGAGACGAGGAACAGAAATACTCATAAATAAACTGATAGCATTTTCTGTGTTCTTATAAAATTCATTTTTTTAGTACACAGACTCCTGAGTCCATCATCTTCCACGAGGTACCTAGAAAATTTGTGAATGCAGAAGCACTACCAGCAGATGGGAATCTGCTACGTTCAGTTTACACAAAGCTCCCCATCAGTCTGACTCATCCACCCACCTGGTCCACGCTGCCAGCACAGTCAGATTTGACAGGCATTTTGCTTTCTCTACCTTGTACCTATTCCCATTTTCATACCGGCACATGGCATACCCTCCCCTGCAGACCTGCAGGACCACTGCACTGTTCTTCCTTGTTCAGATCCCTTCCCAACTGGATCTGTCCTAGGATGCCTGAAGTAACTGAGGCCATCAGTAATGGCAAACTATCTGGACAACTGGGCAGAATCCAGGTAGCTGATAAAAATCACCTTATTTCTTTATAGAACCATAGCATCATAGAATGGTTTGGGTTGGAAGATCATCTAGTTCCAACCCCCCTGCCATGGGCAGGGACACCCTCCACTAGACCACATTTCCCAAAGCCCCATCCAACCTAGCCTTGAACAATTCTAGGGAGGGGGCATCCACAGCTTCTCTGGGCAACCTGTTCCAGTGCCTCACCACCCTCACAGTCAAGAATTTCTTCCTAATAGCTAATCTAAATCGACCCTCCTTCAGCTTAAACCCATTACCCCTTGTCCTGTCACTCCATGGCCTTGTAAGCAGTCCCTCTCCATCTTTCCTGTAGGCCCCTTCAGGTACTGGAAGGCTGCAATTAGATCTCCCTGGAGCCTTCTCTTCTCCAGGCTGAACAATCCCAACTCTGTCAGCCTGTCCTCATAGGAGAGGTGCTCCAGCCCCTCTGATCATCTTCGTGGTCCTCCTCTGGACCGTCTCCAGCAGCTCAATGTCTCTCCTGTACTGAGGCCCCCAGAGCTGAACGCAGTACTCCAGGTGGGGTCTCACAAGAGCGGAGTAGAGGGGCAGGATCACCTCCCTTGACCTGCTGGTCATGACTTTTTTGATGCAGCCCAGGATATGGTTGGCTTTCTGGGCTGCAAGTGCACACTGCTGGCTCATGTTGAGCTTTTCATCAGCCAACACTCTCAAGTCCTTCTCCTCAGGGCTGCTCTCAATCCATTCCCTGCCCAGCCTGTAGTTGTGCTTGGGATTGCGCTGACCCATGTGCAGGACCTTGCACTTGGCCTTGTTGAACTTCATGTGGTTTGCACAGGCCCACCTCTCCAGCCTGTCCAGGTCCCTCTGGATGGCATCCCTTCCCTCCAGCATGTCAACCACACCACACAGCTTGGTGTCATTGGCAAACTTGCTGAGGGTGCACTGGATCCTGCTGTCCATGTTACCGACAACATTATCATTGGTAGAATGTTTTTCCACTGATTACCTATCAGAATACCTCCTCTTCATCTTCCCCTCTCTCTTCACACATACATACACATAACCTTTCAGTAGCCAGATCTCCCTCCTTTTTAGCATTTTGGAGGTGGGACAGTGGCTGAAACTGCCTGATGCTCATTCACAACTCCAAGATCGACAACCACTGCCACAGTGCATCAGCTCAACCATCCATCTCGGTCAACACCTTGCAACAACCACATCCAAATGCTTCACGAAAATGTGCTGTTCTCCCTCAGTATAGAAGATATACAACTACAGGTCTTAGAGGAGAAATTTGTCTTTAACCTCAGGCATCATAGCATCTAACTTTTCCTTTGAACATTTTTCCCCCTAGGCCAGAAGGATATTTTCATTTGTCACATGGATGCTTTTTCCTGTTTTAATAATATAAAGGTCTTGATAAAATGACTTTCAGATTTTTACAGATCGTCTCAGACGGGAAATGTTTTGTGTCTTCTCTGACAATTAATCGGTAAAACCCTGTTCCTGTGATGCATGAAAAAGAAAGCTGCCTTCAGCACTAAAGTAATGATTAATTTATGCAATGTTTGAATGATTTTCATCAGTTACCAGATACAATGATTTGATTTTCCTGTATAATGATTTCATCTTAGATATCTCACTTGCCAAAAGAGCCTGACAGATCTGATGTGAATACAATTTTTCATTACAGGAAATCACTTTGTATTCAGATTTTTTACATTTTGATACTTGCTTACCTGAAGAGATAATTCAAAATAATTATACTTTATTTTAATTTTAAAGTTTCATTCTTTGAAATGAGTCATCGATGAACCTGTTAATTCCCTAATGCAATTCAGAATCCAGTCTGCTATTTTAAATACCCAGCTGCTTCACAAGGAGCGTGGATGCCTGGTTGCACAGCGAGGAGTTCAGTCTGCCTACCATAATTTTGTTTTTTCCCCTGTGCATTCAACAGAGGCACTTCTGAGGATGTCCAGGATCCAGCCTGCCTCATTTAAATACTCATTGCTGTCCTTTGACTGCATGGGGTTTTTCAGCACCTTGAGAGGTTTACTCAGTCAGATTAGGTGCCAGCCACCTTCACTGAAAATAAAGGGAAGCAGCAGCAAATGTTAGAGAAATGCATTTGGCATCCAACCTGCCCAACCCTTTTTAGCAGTAGGTAGTAGTATGCTGCAACCACTTTATGCATTTTAATAAGGATGCTTTTCAAACCATAGGCATCTATGGGCTTTTAAGGAACCCATGAAAAGGAACAAGGAAAAGACAGTTAATTATCAGTAATCTCAAAATCACTATGGAGAGCCCTGCACATCTATATGAATTAAGGTTATAGTCATTGCTCCCTGGAACTTTTGTCTGTTTTACATTACATTATTGTTGTATAAAAACCTCGAGCTGGTCGAAGAAGCAAAGCCTAGCTCTCCCCCTTTTCACCGATGCTCTGTGCCCAAAGCAAGACGCTAAAGCCGTACGTCCTCCTGTGTGCTTTCCCTTACGGCTGCATCGCTCACCTCGGGCTGCTTGGGGCAGCTGCCCTGCTTCACGGCGTGCTCAGGAGAGCCCAGGAGCTGCTGTTCAGGGGATAGCTGGCAGCATAAAATGCACATATAGGAATGCCAATATCATCAAATCATCACATACTTGAGTGATTAAGCACACAAGGAATTTACAAACTAACTTCCCCTGGTTTTCTCTAATAGGAATAGATTTTTGCAAATGGCAGTGTAAGTTTTAAGCTGGTCTTCTGAACTGGACATATAGGAAGGTCAGAAGATGGTTGAAAGCAAACTTGGGATAATACATTGATAGAGTTTTCAGCCTACCTACCTTAATTAACACCTTAATCAGGTTGTAAAGCAAACACTCTGGCTGATGGTTGGCCTTTCTATTATCATACTTCCTGGGCGAGAGGCTGATCAGGATGTCAGCTGCTGTTCAGAAGTGGTTTCCTCTCTCAGTCCATATGCACAAAGGTGTAGGTAGCTAATTAATTACTCAGCCCTGTGTAGTGGAGTTGGCTGAACAGCTAATTCCTTTGTTGGCTTTATCACTGTCTAGTCCTTCTGACCCTCTATTTCTCCTGCCCTGTGTTGAGGTTGGGGGAGGTGAAGCAGTCTTGAAATCTGCTAGGTAAAGAGGGAGCATCCTGAGGTGGGTGGGGGAAGAGATGCGTGTGATGTCTGTGAAAGAGCAGGGGCTGCGGAGTGGGTTCTTGTGGGGTTGGTAGCGGTGGAGTTAATGTGTGAGCAGGGGAGCTCTAAGAAAAACTTAGGGCTGGAGGGTGTGGAGTCGATTAACTTGTATTTTGGGGAGAGGGGGGAGAGAGGAGATGCAAAACTTGTGCCAGGAGGCACAATGTTTTGGAAAGGTATGTAATTTCATGCAAATTGAAAGATCTTATATTTTGTTGCAGTCTACTGGCAGATGAGATTTCTGGCTCTCACTACAGTGCAATTATGTTCGTGTTGCTCCTGGGGTAGAATCAAATGCTCTGCAGTTACATCCATATATATTTGATGAAATGCGTGTAAAAGTTTGCCAAGAGTGTTTGAGCATTGTTCTGTTTAGGGAAGTATTAATTGGCATGGGTAGGGTAATAAAAGTTGTCTTTGCTGCTGAGTTAAAAATAGTATAAATATTGAAACAAACAAATCAGAAACATCTCGAAGCTTAGCCAAAAAGGGAATATCCTCTTCTATGTTACTGTTTTTCATGAAGAGAAAGTTTTGTTCTTTTTTCCATGGTAGTCAGAAAACGTGCTGTTTTGGAGATGTATGCGATCTACATCAAGAAGACACTGTCTTGAATAGTTCATAAATCAGTTATTCCTAGCTGAATTATGAATACATCCACGTTGTTAGATTATTTTAAGGACATGCTTGCAAGTAGATTCAACTTCTGTTTTTAACAAAGTGTACAAAATCAATATTGAAGCATAAGTGCAGTAATCATTACCTTTCTTTCTATTTTTTTATTTTTTTTTTTTAAATAGAGGCAGAAGATTTCTCCCCTAATGCTAAAAGTTTTGAGCTGTAGATGTGTGCTTTAATATTGCTGTCTCAACTGAAGTTGAGCCCTGTGTAGAGAGGCAGTACATCAAATTTTCCACTCAGTACCTCATTCTGGAAACTATGTTTATAAAGACTAGTCACAGAAATAAGTAAAGGTCTGATTGTAGTTGAAGGATCATAACTTTGATTTATAGGTTACACGGATATTAATTAGATCCAATTCAGGAATGGTACACTTACTTTATTCTGAGGGTTTTCTATTTCTCTTATCCCTACCTGCTACGAGCTGCTTTTTAATAATTTACCTGAGATCATAATGCACATCCTAGTGTATTGTAACTGTTTGGACTCTTCTTCACCAGATAACTCTGCAAGAGTGGTCACAATCCCCCTCATGATTCCCTTGATGCATCGCAGCCAGGGAAACACCTCTCTCTGCTGAGTTGCAGTAGCTGTTGTGGGACATGAAAGAGAAGCAGACAGGTCTCTGCCACTCTTCCAAAAAGTAAATGGGATTCTTAATCTTATAGAGTCTGCATATTTTGGAGGTGCTTTTGGTGTCAGAAGAAAATTCAAAGAGGACTTTGGTGTCTGATCTGGTCTGTGGTGGGGAAGCAGCAGAAGGTACCTTTCGGTACCTCACTTGGAACTGCTACCATCAACTTGGAGACAAATGTGATTATGAACCTGTAATATTCAAACATTGTGCATAACTCAGTTTCCAAGGAAAGGATTAGATAGTTGTCATTAGCTTAAGATTTTTTTTTTCCTGTGTTCAGCCTGTGCTTCAAGAACTGGAATATAATTAAAAGCATTTCAAAGAACTTAGTTTGATATGTTACACTTTTTTTTTTTTTTTTGAGATTACTTTTTCTCATTTTTTGTAATAGACTTTTTAATGTAAAGATTTGGTTGGTGAAAGTACTTTAAATTGTTACTTTTGTATGTTGAAGGATAGACTAGAAAACTGTCCAGCTAGTTAAAACTCAAGTTTTAACTTGAGGAGCTGAAATGTAGCGTGTGTTACATAATTCCGATCATGAAAAGCCCATGAATATGTACTTTGATACTGCCTGACAGATTGATTTACTCTACACAGACTCCTTCGCATGCATGCACCCATCTCTCCGTACTAGAGCTCTGAATGGAAAGGGATTCGTCTCGCTGAAGTCAACGCCAGAGGAATCAGGCTCCTGGCATGATTCTAGGCTGTAGTAATTCCCTTTTGCTGAGATCTGGTGTTAGTATCTGATTTTTCTTTTCTTTTCTTTTTCTTTCTCCTTTTTTTCTCCTGGGTTTGGTATGCAATCCTTGATAAGGTCTTTAAATTGCGAGTAGAGTTGAGAATCAATGATACAAACTACTTGAATAGATATTTAAAAATAGTGAAAGTTACCAAAATATTTTATAAGCAGTTTATTTTTAATTTTGATTCTTTATTGATGATGATTTTTCAATGTAAAGCAATACATACATTCAGTAACTTGAGAGTGTAATCAAGATAAAAGTCAACTACATTTGGACAAGCCCACTGAAAAAATGAAATTGTTTCATTAATTAAGTCTTTGTTGAATAAATGCTTATGGAAAGATAGAACTTGTTAAATATTAATAAAGCAAAAGTATTTCTGGCTGTCTGCATCATACCCAACTGTCCTTTAAATGTGTGCTAAATAGAGGATTTTTTGAAGCCTAAAGATGAACTGTTAACAATAGTTTGGAGTGCTTGTGTTGACTGCAGTTTTTCTTTCATAGCCCTTTTATCATCTTGCAGAAATGAATTGGTTTTACTTGCATCCATTGAAGATGATTGCCCAGTGCAGGTGGTTCTGTTTGTTTTGAAGACATAGATAGAGCTCCTTGAAAGCTGTCCAGTAGTATAATCTTGAAATTTTAAAGAGAAGAATGTTTTTTTTCAGCACTAGTCAAAGTGAAGAAAGTGGCTAGGGGCTGAAATTAAATGGAATGGCAGGATTCCTCAGTAGTCTTACTAGTTTTCTCACCAACACCAGGCTGCTGCTGTGGAAGCAGTGTATGGTATGTCTGGCTTTGAGAATTTAAGTATCTATATAACACACACATTCATACAGTTATCTGCAAATAGTTATTTTACCTTCCAATTGCAATGAGGTAAATCTATATGTTCTGCTTACCCAGTGTTTATCTACTAGAATTGGACTAAGAATTGGCAGTCAGACTTCTGCATATGAGTCATAGAATCATAGAATCTTAAGGTTGGAAAAGACCTCTAAGATCATCAAGTCCAACTGTCGACCCAACATCACCATGTCTACTAAACCATATCCCAAAGTGCCACATCTACATGTTTTTTGAACACCTCCAGGGATGGTGACTCCACCACCTCTCTGGGCAGCCTGTTCCAATGCCTGACCACTCTTTTGGTGAAGAAATTTTTCCTAATATCTAATCTAAATTTCCCCTGACGCAACTTGTGTTATTGCTTGTTACTTGGGAGAAGAGACCAACCCCCACTTGGCTACAACCTCCTTTCAGGGAGTTGTAGGGAGCAATAAGGTCTCTCCTGAGCTTCCTTTTCTCCAGGCTAAACAACCCCAGTTCGCTCAGCCGCTCCTCATAAGACTTGTGCTCCAGACCCTTCACCAGCCCTTCTCTGGACACGCTCCAGCACCTCAATGTCTTTCTTGTAGTGAGGGTCTCAAAACTGAACACAGCACTCAAGGTGCAGCCTCACCAGAGCCAAGTACAGGGGGACAATTGCTTCCCTAGTCCTGCTGGCCACGCTGTTTCTGATACAAGCCAGGATGATGGTGGCCTTCTTGGCCACCTGGGCACACTGCTGGCTCATATTCAGCCAGCTGTTGACCAACACCCCCAGGTCCTTTTCTGCCGGGCAGCTTTCCAGCCACTCTTCCCCAAGCCTGTAGTGTTGCCTGGGGTTGTTGTGACCCAAGTGCAGGACCTGGCACTTGGCCTTGTCGAACCTCATACAGTTGGCCTTGGCCCATCGATCCAGCCTGTCCAGATCCTCTGTAGACCCTTCCTACCCTCAAGCAGGTTGACACTCCCACCCAATTTGGTGTCATCATTTGGAGTTCTGGTGCTGCTACCAGTATCATGGAATCAGTGTCCCCATTACAAGAAATTATTTCAGTCATTTAGTTATTCAATCACCTTCTGATAGGTAGTATATATTTATCATACACAAAGCTAAGTTTTGGTAGGTGGCAGGAATGTTTTGGGGTTGAGTCGTTCCATACTGTGCATCCCATAATGCAGGATCTGAGGAGACTCCCTTTGAAACAGAATAATGAAAGAAGGAAGCAAAGATTAACTACTTCCCAATCTCCTTCCTTGAACCCATCTCCTTCCTGTGCTGTCTCTGCAGTCCTTGAATCAAATAAAACTCCAAGTCCTCTTTCTAAGCCAAAACTATCCCCTCCCAGGAATTAAATCACTTGTGGGAATTGCTGCTGTATGTAACATGAAGTAGCATATCCAGCTGACATACAGGAATTGAATGTTTGATCACTGAGCATTCAACTGGGTCATTTCTGTTGCGAATAGTTTATAAGCCAGAAAGTACCAATTTAAAATTTTCAAGGAAGTGTAAAACTTCTGTATGTCTCAGTGTTTATGTATGAGTGTGTAACATAGTCTAGTTGACTCTGAAATATTGATTTAAAATTAAGCTGTTCTATTCTAGAAACATATTTCCCCCAGAGACACAAGTAATGTTCATTCTATGAACTGGAATGATCTCATGAACTTTGTTTCCTTGGGTGTTTTAGGGATAACTGCAGAACTTTCCTGTGAATCTGAGAACTTTGGTAACCAGGTCAAACTAGCTATTTTAATTTATTTTTACTTTCATATAGAACATGCTGGTAAAGAGTTACAAATTTTAATTAAATTTCTCTTATCTCACTGTAATTCATCTTGTCAGTTGGTTTGGTAGGGTTTTTTATTCACTGAATATGTGTATCATATTTTATTATAATTATGAAAAGGTAAATAATGGTGTTCCTTAGCAGCAATACAACATCTTATTCTGTTTTAAGTTGTGCCAGATGACAGACACCACTATTGTGTAGTGCTCATAACGCTACAGCAAATAAAAGTTTAGGGATAAATAAAAGGCTTCTGTGGAATATGTCAAACTGAATTTACTACAGTCCTTTAGGAATAACAAACTTGCTCTTGATCCTTTAAATAAAGAACTGGAAAAGAGACATGCAAACAATAAGTGAAATAGGAATGGAATTTATGCCATGGAAGTAATTAGGTTATTCTGCTCACAAATCAGTTCAAATGAATTCTTTAAACTATTTTTCCCCACAACAGAAAGTTTATAAAAATGTGAAGAAAATAGACTGCATGTATGCGACAGAAAATGGCTGCTCGCTTTGTACGTTTTTGTACTGAAGCAGTGATCTAATAATGAGGGAAGACTGACTGAATCTTCTGCACAAACTTTACCACATATCTAACATAATTCAACTTTTTAAAAAGTCTTCTAAATGTATTTATCTCTTTCAGTACCATTAGAGTGGAACACATCACATGTTGTTTATAAAGTTCCATGTACATTTGCAGCACTAAGAGACTTTTATTAGTAATTAGGTCAATAAAATTCCCATTTAAAATCCCTTCATTACCTATATAAGTGACAGATTAACCCTCTGAAGAAACAAGAGAGACTCATCAGACCAGTAATGCACACTGAAAGAAAATCTCTAAAGCTGATCAGTAATAGACCCTAATAGATAGCATAGAAAGCGTGCACAGATTGTATTGTCAAATGACTCTCAATAGTATATCTTTACTCAAAATAATCTAGACATTCAGATTTATACTTGCCATACACTGCCTCTAGTCTGTCTTTAGTTGCTTTCCTTGGTTGGACTCGCTTTCACATATGGAGCTGCCCTATCCCATGTAAAATGGTTCCATTTAGATATACTTTAATAATACAAATGATACTTATCTCTCTATAATACTTTTTATCCATTATTGTCTAAAGAACTTACACTTTTTGAGTGGGTTAATGAAAAGCTTCTTTCTGTAGTGTGTTCTTTTAAAAGCCCAATGTGAAGCCTGTTGGTTCTCTTACATCTCCCAGAACTTTTCTTTATATCTAAAGAAAAGTTCTGTGTGTAGTGTGGCTAAGCATTGCCTTCCTCAGCGCTGTCATTGCCGCTCACAGGGTGTTAATTCAGTGCTGTACCCCATGTCAGTCTCGTTCCTTAATATTTCTCTTGCAAAGCTGTCCTTTCAAGTGTTCTTCCAATTTTAATGAAGTCTTCGCCATTATTGAAAGCATTTACCTTGCCAGACAGGATGAGAAAAGAGAACCAGCTTTTTTGCTTCTCTTTAAGCTAGCCACAGGCTTTCTGGTGAGGTCATGAGAGTCACAAGCAGATTGCACGTTCACAATGTTCAAGTAGACACTTTCTACAATAAAAATTTGGGCTGCATTCCCTTGTCAGCACTTCCGTGATCTCAGCTGTGATACTGCTATTAGTACGCTGTGTCCATTGAGAGGCAATTTGATTGTTGCTGGGTACGCTTTTTGTCTTCTGAGCTCATTTTGCTTGCCTTTTTTTTTTTCTTTTTACCCCTGAAATATGCATGTATAATCATGATTTTCCTCCTGAGGCATTACTGTTCCTTTTGAGGGTCTTAGTATTGGTGTCTAGAAAAGGATTCTCACCTAACTTCTGCTTTATCATCTTTGGCAATTGGTAGATAGCATTATCTATTTTTGCTTTTATTATATATCTCTCTGTAGTGGTATCATGTCTTAATTTGCTTTCCATGTTGCCTTTGTGTATTTGATAGAAGATGTTCTTTTATTTGAGAGGCCTCAAGAATGTATTCACTGAGCTTTAATTATTTGATTTCCCTGGGGGAGGAATATTGTAAAATGGTATTTGATTCTTCTGTGAAAACACTGTGGTCCTGCAACTTTAACTTGGAGGTAAATATGTCACAGATTAAGGTGAAGAGGAATGCATATATTTATGTGCATAAACTAGTATAATAAAATATATTCTTGCCACACACTTTGTGTATGAATTTAAGGGCTTGTGGGAATTTTCATTAATGTCAGTTTGTTTATGTGTTTGTCACTTTCTATCCACTGGATTTGTTTACTCCCTCTCTAAATTTGGCTTTACTCTCCATGTAGAAAATCAAAATATTCTAGGATAGTAACAAATTTGTCTTTCATTTCATCCTGGAAACAATCCCAAGTTGGCTGTAGAAATACATAAACGCTACAACGAGGTGACTCACACCAACTTTTACTTAATGTTTTTGGCATAAATGGAATAAATGCTGCTTAAAAAGGTTAATTTGTATCTGAATATGTGAATCTTCCAGACTGAAATGGGATGGAGGGAAACCTCTTCCAGGTGAAGAAGACACGTCACTTGGGCTGTGGGACTGGGCAGTTCTGCTGCCATTAGTTGTCTGAGCAGGGCGAAGACCAACACTTGAGGCTTGAAGAGCAAGCTGGGAGCAGACTTAGGAGCACAGACTATGGTTTTAGAGTCACTGAGATAAGACAGCCTATGGATCCTGAAGGCATCGTAGTTTGCACTGTCATAAAGCTTCATTTGGACCTATGGATTGCCTCAGTCTTCTTCCCATTCTATGTACTTACCATGGACGTACTTTAACGAATGAACGTGCTTTGAAACCATCGCGCTTACCTGATTCAAACTGCAATAACGTGACAGCCTGTGCACTCTGTCACAGCTGCTTTACATACGTGGGGTGATGAAGTGGACACAATGAATTTTTTACTTTTGTTGATTAACATGGCATTTAAATGAGGTCCTAACAAGTTAAGAGCATGTTATTAAGATGATATGTGCATGCTGCAACAGCTTAATTCTAGCTACTTTATTTTGTTGTCATGATTGGCTAAAATGTCAGGTGATCTTTCTAATTTTAAACACGCACTTTCGGTAATTAGAGGGAAAGAGAAAACACTGCTTATGAAATGGAATAGAGAGGGTGAAGTTCTTCACGACTGAAGAACTTTCAAATAAATTACTACTCTGCGAGACTGACACGTGGACAACCATGTTCTCATAGAGAAGTCCACCTTTCTGTGAGTATCTGGCGGAAGCTTTCTTTATGCTTGTAGAGGTAAAATAAATTATTTTTAGAGGATTGAGACTTCAAAATATATTGAACATATCCCTACCTTGCTACTTGACTCAACTACACCTTGAAACTTGTTAAAGTCTCTTTTAAAGTCACTTATCCTTGCTTTCAATATTTGCTGAGAGACTGTTGTATCATAATTGTCATTCCTGTCCTCTGTCAAGTCAAAACACAGTGCCGGCAATCTGCTTCGCAACCTGTCGGCTCTCCAAGGTTGTCGCTGCTCATGCTGGTTGAACAGATTTTTTGAGCCACTGTTTTTGAGTGGTTTGGTTTGGGTTTTTTTCTTTTTATTTTGGATTAGTATTCCCCTTGATTTCTGCTGTTGCTTTCACTTCTTGCTGTTTTAGCTACCCAATGGTAATGCACAAAACTGGAATCTGTGAGTCACAAATCATGTTATTCTGAAGTTCTGGAAAGTCAGGGAGGATTTGTAGTCAGTCTGAATATCATGCAGCATTGAGATGGATTTTTTTTGTCTTAAAAGTATCGTGGTACTTTTGTTATGAAGAGAATTTTCATGATCAAAAATGTGATTCTTTGAGAGATTGGGGGGAAGAAAATGTGTCACACTCAGACAAACACTTCCAATGCACTTGGAATGGATTCTCCTCAAAGCTGCCTTTCAACCAAGTCCTAAACTGACATGGTAGTAAAGCTGGGGCTGTCTCTGAGCCTTCCAAAAGCTTAGAATTTAATTGTTATGACTGAAGTAAACAGGAAAAGATGGAAACAAATTAGTTGATATTATTTACCTCTTTTTAGATAAGTCTTTGGTTTGCTTTGTTCTTTTAAAATTTATTTTCATAATATTCCAGAGACCTGATGTTTAGTTTCATGTCCTTTGGCATTAGTCTGTCATGGTACAGCCTTCTCAAAGGCTTGTGCCTCCCTGTTTAATCTGTTTTCTGAGGTGTCTTTTCTCCACCTCAGCCCCTGAACATGCTAATGTAAGAAGTTAAGGCAGATCTGAATAGATAACCATTTAGAAGGGCTTGATTCTCTCCACCAATGAGTAGGTGAACTTGGAGTGACCAGCTCTTATTTAGATACTTGAATTTTAGCTTTCTAGAGTTGAAAAAAGATGAATCTCATCTTTTGATGCTAAAGGAAGCCAAGTTGCTTAAATGTTCCACAGGAAGTGAATGGCCTTTTCTTCTTCACTTACCAATACAATTTATAGTATTTTTACCCTTGTGTGAACCTTACATTATGCTAGTTTAAAGAAAATTAGTTGTACTATTAACTTTTGCTTTTCCAGGGCACAGTTGGTCAGAATTATCAACTGCTGTGTAATGGTACTGTTAAATACCATAATTCGGAATGCACTTTAGGTCACATAACGTTTTTGTTTATGCTTTTTTTTTTTTCTTGCTGTTTATTATTACCTCATATGAGTAGCTATTGTACATCTTACTCTAAGTAGTTGAACTAGAGAATAGGGACAAGGAATTGGCCAGTCTCTTTCTGATGGAAGACCCTTTATTAGATAGCTAATAGTGACAAGTGGTTTTCTTGGAAAGGTTTGATCAATAAAATTCCCCTGGATTTATGATCCAATTGTCTTTGTCTCCTTACAAAGTAACAGTTGCTGTTTTTGTAGGCTTGACAGGCATTTGATATATCAGATGAAACTTTCTGCTTTACCCTGTTGAGACAGTCATTGGAATGCTCTGAGACTTTTAGGACACCAAACTGTGACATAAGAATCTGTTCATTGTTGATAATTGGTGTAATGAAGATTTTATTTTCACTTTTTTTTTCATCATGTTGTACTTCATGATCAGTTATCAAGGATTCATAGAAACTGAGTTGCAGAAAGGAGCAGGTTCTGCTTTGTAGCATTGGGGTAGACTAATTGTAGTGAAAAGGATGGGTTGCATGAGGCAAAATGCGTCAGGAAGTAGAAGTTTAGTGTAGTATTTCCAACCTCTTTAGAGTTAAACACGGCTGCTGTTGTAGTCTCCTCCACTACTTTCCCAGAATTTTGTTACAGAGGATGAAGATACAAGCTCTGATAAGAAGCAAGCTTACAGCAATGAGGCTTTTCTATAAAAGAAGGAATTTGCCTGGAGCAGCTGCTTTGAGTGTCCCAGTAGCCATCTCTGATGACCAAGGCAGGGTAGATGTGCACTCAAGGCAAGCCTCAAGAGAAAACAATTCTTGATGGAGGCCTTACAGTGCCTTGTAAGCTCCCAGAGACTGCGAAGTAGCTAAGGAAGAACCTCGCCATCAAATGCTTGCTAGTAGCGACTTTATTCATCTCACGCTCTTCTGTTCTGCCTCTGTTTCCACCATTGGAACAGAACGTTTAGTTATAAATTAATCATGTTATTTTATCATTGCTTTCACCATTAGCCCTGGGAATGATCAATCAATACACAGAATCACAAACTTGGACTGCCTTTTGCCCCATGTGAGCTCTGTCCAGCCTCTGCAAGATCCCACATGCTTTATCCCCTGGCTGGAAGTTATTGCTTGAGTATCAGCTGTCCTAAAAGCTACCGTTTTATAGAGTAGGTTTATTTTGAAGCTATTACCTTTGTTCCTTTGCCAAGCAAGCAGCAAGTGACTAAGATACGTTCCCTCTTCACAGTGACCTAGTCACTTGTGCCTATCTCCTAAGCAAATGGCACTTCATTCCTACTAAGATACTCTGATTTCAACTTCAACACTAGCTGGTGATTATTTTTTATTATTATTTTAAACTTTTTTTCTTATTTCAGGTCAGGCAAAGGATTTACTTCAAATCACAACTTGTGTAGAAGTGCTCTGAAGGAAATCTAACCTACCAAAAAAACCCAACCTGTTAGAGGGAGGAGAGGTCTTATTGTAGACAGATGAAGGTTAAGGTTTGCCTATTCTGTTATCTAACAGCATAGTTCTGTACCTAGAGATAATAAAATATATGTCAAAACAGTTAATGCCAGAAAACATACCAGCTCATCACAGTAAACTTGTAGCTCTTGACCAAAAAAAAATATGCCAAGAGTTCACTTTAAATTAAATTAACTGGTTGCTCTAACTGCCAGAGTGCTGCTTCATCATATTTTTTCTAGTCTGATATTAGGACTTTATAGAATAAAGCCTAATTTGTCATAAACACTAGTCATAAACACATTAACATATAAACAATTCATGTAGAGTTATTCTGTGGGAGTTAGAAGAGTTAATATTTATTGGTACAATGTACTAGGAATGCAGCCAGATATCCTCTGTTGCAGGCTGTGCTCAGTAGCGGTGCATATAAGATCAGCAGCACATGGAGTGAAAGACTGGCAAAGACAGGACTCCAATTCATAAACAGAGAAGTTGGATCTGTGCGTTGTACACCACTGCACAAAAGACAGCACTAGAGAGAGTATTTGCCCTGGGTTTACCTCTACTGAACTAATTGTTCCCTAGCTAGTTGCTAGTGTTATGGTTATAAACCTTGGCGTAAATGCCTCCAGTTTTCACTACAATTGCTAATAATAAAGCTCACCTGAACCTTTTCAGTGGTTTACTAACAATTATTCTCCTTGGTCTCTCTCCTAAGTTTGGTGTTAGTCTGCAGAGACCTGAGCTCGTCCAGATTATTTCCATAAATCTTGCACGTCTTTTTTCCAGAAATACTTTTACGATCTGTTGCTTTTACCTAGGCACTATTGAAGATCAGATAAATATATTCCATAAGCTTGAAATAAACTCTACTTTTTTAAGAAAAAAGAGAATTCAACTCAGAGGGGCTCTTGGAAGTACGATAATGATCAAGATAGAATTTATGCTATCAATAGCTAGAAAAAAATTGCAAGAAATGGCCTATGGGTTTGGCTAGCAGTAGTAGGAACTGCATATATGAGAAGTGGAGTGATTTGGATTTTGGTTGTTCCTTTCTATAGGAAGGAGCAGCTTCAGTAAGGAGCGATGCTCAGGAAGGATGCCTGTTGCTCGCAAAGTTACAGGCTTGCTTTACATCTGTGCAAGCAGTTTGTTCAGTAAAAATATATTTAAGTTAATAGGAAAGTATAAATCATTGGGATTATCTAATTAGAAAACATAAAACCAATAAGATAATCAATCAATCTGATTCACACATTGGTCCTGTTTGACATTTAACGTGGTCGGTGTGTCTGTAATATTGTTCAAATGGCAATTTGTTCTGTTAGCGTGCCTGGACTTGTTCTTTTGATCCAGGAATTGTGCTGCACAGCACTGCTTGTGCTAGAGAGATGGACTTCATATAAGGAGTCCTTTATGGTAGATGTTTCTTTTATTAATGGGACCACTAAGTAACGAAGACTTTGATCTGTCACTTGTACATCAACAAGTCTTGATGCTTTAAGAATTCCACTCCTCTTCTACAGAAATAGCAATAGTAGCAATAGCTTTTACAACAAGGATGACTTAGAGAAATACTAGCATGGTAGTCGTGTATGGAGTTACCCAGCCAAGGAGGGCACACAGCCTTTGTGACTGCTGTTGTCCAAAGGGGAGCTCAGAGGTCTTGTAGAAAACCTGGTTTTGCTCTCACTGTAGGACTTGTGGCTGCTTTTGAGTATGAAATGCTAAAATTATACCTCAGTGTGGCTGTATTGCCGGTCTCATCAAATGTCCATGACTCTTATTTCATTTCTCCTTTAGTTTTCAATTAGGTGCTGTATACTTTTGTGAAGTTATTTGATACCACAGTATCCATGCCACACTGTGGCTGCACAAACAAATTTCCTTTGTTCCTCTGAACTAACGTTCCCTACACGATCCATGGCACAGATAACTTTAAACACAAATCAATGTCTTCATGTCTAGCAAGGCATTCTAAAATGTCAAACTATTGTAGTCTGTCCTGAAGGTCTTATTATGATGTGTTCACTTTCCCTCTTGAACTTTATTTACTCTACAATTTTCATCCAGTCCACAAATTTTAGCATTCACTATATGATTGTAAATAAGTGCTTTCAAGTTATATACTTTTTGGTCCACCAGAGCATCCTGATAAGATAGTATGAACCCAACCACCTTTAAGTTTTGTTTCAGTTGTTATGAATGTTTGTTGCTTAATTAAAACCCCAGCTTTATGAAGCTATTATTTATGGGGAGAATTCCATGTGTAATGTGAAAGTGGTAAGATGCTAGTCCACATGATGGTGGGGAAAAAAAACTCGATAATGTGACAATAATGTGCAATAAGTGAAAAAGAGAAGATAAAATCCCAAGCCTTTCTTAAAGCCAGACATGTAATTTTCAGGGTACCAGATGGTGTGGTGGAGCTGGTGAGGTTTGTGTTTGGCATTAAAATATATTGTAATTTTGCTTCTTCAAGTAAAAAAATTGCAAAGCCTTTTTCAGTACCTTGAATAGAGAACACAACGTGGTATGAAACTAATTACCCTTGTTACACATGAAACATATCATTGTCTTGAAAACATACCCTGGGAAGCATCATACTCCCCCAATTTTTCGTCACACTTGCACAGTAACAATCAGTTGCTTTTGACTGGATTAGTGCTATACCACTCTGAGGGAAAATATTTTAACTGATGGAGAACCAGCATTTGCCAAGCATATAATATGATTAAAAAGCTTGATAAAAATTCTGGTAGTAGTATTTAGGAGCATATAATCTAAAATTTAGTTCTTATCTGTATAAACAATGAAACTTTTCAAATAATACTATCAAAATACTTTGATCTGCTGTATTTATAAGAACTGATACAAATTTTTTTTAATAAAGAATATCTGTGATGTGTCAAACTGATACAACACCCATATTAATTTAATTTGACTCTCAAAATGGGGTTTTTGTTTTAATTTTAACAACTTTTTTCAAGCACATAACTCTCCCCTGGAGCATTTAGAAATCTGTACTATTCATTGGATTAGTATCTAAAGTCTAGAAAAGTGCTTTGTGGCAATGTTGAAAGAAACCCTGTTCGAATACGTTTTGATTTTTTAACATAAACACAACTTTCAAGAAAACACTTAAAGGCTTCAGGTCATACTTAATACTAAGGTTATTTGCAAGTTTTTCTGTTTTCAAGTTTATGGCAAAGGATTGCAAAAGTTTCTTATTCTGTGATGTTGGGGGTTTTGGTATCAATACTTGAAATTCTTAGGTTGTCAATTTACTGTTTGGATGGAACTGGCAAACTTTCAGTGAATGTCTTTGCAATATTAGTTTGATTTGCTGACATTAAAAGTCTGGGTACATTTTCTTTCTGAACAGCTAGGTTTTCTCTGTGTAGTGGAGAGATTTGAAGTTTATAGCATGGATATGCGTTTTTTACTACGCCTGTAAAAATCCACCCACATTTGGCAAAGTTATAAACATTTGAAAAATTGCATTTCACACATTCTTGGTCAAGTCTTATTAGATTTTTTAGCAGCTACATTTCCAAAAGATTACGTATGTATTGGATGTTTGCCTCCCTCAAGCAAGATACAACTTTCCTTGAAATTGCTGCTCCGAGTTGGACGGGTCAAACCAGTACAACCAGGGGAACAGAGATCAAGGAATTTGCCTGTCATGTTTTCTAGTGAGCATCCTGTTAAGATCAGTTAGCACATCAATATGAATTAAACAGTGAGGATTAAACTTCAGAAGAGATAAGAACTGGGCAGGCGGGTGAGAGTGGTTGTTAAGTGGTAAGTTGTGGTTGTCTGCATGGCAAACCAAGACTGGGAGCAGGACTGAGATAAGATGAGGATCATAGAAGGCAGTTCTGGCTGAGCAAAGGACAGGGACTGAACTGGTGGCCTTGAAGGAAGGGCATGACAAAGAGGTGAGATCCAGTGAGTAGCTGGATTGCATGAAGAGAGTATACTGGTGCTGGAGAAAAACATGAGAGGGTAGAGAGACTGGATGGGATGGTGTTGATAATGGTAAAGGAGAGAGACTTCCCGCATGTTCTAGAGGCAGTCTCTTATGTGACTTCAGCCTGAGTTCTACCAGGAGATAAGGTACTTCAAGTGTGCTGGAGGTGTGCTTGAGTACAAACCGTGTGACACTGAGTATAGATGCAAGGCAAACTTTTTGCTGTAAAATGAATGCCTGCAGTGCATTACATTGCTAATACAGATGCATCCAGTGTCCCCCAGCAGTACTTGCACATGCTCATACAGAGCTTCTCAACCATTCAGTTATGTTGGCTACCCCTTAAAGCCAAGATTCTTGTGATAACTTTATCCCTGAAGTTTTTTGGCTAGACCACCTTCCCTTTTGTTTTACATTGTGGAAAATCCTTGCATTGATTAGACAAAGACCTATTAAAACTCTTTCCTGAAACTGTTTTTCTATAACTTCTAACTAAACTTACCAGCTGCAATTAGAGAGGAGCCAGCAGGTTGTTCTTGGTGTCTGTGGAGAATTTTGGAGCTTTTTTCAGGAGAATTTAGGAGTTTTTTAAAAGAAAAAAAAAAAAAAGTTGTGTATCTACTGATTTAGTTTTCTTAGGAGATCCTACATTATAAGTGGACACTACGTGTCTGCCTTCATTCTTTTGCCTGAAGCCCAAGGTATGGGAACCTCCACTATCTCCGGTTTTATTTGGAACTCTGCTGCAGTTGCTCAGTGCTTTCTTGGCCTGCTGGTGTCCTCTAGAAGACATGAATTACTTTCACATAAATTTAGCATTCTTTCTGTAGTCACTCAGCAAAGACAAACTGTCATCTCCTTTTTTTTTTTTTCTTTTCTTATTTTTTCTCTCTCTGTAAATACATTGGTTGTTCCTGTGATTCCTCCCTTCCACCAAGTGCTTTGTCCTTACTACCCTACATCTTCAAATTCATGCTTTACATCTTTTCCTGTATGTAAATATTTTGGTTTTCTGTAATGTAGAAGCACCTTCATAGACCTTGATAAGTTTATGACATTTTCTCTCTTTCTGTATAACCCAGAAAGGAGATAATGTGGCCTTTTATTTTTTCCCTTCTTGAAAATATTCTTTGCATAATGAAAAAACAATTGTCTGTCAAATGTGAAAATCAAATGCTGTGTCAGCAGAACCTGCTGAACCTGCTGAAATAACTTCTGCGCCCTGACCCACTTGGTTGAAGCTGATTGACATAGCTCAGCATGATTGTTTGAAGGGAAAACATAGGGAATCAAAGTGAGTGTATAACAAATAGCTCCTTTGTGACTGGCCTGTTAGCTTAGGAAAGAAAGCCATTTTGTGACTTTAGGAAGTATGCTTTTCCCTTTACACATCAACATCTTTGTACTTTTCACCCGTGCACAGCTGAGCAGGTCACCAGTCATAGGTAGCTTCTTTAACTCAAGGCAGAAGTTATCTTCCTTTCCCTGCCATTCAGTGCAGGTTTATCTACACATTGCGTAGGAGTTCAAGGTCTGAAGCAAGAATGTCTGTGTTTTGACTCATTATCTTCCTTCTGAGTGTCAGTTGAACAATACCATTCGGGAAGGCAGACTAGCAAAAGTATAGCAATGCCCAATTTTGCACTAAGCAATGACTTTTTAGCTTTTGACAAAAAAAATTCTGAAGAAAAATAGGATGACATTGCAGCCCTTTAGCAAAAATTTCGATATTGAATTGTGTATTTTTTTTCCTTTTCTAACAGCATTCTTTTGTTTGCTTCAAAGCAAAGGGGAAAGAAAGAGCCATAAATTGCTGAACTTGTGTACAGGTTTTGATTTACTTTATCCTGGCCAAGACAAGTAAATTGAGTAAAAATTCAAAACTATACAGCTTTCTATAGTTGCTTTTTTTTTTCTGATTATAATGTGTTATTTATTTTTCTTAAGAAAAGTGGTTTCTTATAACCATACAGCTGAATTCTTTGGAGATAAATAGAATGTAAAATCAGTTAATGCCCAACACAAAGGAGACCCAGGGTAGAATTACTAGGCTTCTCCCAGAGCACATGATGAAAGTTTGACCTCATGTTCAGGAGTAGCTTAGGCCCAATCAAAATTGCATTGAATTGTGTCGAAAGAGTTACTGTATTTTTAATGGAAAAAGAGTTGGGCCCTTTATTAGTAACTTTAATATAGTACTGTCTCAAGAGGTTGCATTCTACTGCATTTTGTGTTTGAATATGACTGCCTTGCTGCAAATGATCTGGTTATTGTGATTTCAGCAGCAGCGGGCTATTTCTTGAACAGATTACCACTGTGAGTAATGGCATGGAGGGAGAAAAGTTTATTGTCCGCTTGAATTTTTTTGTGGATGAAGAGCTAGAAATGCAAAAGGTCAAAGAGGAGCTGCATTCCTTAGTTTTAATGCACACTGCTGTGTTCCAGAAAAAGGAGGGGTAAGGGGAAAATATATGTGGGTATGGAAAACATGTCATGAAATAGTTGTTTTGCTTGGAGTTAGAGCTGAGGTGCTACAAAAGATCCCAAGAAGGTAGCTTTGAAAGTTTGATATCAAGCATTGTCTGGAGGAAGTGGAAGAAAACTTTCCTTTTCATCCTAGTAGGAGAAATGTGGAGCTGTGTCCTTGCTTTTCCCATGAGTGGTGTGTTTAAATGCTGCAGAACAGTGCAGCCCGGAGACAGTAGATCCAAAAATGCAGACAAGGTGATGGTTTCCACACTGGGCTGTGGCAGGACTAATTTACACTGGTGGCCCCATCGAAGCTCTGGACTAGGTTTGCTTTGCAGGACTTGTAATGCCACAGCTAATACGCTGCCTACAAACTCTTGGGTTTGTTGTTTGTGGGTTTTTTTAGATTTTTGTTCCAAAAACAAAGGGTACTTGTGAAACCTTTGTTTTGCCACTGATGTTTAAATCTCCTTCTGCATGTTCAAAGGAGAATATTGGAATATTAACTCTAAAAAGCTTCAGAATAAGAACTGGTATGTCAGAATTGGTTTTGGTTGCTTGGGATCAGAAAAGGTTTTTATCTGTTGGAGGAAGCAATTGTGGATAGATGCCCTAGGAAAATGGCCGTGTGTTGGGCATCCTGTGTACCCAGAAAGGAGCGCTGTAAGGACTTCACATCTCTGGTGCCTGCTCAGATGTGGTTTCAGGAAACAACTGTGGGTTCTTAGATGACAAAGGGCCGCTCTTCTGTGGGCTGCTACGAATAACATCATAGGTACCCTAATTTTGGTGTGAAAAGTCTTGATGTTTTGCAGCACGTATCTGGAACACCAAGACTGAGCAGTTACTGACCTGGTCCCTAAGAGCTGCTGGGTGAAGTGTACAAAGGGGGATGAAAGTCTAGTAATGCCCTCTTACCTTCTTGTTTGCACAGAGCTGGTAGGTGGCCTGTCATGGCTGCTGCTAGTGACAGGTCATCTTCTGCTTGTGAGGAAAATGAGCCCTTAGTGTTAAGTTAATTTAGGATAATTTTACCTGTGGCTCAAATATGGTCTTCCTCTGACATTTGGTGATCCCTGGTTGAGCTTGTTTTAGAATTTATGGAATTGTTTCTGGTTTGATTTTTTGAAGTGGAGATTGACTTTGGTCCTAATTATGTGACTTCTGGTTCATTGCGGTACTGTGATCTGGCATGGATTGGTGGTTGTTGGGTTTTTTGTTTGTGGGTTTTTTTGGGGGGTTGGGTTTTTAACCTTTAGCATATAAATGGATTTATCATCAAATCGAAAGTGTTGGGAAGGAATCTCTTAACAGGAAACCATCCTTTCTTCTCTGCAGCCTTTGCTGGGTCACACAGCAGCTTGCTTACTTGAACGCTCTTTTATATAGTCAAATATAAATGTGTATATAAAACCAAGAGAAAACCTTTAGCACAAAAGGGTTTAAATGTCTAAATTTATGTACTTTAATCTAGACCAATAAATTAATGAGCTAGTGATTTAAAAATATTATTAAAAAATATAAAATACTACAAAAATCTACTCATATTACCCAATGCTTGTATACTGTCTTAGGGCAAAGGAAATGTTTTCTCTGTTGGCACCTGTGATAATATCACTACATGACATTACGGACAGGTTTCTTGAAGAATGTGGTTTGTGTACACTGACTTCAAAGGAATTGACCTGTTTCCATTTACACAAAGCAAATTCCAGTTTCTGAAAGGAGGATAGTTTATAAATAAGGAGATGGAGGAGGAGGGCTGTGTTATAGCGTGGTAACTGCTTTCCTCTTACAATGTTTCTGGAATGCTTGTAGCTGGTTTTTTATTGTGACCATTTCCAGCTCTGTTGCTACTCTTCCGCCTGTATCAAGGTCTTACGCTGTTGGAGCTCAATCAATTCTGTCCAGATCCCAGTTGGTACCACATGAGGGTCTTGTTTGATACCTCAAGAAGAACTTGGACGTTGGGCACAGAAGGATAAGAGATGCAGATTGCAAAATGGCTAGTTTAACATCAGTCCAAACCAGCAGAGGATCTGCCAGGACATTGGTCATGAGAGGAGACAGCTGCTGCCTTTTTCGTGTTGAGCATTTACTGGTGCATTCACTGGCAGGGTGAAAGAGAGTATTTCTTGGCGCAGTCACCAAATGTTTTCTGTCCCTAATTTTCTTAGTTGTTTGCATGGACTTAAATACTTACATGTATATATATTTATAAATTAATCACTTGAGGGTTGTTTAACTCCAAATTTTCCTTCAGAGATGTGTAATCTCCAATTTCATTTGCTCAGTCTAACAATGTCTATTAGCTAAAACCACCCTTAAAGCTTATGCAGAACATGAGTTTCTTTACAGAGCAATGTCAATGGATCTCCTTATCAGCTATTCTAATGTTCTGTTTCTGATCAGTTTATAATTTCAAGCCAACATGTACATTACTCTAACTTCCAGATAATCGTAGACCAGAGTATATACTGAATTTCTGCCTTTGTTTCCTTTGCAAGGCTTTGTATCTGTGTTTCCAGGGTGGAGAATTGATGTTCAGCAGAAGTGACTTTCCTGCAGTATATGTAACAAAAGGTCTAAAATAGTTTAGTGTTGATGTTTCCATTAAATACAATATATGAAAACTCTCAGGAGAAAGCAACATTAAATTAGTACAATTACATATCACTCTAATCACAGCAAACATTGTTAGTAGTAGCATTTCTACTAACTGCTATGGGCATGAAGTAATTTAAAAAAAAAAAAAAAAAGTGGGGACACATACGTGGACACCTTTCTTTTTCCTGAAGTAAGCTAGGGGGTGGGGTGTCAGTAAGAGCTGAAGACTTCTAAGAAAGATATTTTTCTTAGGGCTTTTTTCCCTTCACATTTCTGGAGACCTGTTTTCTTCCAGGCCCTGGTGGTGTAGAAGGCACACTGGGAATTTTGGTTTTGTTCATTGGTTGGTTTTTGTTTTGTTATTAAATATAGTAACTGAACCAATAATCATTCTAACAGCCCTGCCACTTCGGTGACAAAACAAGCACAGAGGAGACCAGGGGGAGATAATCAGCCTTTTCTTTCATCATGTTATTAGCTTCATCTGTCCAGGTTGGCAGTTTTCGTGGTAATGTATGCCAAATTTTCAGGATTATTTGTTTGGTCACACAGCAACACCTCATGGTTTTGTAATGCCTTGGTCAGCCACCTTTAATGCACCTCCTTTGATTGTGTTTTCAATTAAAAATAACTCTTTTCCACTGCTGAAATATTTCACTTGCTACTCTGTTCCATGTAGCATTAAAAATTAGTCGCTCTTTTTAATATTTTTTCCTTTGGGATTGGATTTCAAAGCAACACATGAAAAGTTTTTTTTTCTTTCATACTGTTTCATTTGCAGTAGCCTGAATTCAAAAAGGAGGCATAAACAGAATAAATTACCCAGCATATTTAAAGTTGAGAATATGTGCTGTAGTAAAGGTATACATCTCTTGGGAGGTGGTACGCAAAAGCTTGTGTGAACGAGCAATTGGAATTCTTGCTTGGAAAGAAATTTACTTAAATTGTCTTTTTGTTAGGAAAATGGTCAGAGAGCGCACTGTTCTTAAGGAAAAATGTGATTTAAATAGTTTTATACTTACCAAAATTATTTTCATCCCTAGTTGCTCAAAAATAGTAATTATTCTTTTACAGCTCATTTTAAATTTGGATGATGGTTTTCATTTTTAAAAAAAAAAATTCTTTACAAATAGATCGGTAGTATAGCAAGTTCATGAATGACAGTTTTGTAGTTCATACTGCCCACAGTCATCTGTTCAGGTGCTGATTGTGGGGAGAAAGAAACACTGATTAGGCTAAGAGGAAAATACAGGAGAAAATCTGCGCTTGGATATATCACGCTTGGATATATTGAAGTTACATTAATTGTGCTTTCTGCATATTCTTCCATCAAAAGAGAAACTGTGATGTGCTAAAACACCTTGCTGAACTGGAATTTTTTTTCTTCTCTGCCTATTTCTTCTTGAAACAATGTGATGGAGGCAGTATTTATAGGATTTTTGAAGAATCTAATAATATTGATCTTTAGCAAATTCAGATGTTTTGAAATTTTAGGTTTAATTTTGACCTTTCTCAGGTCTCTACATACACATAGATTTATGTTATGTACACTACTGGGTAGATGCTTTCTTACGTTCCCTTAGAAATAGATTAAATCGAGGAAAGGAACTTTAGTAATGCATGGCTCAATCACTTGACTCTTCATTATTTTGAACTATGAATCTTAAATAGGCATCTTTTCATCATTGGACCAGATGGGGGTAGCTTTCTCACTTAACAAAATTCAATGTGGCTACAGCATATCTTTCTCTTATTTATTTTAATGTGTTTCATTTCATGTCTCCTAAACGTTTTCATTTCTACCCAGCTCTGTGGGTCAGTTCCAAAATTCACATGCTGTAACCCTTCCTCTCCCCACCTCTACCAGAATGAGCAATCATATTTTATTCCTTATTCTCCCAAGTGGGCTACTTCTGCCAGACTTGTGTTTGTTTTGTTCGTCTGCCAAACTCCAGCAAATGTCTTGTGTTTTAAGGACTATGGGCCAGTCTCCACATGAATTCAGATGGTTCTGCAGATTTTTTGAGGGGTTTTTTGTTGTTTTTTTTCCCCTTCTTTGGTTTTGGGCTTTTTTTTTTAATTTTTACTTGCAGATTTTTAACTCTTTAAGGCATAGCAGCTAAAATTATCTTCAGCTAAAGAGTGAATTTTGTTCTGTTCCTCTAGAATGCTAAATGTTAAAATTCACTTTAAAGCAATCAGGAATTCGGAGCACTGCATGGCAAGGTCTTTCACTCATTTGGAAAGAAAGATCAGCTGTCCAGGGATTTGTTATTTTAAATACGGTATTTACAGCTAGTACACTTTAACAGCTCTTCACTGTGTTTACGTGACCTGTTAAGGGCAAAACATATATTCACTCATATTCTTCTACAATCAGTGTAATCCTGAAACCTGCCATGAAAGTTCGATTTCAGTAGTTCACTGCTGACATTTTATGAAACTCCTCTGGGATGTGGATTTTTATTTTACCACTGTGGGTAGTTCCTATGTAAATCTGTCTGGGAAAATAAACTGAATTACATGCAAGGCTGACATGACTCTTCCCCCCCCCCCCCCCCCCCAAACTATTTATCAATTCTATTCCGTTCCACAAAATGGTAATGATGTGGCTGTCCAGGCTGTCATCGGAATATTACAATGCGAGTGGGATATTTTTCTTACTGTTGAGACCTCAGCCAAAATAAACAGTTATGAAAACTAGTTTGAAACATTTTTAGTTTTCTTTTTAAATTTTCTTTTTATTTTTTAATATGAATTCAGACCCTTATGTTCCATGGTGCTGGCTACTAACTGCCAGTATAGGAGGAATGGAGGGATTTTACTCATCATATTCCAATTGTCAACAGATAGGTTGCACTTTCTTCTAAAACTCTACTGTTGCACTTTGTAAGATTCTGTGGTAAATGCAAATGGTTGTGGGGATGGAAGCAAGGGGCGGGATGAAGGATAGCCTCTTAAACAAGTGTAGTGCAGATGGTCAGAAGCTATCATGGAGAACTCCCACATTTAGACATGATGCAAGTTTGAAGTGATGTAGAGACAAGGGTAAGAGGAAGATGAGGAGCAATTATAAAATAAGAAGAGTGCCTATTTTCAACTTTGTGAAAGACCTTAGTTTCAGAAGGGATTTCACTGTGAGAGAGTGGGAAGAAAGACAGGAGAAAGTAGAGTACATGAGAAAAAGGGCAATTCCAGATATAGAAAGATGCAAAAGGTATAGGCAGAAATAGTAATTGAGAGAAAATTATGCAAAAGAAACAATAAATGTGCATTTCTCTCTTGAAACCCTTAGTAAAACAAAGGGCATGACCAGAGGAAAGGAGCTGGATGTGACTGACTGTGGCTTGTGTGGTTACAGATTTGACAAGATGGCCAAAACAGGATGAGGGCAGCCAACAGGTCTTTACTAATGAATTGTCTCTTCCATATTACTGAACCCCATTTTGTGGGGAACCTTTACAGACATCAGGATGGTCTCTCCAGACCCAGTTCAAGTCAGCAACATTATCATCAAAAGAACAGTTCAGTTTATAGGTCTTCAAATTCGTCGTGTCCTGTATCCGTGCCAGGATTGAGCTCAGTGAAGATAACGCTGTTCATCTGATAGTGGAATGGATGAATGTGTCATAGTCCTGCGAAGGCTGTACGCTCACAAGTTCCTGGGGGTTCCATATGTGCCTGGACCAGTTACAAGTTTTGGGAAATGGTGAAGGTTGCGTGGCAGCCCCTCTCCTAAGACGCCGCCGTCACTTGTTCTGTTTTAGGCAATGGCTCTGAGTAGGTTCTGAAGAATAAGAGGGAATCCTGAGAATGTGTGCTGCTGTCAGTAGTGGTTTTCCTCGTTAAAAGCCTTGCTCAGTGTCTGGTGAGGCCAGCCGACTAGGTGAGAGGGAACTCTATGCACAGAATATGTTATAAACTGTGGCTTCTGTTCCTCTGGTAGAGGTGTCTGGGAAGGACTATGAAAGGTGTCATATCCAGTGTTGAGCCCAATTAATAACCCATATACTCTATTTTTCGATAATTAAGACATTCCAGGTGAGTCCCTTCTCCTGCCCCTGCCTTTCATCTTACATTTTACCTGCTTTCTCAATAGTAAATTCAAGGAGAAAGCCATTGCTGTTAATCCCAGGCAATAAACACACAGACAAATAGAAAAATGAGTAATTTCCACCAGTGTTCCTATTCCTGTCCTGTGAAGTCTTATGTCACAATCCAGTTATCAAAAATGGCAAAGGAGGGAGAAAGCAGGAAGACACATAAAATAATTTCTTTATTATCCAATTTGCGGCCTCAAAATAGTGAAATGAAAAGAGAGATTTGATGTTTGCGAATTACCTGTGGATTAAGCGCTTTCAGATCACCTTTATTTTGGAGTCATTTATGCTGATCGAGTCTGCTGTCATTCAAGTAAAATCATCCAGGAGAGGAAAAATTTTGTGAATGACCTTATAACATCTTGATTTCTGAATCTTTTGATCCCCAAATAAAAGTAACTGGCACTTTGCTATCTTGAACCTTGTGCAGTCATTTATAGCCATGAAATGAGACTAGATCATTGTGGTATCACTTTAGTCTCACTTCAAAAATGTATAAATCATCCCTAAGACAGTAAGTAGTGGAACACCTCACCCACTCTTCTTCTCTAGGGAGTAATGTTAATGTGCTAATTTAAGGTAAGCAGTATTAGAAATGGCTATTTAGCATACATTAGGAAGAAAATTCTTGATTGTGAGGGTGGTGAGGCACTGGAACAGGTTGCCCAGAGAAGCTGTGGCTGCCCCTGGCTCCCTGGAAGTGTTGAAGGCCAGGTTGGATGGGGCTTTGGGCAACCTGGTCTAGTGGAGGGTGTCCCTGCCCATGGCAGGGGGTTGGAACTAGATGAACTTTGAGGTCCTTTCCAACCCAAACCATACTATGATTCTATGATTAAGACATGATTTGAAGTTTACATGTGGTGCACTTCAAAGAATGGATTAAGACCCCTCTGCTCTTTCCTGGGTTGTTCATCCCCCCCCCCCCCCCCCCCCCCCCATTTTTTTATTTTTATTTTTTTGTTTCCTATAAAAGCAGGAACAACATAATGATATAAAAAGGATGTGCAACAAGTATGAACAAAGGAGGGATCAGTAAGATTTTTAGTTTCTTCTTGGCAAACACTAGGTAGCTTGACTTTTAGAATATTTTGGCCAAGTATCCAATTTTAGTGCTTTGGTAAGTATTTAATTTTTAAATAAGACTCCCTTTTGGGAGACCTTTTGTGACCACTTTTTTTTTTTTTTTTTTTTTTAACAGTCCTTATGAATCATTGCCTCTGAGGTGTCCTTTCCAGAGATTTAAATTTTGGACTATGAGAGTCAGTTTTGTTTATATACAAGTAGCAGTGTGTAGAGGCTGCTTTGTGGAAATTTTACTCTATGGTGAGTATTCCTTGAGTATTTGCACCATGGAAAAAGCCGAAAAGCTACAAATCTCCAGCTTTTCTGACACAAGAAATTGAGAGGCCAGCATTTTAAGGCCATTTAAGTAAGACTGCAATAGAGGGAGTAGTGATGTCTTGTGTTACCACTAGTAGACCTTTCAAGTTGAAGAGAGGAAAATGCAAGAGATAAAAAAGGAGGGGTGGGGAAGAAATCCTATGTCTGCATACAGTACCTTGACTAGGAGACATGTAAGGTCAGTGAGGAGAGGACAAGTCACCAAGTTTGAAGATGCAAAATACTGTCTTCACTGCCATTTTCTTTATGATGTAGGTAATTGGAGACTTGGAGGTGTTTTACCCTCCCCTGTTACCAAAGAGTGGATTAAAAAAGAAGTGCATCAGATAGAGCCCTGATCCTTCAGGGCTTTTTTGGGCTTTGCTGCATGCCGATTGCCCATGGCAATTTCCAATTAGTTGTTTGAAGATATTTTAAACTAAGGGTAACATTAGACCAAGAGCATCGAATAGTGTCTTTCCCTTACTAAGGCACACTGGCATGTGATGAAACTCTATGGATTTGGAGCACTCTTATAATAGCAGATGATGAGCAAAATTAGTTTAAAGACATCCCTTGAGCAGGACTAGGATTTTAGTGAACTATTCCAGAAACAGAAATAAGTCATCTGCAATTTCACTTGGCTGCATGATGTACAACAGAGATGCTGAAAATGGTGTTATTTAGGAAATATAGTAGTTAGGTACAAAGATAATAATCAAGGCTATTTTTAAGAGCATCTACTGAGCCTGCTACCCAAAATTTATAATGGATAGTACTCCTTAGTGACTGAAGTTTGTACGTACCCTACAGGAGGCTGTAAAATATGGCAGATTTTTAATCTAGAAGAAAAATTATTTTAGCAATGAAGAAAGAGAATGCGTGCCTCACATGTCCTCTCTTGCTACTTTTATTTTTACAAAGATGGGCTTTGCCAGGATGAAGAGATTAAGACTCGTCCACAGAATCAGTTTTGAACCCACCAGCAAATAAATCATTACCTGGGAACAGAGAGAGAGAGAGAGAGAGAGAGAGAGAGAGTGAGTGTGTGTGTGTGTGTGTTTGTTTGTTTGTTTGTTTGTTTTAATAAAAAGCCATCTTGCTTCCAAACTTGTAAACAGATGACACCATATTCACACAGACAGGTGTCAGGATGCAGAAAGGAAAATCTGAAGTCACTGAATTACGTGTTTGAGGCAGACTTTTGCAGATGTGCACGGCGTTTGGGTCTGCATGCCAACTCTCTCATCCTCACAGCAGAAGGCTGCTGCAGAACTTGGGCTGTAGCTCTCAAGATACGTTGTCCTGCTGCAGTGTCTGGAACAGGGCCTTTTCTAGGGCATTTGATGACGTATAGAAAATGCCTTATTTTGGCACACACATGTGTCCACACACATATAGGCACATATAGGCCGTATGGATACAATTGTAGTATACTTAGTTTAAAGATGTCCCATTTGACAATGCAAATGCAGGGAACATTAAGATATTAAATACAGAGCAGGAGAGAAGAGATTAAAAAAAACCCAACACAAAAACCAACAAAATACCCATCAAAAAACCAAAACAAAACGAAACCACCACCCCCCACAAACCCAACTCTATAGTAATGAATACTTTCTGGAGTGGTCCTGAAGGTAATGGATTTGATTTTTAAACTCTCTAATTCTTGCAAGTGCAGCTTTGTTGGTTAATATCTGACTTGCTTTTATGTTTTTCTAAAAGGAAAAGCAAATTTTTTATTTTTTTACTTGCTTACTAATACATCATAGTAGAGGACGTCAGAATCACCATAACTTCTATCTATTGATGGTGAGTGTAAGCCGACTACCCCAATAACAACAGGAAAATGTCAGATTTATGAGAAATTGTCCTTTCAGTGCATCCTTATCTGTAAAGGCTGGATTTATTGGGAGGCCTATTTCTGTACCATTCTATAGCTGGGTTGGAATAGTTGTCACTGCAGCTTTAATAGACTTGCATGTCAGACAAGCAGAAAGGGGAGTGGCAAAAACTTTTTAATACTTCATCAAAATTTTATTTCTTTGCTTTTAATAAAATCTAGTTAGGGAAATATATTTATAGGACTTCCGGTGTATTTCTGAATCTGTAATATAAGAGGAGAAATCCCCCACACCTGCATAGCTCTAAACCAAACTGTTGCTCTTCAGACATTATTTTTCCTTTCTCTGTTTTGGATAACATCTTACTGAATGAATAACAAATAGCACCAAACTTCTACGGGCTATCACTCTGTATCGCAGTCTCTTCCATGCCACGCTGGATCAAGCCTGTGCTTTTGGCTTTTCCGAAATGTACTTTGCAGCTGCGAGCGGGACGTTGGCTTTGCAGGGTGATTTCCCCTGACTCGTGCTGACTGAGCGCATCGGGGCGTGCGTATCAGGATACCTGCTGCTCTGTTTTGTCAGGTCTGTCTGAATTGTACTGCTTTGCCCTTGTCTCATCCTCTCTCTTGGCTGGCGACAGCGCAGGAGTACGGTGTGTTGACAGAAGGTCTCCATCTGACATTTCCAGGTGCCCTAGTCAGGCAAAGAGAGCTGCTGTTCCTTCTGCTTCCCACGCCTGTCTGCCTGCTGATCGCTAGCGCTGGCCCTGATGCGGTGGATGTGTGCTCAGCCGTTTCCAGCAAAACACACGTACGAGATGTTATGGGCACACGGGAAGCGCTGAGCATCTTTGATAGTGTTGTTCCAGTCCTTAATTTTCCGCAGCTCCTGGACTCCGCCCAGGGAGCGAGCTTGGCCCCACGCAGCAGATCCTTCTGGAGAAGGGCTGCACGTTTCTCCGGAGCCGAGGCATTAACATTCAGCAGGCTCGTTCCTCTTCTCAGCGGTGTTCCTGATTAACTGAAAGCTGCAACGGTGCTGCTGAGCTCTTCTCTTCCGATGAGTTAAGGTCTACCAATATATAACCTTAAGTTGTTTTGAAAAAGTCGGCACGTACATGTAGAATAAATTTCTTTTAAAAATACTTCTTCATGGAAAATTTGAAAGCACTCTATTCTGAATGAGGGATTGTTTTATACTTGCCACGTCTAACAAGAAATGATGAAGAGTGAAGCAATTCTATGGGGATGACTGTAAACAGTCATGATGTTAGTTAATAGTTTGTATTGTGCTCACTGGGAAAAGCATAAATAAGCAAGTTTATGGGCTTTTTTTCCTACTTTATCCTAACACTTTAAGTTAGTAAAACAGTTGATTGTTTGACTGCCCAGTACTTCAGAAAATGGTTTTCATTCAAAGTGTTTACTTTCTTCGAAATTTTGATTGTGAATAATGTATATTTGTTTATAATAAGTTTTAAAAGGCCCAAACTGCTTTCCAAAACTAAAACCTGCATGTGAGCTTTGTAATGAAATGAAGGTGTCAGTCTGACAGCGTTACCGTGATCTCTACAATTCTGATCTTGCCCTTTTTCAAGGAAGTTGGGTTGGGAGGCATGAAATATGAAACAAGGCAGGCTGGAGGAGCACAACTGCTTTCAGCACGAGTATGTGTGGTTTTGGGGTTTTTTTAATTATTTTTTAAGTGCTTCATAATGAAATATTCATGCTTTATTTTATTAGAATTGTAATTAGGTCACATGCTTCTGAGGGGTGAGACTGCCAGGCATGACTGAGCTATTGGATATTCCTCAGCGTTGATCCATTTTTGTTTTACAGATTTAATTGACTCCAGATTCCCTTTGCACACTGAATACAAATGTATTGTGAGGTTAAAATTCTGGAGTCCAAATCAGACATGGCTCCCACTGACTCAATGGGAAATCATTCCTGAGTAAGAGTTGTAGGACCTAACCAATTGAATCTGCTGTGGTTCAGGGAAGCAAAAGCAGTATTATCTGCTTTCATATCAGAAGGACTTAGAAAACCATTAACATTATCAATCTCTCAGGTAAGTAGCATCAGCTCTTCCAAGTTTTGGCTCCAGTTTTACTTCCTTTGTAGTTGCATAAAAATCCCCATGGGTAGGGTGGAGTAAAGCTCCATGAAAACTGAGCTTTTTTAGGTGTTTCTCTCTATTTCCCAAATCCTTCATATAGACATCCCGTATTTTCCTTTATCATTTTCCTTTGGGTTGCCTCATCCCAAGGAAGCCAGGCTGGAGCCAGGGAGGTATATCTGGCATGAAGGGCATTTCCGTGGCTGACAGGAAGCCACAGGAGTAGGCTGCAGGGAGCACCCATCCTCGCTGCGCGAGCGGCAGGGTGCTCTCAACCTGGTACGCGGTGGGAGGTTTGTCTGGCCGAGGTGGCAGGCATGGGTTAGTCAAAATGTGTAATACTCTGGAACGCAAAGTCACAACTGAGATGTCTCATGTCTTGATCTGGAAATTAAAAAGTGACTTATATGCAAGCAGAAAGTTCATATCCTGGCTTATTCCTTTTCACAAGCCTGCAGAAATGCAATAATTAAAAGAAAGGCTGTTGAATTCAATGGGAATTGCTGAGAACAATCAAATGAATGTCTTCACTGATGTCAAATACAGATACAACTTCTCACTGGGTAGACTTTCGCAAAATTTGGCAAAAATATGATTATATTTAGAATATACCAGGGTTTCATTAACTATATTGCGATAACAAAAACACTAAAGCCTAGTTGAAGTTCTTATGTACATCTGTTTAAGTGTTCGTAATTACTTGCTTAAATAAGAGCATAAGCTTGTCATTTAGATGATCACTCAAAGAAATTTCTTTTAAATGTAGTAAATAGCAAGGGCCTGACATGGATTCCTAAATCAGAGTAGCTTTGACTAAGGTATACTCTTGTGAGCAAAGGTGTTGCAGTGCATAAAGTAATTTGAGAATCTCAATTTTGGAGCTATGGTTATCAATAAGATGCATAATGGTTTTTATTATTTTAATTTTTATGGGCATTAAGATTTAGTAATTTCCCTGAAGAATTAATCCAGTGTCAGGACTAATGCTGCATATAATGTGTGTTACAAGAGCATGAGAAGAACCGCTGCTGCTGTTGTTGCCCTTGTAGTTTCAGATGGTTTCTCTAGGTTGTTTGTGTAAGACAGAAAAAGCTTCAGCCTGGCTGTAGGAATTCAATTGTGGCTCAGAGCAGGAAGGAGTTAGTTGGTGTCAGGTAGTCACAGTAAAACCTTTGCAGAAAGGGCTAGGTCTAGAAGGACAGTCCTTAGAAGGTCTTGGAGAGGATGAGGCTGGATGCAAAAGTGCCTTCTCTAGCTCTAGGCTAACTTGCTGCGACAAACCTTAAAAACTGAAGTTGGTGTGAGAGAACATATTTCACAAACTTATCAGCTTATGTCATATTAAAATGAAACAAGTAACTAATAATTCCTCCAAAATTTGGCACAGTTGTTGTGGCTTGCCTTCCCCTTTTTGGAGGAGGGGAAGGGAAATAAAGATTTTAATATTATCAAGAAAGGGTGTAAATATTTGCTTAAAAAAAAAAAAAAAAAAGGCTGCTTGAAATCCGTGAAATAAGAGGAGGGGAAAAAAAGAAAAAAAAAGGAACATTGGGAAGAGTCCAAATCCACAAACCCCACAGACGTTCCACATCAGCAAATGTTTTTTGTTCTTGGGTGACATTTTTGATGATGGTCTAAATTATATACTGGGAGCAGATATGGTGGATTTCCCCTATAAATGCAGACGGCAGCTGTGTGATAAAAACTGTAAATAAAGTGATGCTGTTCAGTCCTGCAGAGAGAGGGTGATAAAGGTCTACGATAGTGCCAGGTGATCAAAAAGAAATAGTCTAAATGTGTAAATAATTGAAGGAAGCCTTATATTTTTGCTACAGGCAGAAGTAAGGTACTGATACGCTCTCAAACCTACTTCATAGAGGTTGCAATCTACCAGGACTCGTGTGTATGCCTAACTTACGTAAATACAAGTAGCGTTTACTTCATGGGACTTTTCACATGCTTAAACTTATTAACAGGCTGTCATGTTAGAAAGCAGACGCTGTATTTCTACTCACGGTGGTGATAAGCTAATGTGTTGGTTTTGCATGGCCAGGTTTTGGTAGCGGGGGGGCTACAGGGGTGGCTTCTGTGAGAAGCTGCTAGAAGCTTCCCCTGTGTCTGATAGAGCCAATGCCAGCCGGCTCCAAGACGGACCCGCCACTGGCCAAGGCCAAGCCAATCAGCGCCTCTGGGACAACATATTTAAGAAAGAGAAAAACAGTTAGAGAGCGCTTTTGCGGCCGGAGAGAGGAGTGAGAAGATGTAAGAACATCTGCAGACACCAAGGTCAGTGCAGAAGGAGGGGCAGGAGGTGCTCCAGGCGCCGGAGCAGAGATCCCCCTGCAGCCCGTGGTGAAGACCATGGTGAAGCAGGCTGTCCCCCTGCAGCCCATGGAGGGAGGATGAGGGGGTGTAGCGATTCCACCTGCAGCCCGTGGAGGACCCCACGCCGGAGCAGGTGGAGGCACCTGAAGGAGGCTGTGGCCCATGGGAAGCCCGCGCTGGAGCAAGCTCCTGGCAGGACCTGTGGATCCGTGGAGAGAAGAGCCCACGCCAGAGCAGGTTTGCTGGCAGGACTTGTGACCCCATGGGGGACCCACGCTGGAGCAGTTTGCTCCTGAAGGTCTGCACCCCATGGGAGAGACCCACGCTGGAGCAGTTCCTGAAGGACTGTAGCCCGTGGGAAGGACTCACGTTGGAGAAGGTTGTGACGGACTGTCTCCCATGAGAGGGATCCCACGCTGGAGCAGGGGAACAATGAGAGGAGTCCTTCCCCGAGGATGAAGAAGCGGCAGAAACACCGCGTGATGAACTGACCGTAACCCCCACTCCCCGTCCCCCTGTGCCGCTGAGGGGGGAGGAGGTTGAAGCCGGGAGTGAAGTTGAGCCCAGGAAGATGGGAGGGGTGGGGGGAGGTGTTTTAAGAGTTGGTTTTATTTCTCATTCCTCTACTCTGTTTTGCCTAGTAATAAATTAGATGAGTTTCCTCTCTAAGTTCAGTCTGTTTTGCTCGTGACGATAATTAGTGAGTGATCTCTCCCTGTCCTTATCTCGACCCACAAGCTTTTCGTTGTACTTTTTCTCCCCTGTCTAGTGAAGGAGGGGAGTGATAGAGCAGCTCTGGTGGGCACCTGGCCCCCAACCAGGGTCAACCCACCACAGGTAAAGAGCACCTGGGAGAAACCAGCAATGTGTGTCCCCCCACAAAACTCAGGGCAGGGACTAACATCTACTAAATAGCAGCATCTCAGTTAGGAGACATAGTCTAACTCATGTAGTTGTATGCGTGCAAGTGCACATATATATGTTTAGCAAAGAAACAGGACAAACAGTTCTTTATTTTGATGAATATTAGATCATTCAAGTTACAAAGCTCTGGTCTGTTAGGTAAAATTAACTGTAAAATGAGATCTCTTGCTAGCTTTTTCCCATTGAAGACAACTGTTACGTTAACATCAAGGATGAAATCAATCACATTTTATCTTATCTACTTAATTTTGGCTTGTAGCATAGTAGTTATCTTCTAAAAATAGTATTTATGACTTAAAATGTTAACTGGCAAAAATTCTTGTAGAAAAATAATTATAAGAGTTTGTTGGGGTTTTGATATTTTTCGTTTGGAAGTGAGCAAAGGCAAACTTGGTGACTTTTGAATTCTTCAGTGAGAGCATACCAGCACTTTCTGCCAAAATAATTTAGAAATGAGAAATAGAGTTACATTATCATTGCAGTATTTAATAAAAACATAAAAATGGTATCTCTGTTACTTAGAAATAAAATAAGGAGAGTAATGGAGTACCAGCCTGGGAACTTGAGAGTTCATCTAGCTCCTTTCTTATCTGGAGACAGGATCGACTATAGACTATACCTGCGTACTTCCTGACAGATGTTTATCTGGCTCTTTCTTAAAGATTTTCAGTAATGGAAATTCCATAGTCTTTGTAGGCAGGCAGTCTGTTCTGGTGCCTCTCTTAGAGCAGAAGTGGTTTTTTCCAGCTCTCTGACTTGAGTCTGCCTTACTGCAGTTCAAGGTCATTTTGCAGAAGAGGAGAAGAGATTCTTTTATTTGTAACACAACTTCATTGTATTTATTTAAAGAGTTACTATGATCCACCCAAGTCTTCTGTTGGTTCAACGCTATTTGTTCTTCACTTAATATTTAACCCAGGATTATACTGAAATCTAGAAATTGTGATGTAGGGTATATATCTACACTTACGGTGAGATTGCTTTGGAGTACTTTAATTATAGCCCTTAATTACAGCTGCTTATTCTAGCAGATACTTGTGATGTCACCAGTGATTGTCATGCCAGAATGAGAAGAATAAAAAAGTGTAGAATATTAAGAGCATTTAACCGTGTGAAGGTAGTGAGTGTACTGTTGGAATAATGCAGCATTTCTGTACCGCTCCCAAGTATATACAATATTTTTGTTGCAAGTTTCATGTATGATAATAGTGAAACAAAGTAGAGATTGTAATGTTTAAATTTGTATTAATTTGGGCAATTTTGTTATAGAAACAGTGTGAGATATGGGAGATTTTATTTTTTTGTTTACATGTAGAATTATAAGGAACCTGTTAAGAGGTTGAAGGAGATTCGATTATAATATTGCAGCGAACATTACAATTCATTTGCAATGAATTGCAAGTATTAGGCAGAACTTCCTAGCTTTTACTGATCTTGATTTCATTTCTTTTTCTAATGTTGCAATTCCAAAAGCCAGAGAATTTCCTGTTCCCTTTTTTAAATTCAGAGGAAATTGCAGCTTTAAGTTAGATGTACTGAATTATATTGAATGCATCAAATTTGCATTTGTGCTTGGCTTCTTGATTAGTTTTGTTTTCTTTTTGTTTTCGTCTGGGAATAAAAGCAGAATGATCCTAAAACTTTATATTATTATAAATGAGGGACTACAAATAGAGTATAAGATGGAAGCAGAAAGATCTCCAACAATAGTTTTGTGGAGCATCCCGTCAGGGGTTGTAACAATGGAGACTTGATTAGCTTGAAAGTCCAATTATATTAAAACCAAAATCAAAACAACGTAAAAAGCCCAGCCTGTTCCAAATGGGAAATGTACAAATGCCAACACATTTGTGATCTGCCAAATGCAGAGCTAGGGGTAGCCGTGATCTGAACAGAAAAGAGGGGGTGAGGGGGAAGGGGGCTGCCCATGCCACCCGCCAGTGTGCCATGAAGTACGTGCTCAGCCTCTTCCTACAGCCCGGCTGCAGCAGGTCGCTGATGCCCAAAGCCATCCCTCCTGCCCAGTCAACACCTGAAACACCAATTGGATATAGACTATACATTAATACCTCTGATTATTTTTTAGATTCACTGGAAATCACTCAGTGTTTAAAGCAGTCTTTTTCTGGATGTAAGATGGATTTCTGTTAATGTAGTTCCAAGAGCAGTACAGCTACGAGTGACTTCAATGCGTTCAACTGACTTTAAGGTCAGCATGTTGAAGTGGGCTGAAATACAAGTTCAGAGATACTCATCAGTAAGATCTAATAACTTGTTGCACACTGTCCCTCTGCTCTCCTCATTCTTAATGTTTTAAAATAAAACATCAATTACTATTTTTTCTGCTTCCCTTCCCCAGAAGGCATAGGCCAATAACAAACAGAAAACGACTACTGTAACTTCTGGTCTGTGCAAGCTTTGAAAACCTCATGAGCTTCACAGCTGTAGCATTCCACTTCCTTTTATCTATTCCTCTGTCATACTTATTTTTGTGGTATCTCAGTGGCCATGACTGTTCGCAAACATATTTTTCTCTTCTCTGTGGGGGTGGCAGATTCTTCACATGAAGACCTCGACTTGGGTCATTCTCACACCAACAGGAACTTGGGGATCATTAGTTTAGGGTGGGAGGGGGGATGAACATTAACTTGGTATGCATATCGGATGTCGTGGCTCATAGAAAAAGGAAACCCATTGATCTGAGCGCTGGAAGTGCCTGCTGTACGTGTTCTCAAGACGCAGGAAGCCAATTGATCTCTGAACTCAATAGGTCAGCAATCCATGTGGAGTGTAGGTCATGAGTGACGGTCTTTCCTTTTAGATTAGTGATGCTTTTACCCAATGCACTGGAATGTTTTATCATGGTGAATTTTGAAATGGCAATTCCAAAGAATCATGTCCTTTCAGCCTTTTCTGTTTGTGGCCAGTATCTTGGGGTCATTTGTAATTTATGTTGGAATATATATATATGTATGTTTGTAGTAACCCAAATTATGATTTTGTTTCCAGTAAAATGAAAGTATTTGCAAAATTAATCATACATTTGATAAATTAATCATAAATTTATTTTAACAGTATGGAGTTAAAGGTGGAATTCATCTGACCAAATGAAGTCAACTAAAATACATCCTAAAAATGTTTGCATATTCCCCCAGAACATGAAAGGAACTTGTAGTGATCAGCTAAATGCATGTATCCACAATGGACATTTTAAGGTCGGTTTGGTTTGAAGTATTTTTGGGGGAGAACAAGTGGTGGGGGTTGAGTTTGAGAAATAAAAGAATGTATCCTACATCTGGCAATCAGAGCTGAATTCTTGGTGTAATTGTTTTCTTGTGTAGAATTGAGTCTGTATATATATGTATTTGCATGTGTGTGTACATATATATTTTAAAAAAATTTGATTCAGCTGGGTTTGTATAATTAAGCATAGACCCAAATAGCACAAAAAAGTATGGATCTGTAGATAAGTATAATGGTAAAATAAAGCATTGGCCTAAACACCAGCAGAGCTGCTGCCATAGACAAATGGGTCCCGCATTTTAGATGTATAGCCTGAGCTAACATGGTTGTGAAACATTTTAAATTGAGTTATGTGGTAAGCATAATTTCTTTGAAAACAAAAATATTGTTAGCAGAAATCCAAGTTGCAGTTATTGAATTAATGCAATTTCAGTGAAGTAATTAAAGTTAAAGCAGAAAATTACTGTTTTGGCATTGTATCAAGCTATAGTTTTAGAAGGTATTATCCCAAACAGTTGAATAATTAGCAGATACTTAAATGAAGCATATGCCAATAAATTAAATGACTTTCACAAGCAGAATTTTGCAATGGTGACTTATTAAAGAAAGCCATAGAATATGGTCAGGAAAATACAACCATGGATATTAAAAACAACAGCAAAATCCCTTGGTATTATAATGAATATAGAACTTACTGGTGCCATCTACTGTTGGGAAAATAGAGATGACAGAAAGATGCGAGCCAAGTGGTGGAAACAAGCATTAGAAAAGTTGAATAATTCCCTTCCTTAATATCAAACTGAAGAAAAATGTGATGGGAGGATCAGATTATTTTATTATGTTTCTGAGTTCTTACCAATTAAAAAAATTGGAAATAATTGAGACAGTATTTGGAAACTGTTTAGGCTCTTTTTAATCCCTCAAATTCTGTGATTGTTCAGAGAGGAAAGCCAGGACCGGATACGTGTAATTCAGCTATTTTGGGATTGGACTTTGTCTTGATAACTTTATCCTGTTTTTCTTTAGCTTTTAAATCTAATGGGATCGGTTCTTCAGCTTGTACAAACAGGTGTTGTTCAACGAATGTAAGTGTTGAAATCCCATACTAAAACACGACTGTGAGAAATGCTTTTTTGTATACTTGGCAGGAACAAATTTCTTTCTTTGGCTTCTAAGAAAGCAGATAAATGTTGGAGTAGTTTGGACAGTGTCAGCAACAATAACACAGAGATCAAAAGGATGACTGCAATAGAAATAATTCAAGTTTTTAAGGAAAAAACAACAATAAAACCCAAAATCTCTCAACATAAGAAAACATGTTAGGAATTTAAGACATTCAACTGCTTGCGTTGTTCAAGTGAGCTTGAAGCAGAGGGAGGCAAGCACAAAATGTTTCTGTCTGCATGCATGCAGAGAACTTTGAGGGCTCTCCCGCTGGAGATTTAATCTGTCATTATGGTTTGAGCTGGGTGGGTTTTTTCCTTTTAAGGTTACACCCTGGTTTCATTGAAATCAATGGCAAAGATCTTGATTACTTCAGCCGAGGTAAGGTTTCACCCACAGGTTACTCTGAAATATGAAACTTGCTTCCAGGTCCATCTCCTGGGCAGAACCGTGCTCCGGAGCATAAACTGTCATTCCCTTCTAGTATACTTCTCTGGCATTTTAGATGACTTTGTTAATGTGACTAGGATTTAATTTAAAGTTCAGGGTCAAGGAGGTGACCACTCTGGCAGCAGCCAGATTGAAATATAAATTCAAAGGTGCAGTTTTGTTTCTTCATGCCGCTGGGAGCTTGCCTATAAAACTCATCGGGAATTTAAACATCACTGGTGAAATTAATGTACCATACAGAAATACACAGGTAATGCATCGGGTTTATTTTAGGAGGACCTTAAAGACTTTACTAGATTTCAGGGGGAAAAAAAAAAAAAAACAAACAAAACTTGGGCTCCCACAGGTCATACATGGCTTAAATTCGGGACAGCTCTCCAACACGGCAGAATCCCAAACACGGGCTGTTCCCTGGGCTCCTTTGGCGATGCTGGAGGAGAATGAAGCAGCTCCAGTTGCTATTCTGGAAAGGTGCATCCAAAGCTAAGGAACTGCTTGGTGTTTTCACTATCTCGCAGGCCTGAGGGAGTGTTTGAAATCCCTGCCTGTCTCCAAAACGGACAGCAGGAGATCACTGTGGGCTGCAGAGCTCCAGACTGACTCCTCAAGGCAGACATGATGAATGTGGTTAGAAATGGTACAGGTGAGCATGAGGCGCCAGGGTCCTTCAGTGTTTACAGCAGTTGAGTGATCAGAACTTCCCACATGAAGGGATTCAAACCAGTGTTTCCAACTCCAAAGCTGTGGGTTACCTTGTCAGGGTGAGGAACATCGTTCTCCTGTTCCTCCAGCTGTCTCTTGAAGCTGGCTGCTATGCTCAGGGTGCGAGGTCAGGGCATTCGGGTGAGGAAGGGGACGCCTGTCCTGAACTCCTCAGACTTCTTAGGCATTTCATGTTATATAGCCAGTTGATTACCACCCCACCACCACCACTGCTTCAGAGCAGGAGTAAAGCCCCCCGCGGTGCTGCTGGCCATCAGGGGCTCTCATGTTGTCTCATGGGGGAGTGAATCTGGAGTTTCTGGCCCAGTGTCAAGGCGGTGGTGACATGGCAAGCTGTGCTTGTCTGCTGGCAGAAGCCTGGGTACATGTAGATGTTGGTACACTTGCAATAAAACCTTCATGATCGTGTTCCTACTTCTAACGTATGCAGTACAGAGTTAATCCTCTCCTTCTGCCTGAAATGCCAAGCAGATGGGTTTGACCACTTGCTTATTTGCTGTGATGCCACTAGATGCATCAGCGAACAGGATGGAGGGGATTTAGGCAGAAGGGATCCTGCATATTGGGAGAGAAGGAAATTGGGGAACTGATAACAGTTACAGCCAGAGAAGTCCTGAATTGCTAGAAAACCTTTTTCTGTGTAGAAAACAATGAAATTCAGGGCTGCTGTGATTCACCATGGATGATTTTTATAACCCTGCTTCATTTGAAGCAGAAACTGGAAGACATTGAGTGAATCAGGCAGGAAAGTAGGAAGAGGAGGACTGTCGTGTGTTTGAAGCTGTTCAGCACTGTTCTGAAGGACTGGATTATAGCAATGCCTGCACCACAGAACTCCTATATTATGTTAATCAACTTGTTTAAATCTGATTTTTCACAGAAAGGCAAAGCTGGGAGCTCAGTTTCAGGCATGCTGAGCACTCAGCACTGAAAGAGAAGTTGAATACTTTGGATATGTAAAGCCCAAGTAATGTGAAGAGTTCAAGAAAATACCAGATTGTTTTCCTTGCTAACTGGGCACCAAATGCTAAATAGGTGCTATTTTAGGCTCTTTCTGTCTTACATTTCTTCATCTTAAAAGTGCAGATAATATGATTCCTTTCCTAGAAGGAGTCTTGTGAAAATAAACTAGTATTTATGATGTTGTTAGATATACTATATCAAGGAACACTAGAAAAATTCCACAAGAAAATTAATCATTCTTTTTTGCAGAGCATGTTTGAATGGAGTGCGCTGAACTAAAGGACACGTTCACACACTGAACACTGAGGAGAAAGCCAGATTTAAAGTATCTACTCATTGAATGAGCATTGTCATCCACCTTTTGCATTAAAACGGGCAAAGGTCTTGCAAAAGAGTTTGTGTATGGTTGTACAGTTAAGAACAAGGTCATGGTGTATACACATGCAAGGCTATCACTTAATTATGGCATTCCATAGATTTTTGACTATGTGTATTAAGATACAGCCTAAGTTGCTGTAAACTACTGTGTTTTTCAATATATTATTCCCTCTTGCTTTTACAGCCCCATATCCCTTTGCTTTGTATATGTTCTATGGTGCAGCTAGCTCCATTCCAAGCACTGTTCTATGTTAAACTGGTGATTCAAGAGTGAATCAGTACATATCAATGTATATAGACTGTGAAATTGTGCCTTAAAATGACACAAGGCAAACCTAGGGAAAAAAGAAATAAATGCCTTACCTAGGTAATTGATGATCAGAAATAGTTTGAGCCTGTGCCAGGAGTACAAATCACTGCATAGATGGCTCTCAACTGTGAAATTGGTCAGCCCATCCAAGGTCTACACTGCTTAAAATACTGAATATTAAATATATTTTCATCTGTGTGCAAAATCTGAATAACAGCATTGTGCTATCTTCCTGCTGCTTTTCAAGGTTTTTCACAGACTGATTAATTCCCGCTTAGGTCTTTGGCAATGCAGATAAAACTACTGGCTTTCTCTTTCTGTTGTTTATGCTTTATTTTTAGTATACATTGCAACAAAAAAGCTTTTCTGTGCTGTACACATATGGGTTTTGTTTGAATGTTATTAGCACTAGCTGTCGTTCAATTTTTGTTAGTAATGCAGCAGCACTGTTGTAAAGCTGTGGTGGTGTAAAGTATAAGAAAACTGATCTGTGTGTGTGTGTAGGGAAGGACTTCTGCTTTGGTTGCTTTTTGGGTGGGGGGTTTGGGAGTTGGTTTTGGTTGTGATTTGCTTTTTTCTTTGTGTGTGTGTGTGTGTGTGTGTGTATACTTTAGGATTAGTCAATCTATTGTCTGCTGCAGAAGTATTTGTTTGTCCCTGGGGAGATGAGAGGAATTTTGGGAAGGGCATTGTACAGGCTCTGAACACTAGTGATTTGTGCCAGTATCTTCCCTTCAAAGTAGGTGGCTCCCAGCCTCGACTGAAGTGAGAAGTGATTTCTACTCTATGACTGGTTGATTTGATAGCATCTCTAAACCTGGATGGGTCAGGGGGGAGGAGAAGTCTCTGTGAAGGTTAAAACTTTGGCACAAATCCAGGTTAAAGTCTTCAATGAAGTATTGTTAACCCAGGGGTACGTCCGAAGGAGCAGCTCATCAGCTGTCCATCCAACAGCACGGCTTTGCCTCTCAGCAAAGTTCAGGTTTACCCTTTTTCTTTTTTTTTCCTTTTAAAAACATTTTGAATTGTTTAGTGGTTTAGGACTTAACCGCTCCTTGTTGGTAATGAAAAGCCTCATACATGCCATATTATCAGGCCTTCTTTTTGGTGTGTTTCCCTACAAACTTCTGCACTTCGATTTCATAATGACATATGAGCCAGATGGGTAGAATTGGAAACTTAAGTCATTTTAACCCTAATTATGTTGAAGGTACTTTGGCAACAGGTACATTAACCAAGTATATTGCAGCAATGTATGAGTTTGTATCAATTTGTGCATCTAAATTATGTCTTTATTACATTATAACACTGGTAGAAATATCTTCTAGATTTGGCTCGTCTAAATATCGATACTGTAAATTTACCTCCCGTCTCTCCCTGTCCTGAGAAGGTTTCTTAGCAGTCCTGGTGACTGCGTCTGGCTATGCGTTTAAATAGCAGGCATTTGTCTGAAGCGTGAGAAATTCCTGGAAACTGAATTTTAAGTTATTATAGTAGATAGGCATATTTAAAACTTTAGAATTGAGTTAGCAGCAGCTGAAGTCAATGCATGTGCTTTTTCAATGTAGCTTTCTCAGATGATTGCTATTCTGGTCTAACTTGGGTGAAATAATTTAAAATCAGAATGCCGAGGTTTGGTGATTCATTTTAGTATATTCAATATGTATTTTTAAGGCTCTGCATTTGAGTTTCAGATCCCACCAGGGGATAAAACTTGATAACATTTCTGGACTTCTGGTTTGGGGAGTCTTTTGTTGTAGAATGCTTCCTTGCTTTTTGTTAAGCAATTTTTCTTTCTCAGTCAATAGAAATCATTTGTGCTGGTGGGGAGGGAGAGGAAAAGATCAATCTGAGCTTTAAAATAATTTGTTGTTGTTTTTAGTTCAGAGCAAAGTGATTTTAGACTATATTGTGCCCAGAGCCCTGGTGAATGAGGTGTTCATTGCAGTGACCACTTTCCTGTGACTTGACTCTTAGTGTATTTTCTAACAGCAAGGTGACACTGCCGTGAGAAGATTTGTCATGTTTGGCGATAATTAGCATCACTGGAGAGGCTTAGCAGAAAGCTCAAGGTCAAACTGCTTCCTCGAGCTGATTTCTTTTTTCCTTTCCTAGAGGGGTGATCCCTACAAAGAGGGGTTGAGGCGTTCCTGAATGGGGGAGGATTGATTTTTGTGCTTTTCTAGATAATTAGAGGCCTTTAGTCTCCAAAGTTCCCGTCGTGTAGCTTTCATGAGCATTGATTTTCACTGGAAAAAAATCTGGGTGGAGAGAGAAATCAGAAGAGACTGCGTTACACTTCATTTACAAGAACTTGAGCTAAAATCCCAAACATATCAAAAGAGAAAATGTGCTCAGTGGACCTGCTATTTTTTAAGTGTTTGTTTTTCTCAGAAGACCAGCCTGCTACCGGGTAGTTTTAGCAATGTCCAGTCAGCAACGTCCTGGCCATGAAACAGCAGTGACCTTGCCGGTGCAGGAAAATTTCTTGAACAGGAGTTCTCAAATACTGCTCAGACCCTCCCCTCTCTGTGATCATGCTCAGGTTAGTGTGGGGTTTTTTTTTTTTCTTTGGAAACTTAATGCTGCCTTTTTAAAAGGGAAAATGTAAATGAAGAAAGTAGATAAAAGACATATCCTTTGGACATCTCATTTTAAAAATATTACTTCAAATGCGAAGGCTGAAATTAAGCCTGTAAATCTTTTCTTATACTCGGGATTTCCTCACTCTTCTCTGCCAGAATAATAGTGGAGCTATTCCCACCATAACTGTCTGCCTGGTTTGTAAAAGAAGGAGGTGACATTGCAGGTAATTGTTTTGATCTGGAAAATGTTTTATTCAAATTTAATTAAAATACTTTTAGGATTAAAGAGCTGAGTAAGACTTTCTATTCTATGATATTAGCTACCCTCTTCACTTAAAAACTTTCTTTTATGAGTAGCTGTTTCTGGAGTCAATTTGATGGTTTGGGCAGTTTTCTGCCTTGCTGGTGAGCTCTCATAAATACTCTTTTTTGTACATGTTGCAAGATTTATTTTTTAAAAGTATTGATGAAAAATAATCAGCTACTGAATTTATTTATTTATTTTACAAAGTAGAATACTATACTAGACCAGTAAAATAATAGACAGCATAGGGGTTGCTTATTGGTGAGGTCACCAGAGGAAAGGTCAAATAATCACTCACAGCATCCTACAACATATAACTCTTAAATTTAGCAGTTGGTTTGGAGCATTCTTGCTTGTTGGCAAACAAAAGTGTGTGAAAGGTGTCAGAAGGTGTCGTGGTTTAACCCGGCAGGCAGCTAAAACAGCCACAGAGCCATTTGCTCACTCCACGCAGTGCTTACTGCCAGGGGGTTCCCTGGGGTCAGGGGTCCTGGAGCTGGGGGGGGGTCAGGATCGGGACGCTGAGGGGAGCTGGGGTCAGACCCAGCCCCCAGGGTGGATGGGCAAGGTTGTGGGGACGGGGGTGCCTGGCTTGGCGGGGCTGGTGGTTGAGCAGGACAGGAGACGCGTCCTACGGCCTCGCTGGGACAGGGACTGATGGCCCTGGGGTTGGGGTGGGGTGCTGGGCAGGGCGGGGGGAGCCCCGGGGGCGGGCAGGGACATCAGGACCCATGTCTGCACTCAGGCGCTACATTTGCAAACTCACATGTTAATTTCTGCTAGTGCGAACAGAAACGTCACATAACGGGTGGTATTAACGCTGGAAAAACCAGAGCCATTAGCTGTCCCGACCCTTGCAAACCCTGCACCACAAAAGCTCAAGATGAGTTTTAGGAACTGAGGCCAACTCTGCACAACATCGTTTTACCCGTTATGGAAATTATTGACAGTAAATGTGCCCGCTGGCTTACAAATAAGCAGAGTCTTGTAACTGTCTCTTTTCTCTGGAGCGATTATAGACTCTCATAACGTTGTACGGTAAGGTTTCAGAGAAGAGCAGGCTTTAGAAGGCATCTAAACGAGCCGTCTCGTGTAGATATATGGCTTAGTCCCTTTGGTAGCTCTGGCAATGACTGTGCTGTAGGTGGGCTGGACATTTTCTTTTTGCTGCTCAAGTAACAGAGCGCACAGCTGGATTCCAGATGTGCTGAGTTTGGATAGAAATGGTTTATTTGCTCTTGCTCTCTCAGAAGAGCTGAGTGCTATGCCTACTCTCTTCAACTTATATTGCAAGTTGAAGCATGCGCTACGGTGCCTTTCCAGGTATGAATGTTTATGTGCAAAAGGTTTAATTGCAACCTTTAGATGATTTCTGCTATCTCTTTAAACTGTGTATTGTCTGAATAGCATCATTCTAGTCTGTATACATCACTAATTTCTAAATATAGAAACACCGACTAAAACAACAGAGGGAAAAAACCCTTAATCTATCCATTTCAAATTAGTACCTGTTCCTATTATGAGCTCCATAGTGTCTCCTAAAACCTAAGATATGGAATTATTGGAAGCGTTCTGTCTCACTTTATTGAGCTCTGTGATGCATCTCATAGCCTCAGAGAGCTAGTAATATGGCAAAGCCCTGCTTAGTCTCTTCCTTAGTATTGCTGTGCTTAAGTAGCATGGCATCTTGTTCAGCATGTATTGCACAGAACAGGCACAATATGCTTCTTCCTGAGCAGCAGGGAAACAAACCAACAGTGTCTGAAATCCTGGTTTAGGAAAGAGTTGACTGGCCTTGCTGGACTACAAGGCAGAAACTGGCTGGGGGAATTTGATCTGACAGATGAAAATCCGTGCTCTGAAGAGCAGGAGCATCCCGGGGCACTTAATGGAAGCCTACTTTATATGTTGTCAAAATAAAATCAAAAATCCATAAATTACATGATTGTGCAAAATCTAAAACAAGAGTAGTGCAAATAAATCAACTAGATTAAAAAATAATAAATTATGTAGTCTAATAGTTGTAATATAATAATGTCAACAGCTGGTTTAAAAAGATGTCAAAACTGACCTTTCCAGTTCTAAGTGTACTCCAAATATACTTTGTCACTAGTTTGAGTTGCAAAGATAATAACTTTGTTATTGTTATTCTCTTACTGAAATCTTTCTCATCACTGGAGAGACCTACATCTTCATTCTCCAAATTATTCTAGGTGTCACTGTATCATGTGTCCTTTTTCATCTATTTATTCCTTTATCCCATTTTACTCCACTGTACTGTGGCCCTAAACTGTGTGATAGTAAAGTTTGGCTGCTGCTTTATTCCTTGTTGCCTTCTTGCTGGCACACTGAACTGATGGGCATGATTTCCTTTTGAATCCCACGGGGAACAGAGGTTAAGAACTGAATCGTTTGGCCAAAATATTCTAGTTACGGAATGGCCATGGATCTGAGCCTTGGCTGCGTGCGGTCCTGCGTTGGTAGCTCTGACAGGGGGCTGTCCTGCTAGCTGTGAATTCCTCGGGTCTCGGGCTTGTTCAGAGATCGTTCAGTTGATTTCCCTGTCCTCAGAAGAAACCATGTCAGATTATGAAAGCTCGTGAAGAGATTAGATGGCGGGCTGAGGGGAAGGTAACATTTCATCTGCTTCCTCTGCCTCGTCTGCTTCTTGTTGAAGGGGTTTTTGTGCCTGCAGAATCCCTGTCAGCCCTCAGGACAGGGTTGGTTGTTGCACGAGACCGTGGTCGGCTTTATTGCCTAGAGGAGACCTATGCCAAAGCTGCCTGATGTGGCCAGCGTGGGAGCTACGGGCAGTGTTTCTTCCAGAGGAGTGCGTATCATGGGCAGGATGATCGACTCTTACACCGCCAGTCTTTGGTGCTGATATTAGGATGAGTATTTCCAGCATGGCAGTGGATGGATCTTAATTTCTGCACGCAACTCTCTTCTTGTTTTTCATCACTGTAGTTTGTCAGCCTACATTGTTGTAACAAATGGCAGTTCTTGGGAAAGAGAGAAGGTATTTTTTCCAAGCTTGGGTAATATAATTTGTTATTCTAATTTTCTTTTTACAAATTGGTAGATAAAGTGCATCACTCCTCTTACCTGTTTTTATTTTTGCTCTGGAAATGTGATACATACAAGATGTCTCTAAAAAAGTAACATGTTGAAATAATTGTGCTAGCTAGTAATGTGCTGTTCCTGTCTTTCACCTTACAGAGGAGGACCACTGAAGAACACAGTGACAAAGCATTTATGGTGCTCCAGAAAGCCTGATCTAAGTGTTCTCTGCATTGACTCCACATGTTAGCTGGTGGCAGGCTTAGTTTTTTGCGTTTTGCATTTTGTTTTGATATTTTTAAGTTGCAGTTCATAGTGCATATTTGCTGAGAGATAGCACTCATCACAGGTTATTGTGGGTATTAATTTACAAGGGTTAAAAGGGATATGAGCTGTGGGTCAGAAATTCCCTCAGCTGCAAACTGTTTTGAAATACAGAGTGTGCTAGACAAATACAGTGTTGCACTATTTTCACACCATTATTTTGATATCCAGATTTAGCGCCTGTTGGAGACAGGATCTTGGGCTAGACAGGTCTTTGTAAGAATGTCTGTACTGAGCCAGAGCATTTTTTATGTTATGTCCTTATGATACATAGGGTAGAGGTATATGATAGGCTAAATAATATTCCCACTTCTGAATAAGTTAACAAAGTTTTCTATAAAATCATTTAACAGTGAAGTGGGCATTCTTTCCTATGATATTTGAATCCATTAAAGGTGAATAGTATAGCTTTTGTGGAAGCTTAGAGAGTGTTCAAGTAGCGTAAAAGTAGGGGACTTTTTGGCCCCAGAGCCATTGGAGAGGTAATTCCTGTAATTGAAGTGCACTGGTTCCTTCCAGAATAGCTTGGTGCATATAGTGTATATTTTGCTTAATATTAATATAAAACCTCTAATTTTAAGTAACACATGCTGTTCTTTGGTGCACGATGGTTTACAGTCTGTTTAAAAGGAAGAATTTGACATACTTCTTGGTTGGAGTGGTACGGTGTGAGCAGTGACAGCAAAGAGAAAGATGGATCGGAACCATCAGTCACTGCAGTTAGGAAAGTGTTGATGAATGTCTTTCTGTGTTTTATAAACACCCAATGCATCAGCTCCAAAAGCTTCTCATTTAACACTTTTGACTAATAATTTAGATTAGTCATCCAAGCCTAGCTCTTGCTTTTTGCCGAGTCTTTCTCACTTGACGTTGGCAGCACAGGTTTCAAATGGAGGAGAAAGTCAGAATAAAAAGCAGAGAGATCTCCTTCAGTCATTCATACTTGTGTTGCTGAGTAGCTTTTCATACCACGCAAACTTGCTTTGCCCAGGAGAGGAAGCACACGGTATTGCAGCTGCTGGCCCAGGTGGGAAAGGTTCCCTGCTTCCTTTCCCTAAACAGGTTACTGCTGGGGGGAGTGGAGACACCTGTGTCCTTACAGCTCTCTTGGCAGTCACTTCTCTGGTTAAAAACCTCAACTTTCTGTACTCTAGCTTCAGCATGCAGACATAGAGTTTAGAGCTGCCTTCCTTCTTCACATCAGGCTTCTCAGGAGATCTGTCCTGGTATCTCAGTCCTTCAGGAGCAACACTGATCAGAGGGTTTGGGTCTTGATTTTGAACCGTTTCCTGACCTTCAGGTGCATCAAAGGCAGTTCAGAGGAAAATGAAGTCCTGTTTGTTGGAAAGCTCAGTCATCTGTAGGCACCTGGAAATGTCTGAGTTCAGTTTTGCTCATCTTTCCACAAAAGAATCATAAGTATAGATTCCCCAAAGTATATAAAGAGGGCATGTGGTCTAAAAGATAGTATCTTGGCACTGTTTTTTCTTACTTTTGCAATTCAGTAGGGAGGGATAATATTTTGGTCTTCAGTTCCCCTTCTGCCCTCCCAATGAATGATGGAGACTGAAGAAGAAAGAACAAGGCACGAATCTAAGCTGATTTCCCAAGAGGTATGTACTCAAACATGGGGTTTGGGTGGTTTTTGTGCATTGTTGGGGTTTTTTTGGTTGGTGGGGTTTTTTTGGTTTTTTTCTTCAGGGAGAAAAGCCACCTAGCTGAATTGGGAGATTAAATGACAACATTTATGTGAGTAGCTATTCCTCTGGGCAGAATTTAAAGTACTGTGACTACTTAAGAGGACTGTGAGTATAGGTGCCCCAGAAAAGCTGGAGCCGCTTCTATTTTTCATGTTGCTTGGGAAGCTGGAGCTAAAGGAAAAAGGCTTTCTTGCTACTCATGAAAAACTACAATAATATCTGGCTATTTCCACGAAGCAGCAGTACCACTGTGAGTTCCTGTGCCCTTATGTCACTATCAGCGGCACAGCTGCTGCTGCTGCAGATTACAGTTGTTTTAATTCCTGCTCCTCTCTCTCCATGACTAAAAGGAGAAGCCCCGATACAGAAAAAGTGGCCCCTTGCTTACAACACATTTACTAGCCTGCCCTCCTGTCTGCTCCATCTCCCGGACACACAGACTCTTCCCTATATTTTGCGAGTCTACGAAATTTGTCAGTCCTAGTATCTGTACTCCTGATACACATGATCATCTCAAAAGGGTTTCTTCTTTGTTTTTAACTTGGAAGTGTTTGTTCTTCTGTTTTGGTTTTTTTTTTTTTTTTTTAACCCCAAAGTGTCATATTAGCCCTTCCCAGACTGCAAGTCAAAGAAGTAACTTCATCTTCCATGTCTGTGGATTAGAAAAACCCCTCAACCCCAAACTTTTGGCATCAGCCTAGTATCAATAAAGATAAAAGCCTGAAGTGTCATGTAACATTCTGCCCTTGCTTTCACAAGTGATACAATTTATGATTTCTGGTGCTCAATTTATGATTTCTACTCTTAAAAAAAAAAAACCAACAAAAAAACCCAAAACAAAACCCAAAGAAACAACAAAGCAAACCCCAAACCAAAACATTTCTGGGGGAGTGAGATACGGCTGTGTTGGCATGGTGTGCATAGTCTTCCACGTCTCCTCTTCCATTGCAGAGATTTATCTTTGAAAGCGACATGTAGGCACTGAAATGAGATGCTCTGGCAAATCCCAGCTCTTTGTGCCAGCATAGAAACTTTTGCAGAAAGCTTGAGGCTAACCAGAATCAATCATAGTTGTTTGTGAGCCTTTTTTTTTTTTTTTTTTCCTGTCAGAATCCACAGAAGGGAATATGTGTTGAGTGGCAATTCTGAAGCAGTCCCCAAAGCAAACCAAGAGGGAGTATCACTTTGCAGGCGGTTTCTGGACTAACTCCAGACCTTAGAGCAAGCTGTATGGCTCCTAACCCGCCCTTCCTGGAGCTGGTCCTTGCAGTTAGCCAGGAGCTTTCAGTCTGGGAGCAGACAGCTGACTGTAGCTCCGGACAAAAGGAGGCGATCGGCATCGTCCAGAAGGGCAAACTTGTAGAGCTGTACAAGAATCTTGCTAGCAAAGATGCCAGTGGAGTAGAAGCCATGCAATGTGAATGTTGGATCATAACAATTTAGGATCTTTTGAGTGTTTTTGAATAAAGCCGTGAAAAGCAAACCAGGATTCCATCTATAAATACTTCCAAAGGAGATGCTGTTCTTAAATCCCCTTTCACCATCCACATTTTCTGCAATACGCAGGTGATTTTCCTAATTTAGGGTATTAGCTTTTCCTTGCCCAATATAAATAATTATTTGATCTGAAAAAATATTTCTAAACCAGCAAAAGTCTCTTCAGATTATTGAAATATTAAAATTGATGTTTTAAAAAATAGGAGATGGAAATGTGTTTTGCTGATCATCATTTCCTCCACCCAGAGATAGAAAAATAACTATATGGTCTTTTATGCAATATCATGATTTGTGATAAAAACCAGACCTGGCGTAGTAAGTGCTATACTGGGAAGCCTGGATGGGATATGCAGCCTGTTTTAGTACACGCTATCGTGGAGGGATGTTAACTGAAGATAGTAATTAAAGACATGTCTGTGTCAGAAACAAAACTATAGCTCTTGGGGAAACCATCTGGGAATCGTAATTTCATTTACAAGTATGCTTCAGTGAATTGGTGTTCACATTAATCCTCTCCAGTAATTCCTCCAGTCTGCATCGTATTGCCCTACTGGCAGAAGTCAGGATCCTAAATTTCATCCATTTTTAAGGGATTCACCTATTTAGCTGACAAATGATCCTTAGCCACGTGTTGTCAGGAATAGTGAAATGAAATAATTTGGAAACTGGATATCTAATAGAGAAGGTGTAATATCCCTTGAATCTCAAAAGACCGTTGTCATCTCTCATGAATAACTGCTTTGTTCCTGCTATGGTAGCCAGTGTGCCTGGCAGGCTTTCCATGAAGAAATTGGAAGATATATAATAGCCCATTGCAGCTGAAGAAAGTCAGCATCTTTCTTGGACTGGGTAGCAGTACCGAGGAGAAAACTCGCACCAAGGCTTACAGGGCCAATAGTGTAGAGAAAAACCTGCCCCAGGATATCCTCATGCATTGTAAGTCAACTTGATGTCCTTTTTGTTTTTCATACCTGGTACCAGTTATAAAACACCTTGTGGTCTCTTCAAGTGTCGGAACTCATCTGAACGGGTGATAAATGGTGTCTTGCAGATTGGAAAGGTTGCTGCTATATATCTTCACGTAGCTCTCTAGAGCCAGATAAAATACAGGAAGGAAGCAGCAGCAGTAATATTCATGGCTTTTTGCTGAGAAGGCTCTGGCTTGCAGTGCTGATTAGAGGAGAGCAGGATTTTCATCATACTTCTTTCTTTATTAGGGAGTTTTAAGTTATCAAATTCAGCTTTCAATTCTTAGCAACTCAAAATAGATACCTGTAAGAAACAGTGATTGCTTTCATGAACTTTATAGCAAAGCTAACAAACCTGGTTGGAGTCAAAGCAATAATGTGAATATATTGTGTCTGGTATCTTTGTACTTGGATATCTTGGTCCTATTGCTGCATTAAGTGCATTTTTTTCTTAAGTTCATTAAACTGGTCACTTTAATAGGCTAAACATAGGCCTATTTAAGGGTAGAGAATCTGCTTAAAAGGTTAGTGCGTCCCGTTGGAAACCCTTCTAGCAGTGTTACCTATGTGGATCTATAGCTGATGCATACATTCTGGTTGGTCCTAAAGTAAAGCATTGATTATGATGATCATTTATTGAGTTGGAAGCCTTCTTAGATGAGACTCAGAATGATACTTGTACTCTGGAAAAGTCCTCCAAATAGCCATAACCACAAATTTCCTCAGTAAATGTGATAAATATTTATTTTTCCTTTCAAGCATAAACATTAAGATCATCAGTATTCCTACAAAAAGAAAGTGGGGAAAACATATGTTCTGTAATGAGATCTGCTTGTTAAATTCCATAGAGTACTGAAAACATTAATATGTGCATTTCCTAAATTATTTATAATGGTCACTTGGTGACAAATTTCAGTAGGTGTTTTTTTCAATGGCCAGAGGTAAATAAAAATACATAATTCTTAATTCTGAGCTGTCCATTTTTAAAGAGTAATTATGTTTTGCATACTGGAGTTGATGATGCCACGAAAATCCTGTTTTGATAATTCTCCTTATATCATTGCAGCAAAGAATAGGCAAACTCTGTTTACTTGAAATTATCTTTTTATTTTATTTTTTTTTCTTTGATATGGCAAGATATATTTACTTGGTCAACATAGAGAATACTTCCAGGTTTATAAATGTAATCTTCTATCAGAAGTTGTCATTGTATTAAATTGGAGACCTGCCATGCCTGTAATCTGTGATGAGACACTAAGGAAAAGCACCAAGTAGGCATAACTCCTCCATAATTTAGGCAAACGGAGTGGGCTTACAGTTATAAAATTTTTATCAGTGGATTAATTTCCAGGTGTGCTTGATGTTAGCAGAAGAATGTGACAATTATTGTCATGATGGAAAGCTGTCATCCATTTTGATGGATCTGCACACATTATTAAAGGACATAGAAAGAAAAAAACCCAGAAAAATATATGTAGTTTACAGTTGTGGTAAGGTAGGATTCTTAGTCTGTGATTTTGTGAAGCTACAACTGCTCAGAAAAACTTCCAAGCAGAAAGTGTGTAGTACTGTGGATTTGGCAGTGCTATTTGCATGAGAAGAAACATGTTTTTCCCTCAGGGCGTCAGAGGTTTTCACAAAACTCAGCATTTTTTTGTGCTAAGATGTTAATGAGCATTAGTAGCTCATTTCCATTTGTCTCCCCTGGGGAAAGGAGACTTGTGCAGTCCCACCATCTCTGAAGGCAGGTAGTGGGTGCAGGTAATAACTTCAAAATCAGTTGTCCAAGGCCAGGCTTAACAGAAAGATGAGTTGCCAGTGACTGCGATACTGCAGGCTTTGGGAAGAGGGGGAGTCAAATACAAAGCTTCGTTTTGAAGGCAGTAATATTAGACATTGGAGAATTCACATGGGAAAGAGCTGGTGTAAATGCCCCATGCTGGAGTGGTCCATTTACCAGGGCTGTTCTTGTTCTGACTTTTGTAAATAGAAGGGTGGCAAATGTAGAGGAAAACAAAACAACCCCATCAACAACTTATGTTTTGTTTCTGTGTCTGATCTAAGAAAATTCACACTCGCACCGGGAACCAGTAATAGAACTGCAAGCAGCATAGTGAAAGGTCTTCTGCGTTGTTTCTTTTGGAACATATCTTTGTTTCTAACATTGCTACTGATGTTTGTAAACATCGCTCCTATTGTTTGTAGATTTTTCTAGGAAAAAGATAAAAGCATATTTTTAAAAATGCTTGTTTGACTTGCAGCTCAGTTAATACATGCAAGCCAAAAAGCACCTTTTACCTTTATATTGTCTTTAAAAGTTCTTTAAGAAGTGTGCCCACAGCATCGTGGCAGTCTTGTTCCACTTTGTGGGTGGGTTTGTTCCACAGTATGCACTGGTCCCTGCAGACCGCACCGCCCCAGGGAAGAAATTCACAGGCAAATGCCACCCCAGGAACGTTTCTGGATTTCACAACTCTGACATAGTCTATGAATGCTCTCCCTTGAGTTGACCTTCTTCATCATAAAAAGAAAGATGATCTCTCTACCAGTATTTGTCTCAATTCAAATGTCTTTTGCAGTGGCTTACAAATGTATGAAGCCATTTCTTCTTCTTCTTGCAGCTACTACCATATTCACATCTGTACCTCCCTTAATTGCATTGGATGCAGAAATATCTCTTAATAGAATGAGCACCACATTTTTCAGTGTCACTGCAGTCCCATCCATCAAGAACTTTATCCATCATCTAATTGTATTAACCTTGAGTGATTTCACTAGTTCAGCAGAACACAAAAGAAAAAAAACCTTTACCAGTTCTCTCTTGATTCTTTCGATGTGGAAACAGCTCAAATATATAGGCAAGTAATTACAGAGCCAGTCAGTCATATATTTCTACCTAGAGTAATTTTATTGGATTTCAATATTGATTTCTGTTTCATTAGGCTGAGACTTACAGTGGACAACAAAAACCCCATGCTCTTCTGGACTGCTCAACCTGGAACATATTTTCAGAATCCATCACAATGCTCTTGCTAATCTTATTAAAGATATTCAACAAGGGAACTTTTGCAGCATGTATTTCCTTGATAACATACAAGACTGGGAAGTCCATGCAGAAAGCAGTACGGTCTCCACTGGCTTCTCTTGCACTTTGAGTGCATTTCTCAAGATAGAATCAATGATACTTCCAGCTCCAGCATCATCTGGCCATTTAAAATTTATGAGAAATTTAGAAGAAAAGGTCACAAAACCTTCTGGATGTAAGATGAATCAGTAACTCTTCCTTGCATAAAAGACAGAAATGCATTATTTGGGGCACAGATTTGGAGGCGGCAATCAAAATATCATAAAGATTTTTTTATGGTGGTGTCTGTCTTATGATCCCAGAAGTATGTTGCCTTGTGATGTAGGTCATCTTAGCCTGGTTTTGAAACTTAATATTCATTTGAAAGAATTCTATTCTTTTGTAAAACACATCCTATCTTCAGATTTTCCTGAACACTTTGTATGTATCTTTTAAAGAGCTTGTTTAAAAAACCTAAGCAAACCATTAAAAGGACTTTTAGAGCCTTAGAAGGTCTATTTAAAGGCTTTGGTTATTATTATTACCCAGCTTTGATGTAATTATGTCTGCAAAAATGTTACATACTAAGTTCTTAGCTTCACTGAACATGAGTGACATCTTTTCTTCCACTGTTCCAATTAAAACAAGCAAACAGATCTAATTCAGCTGTGGCCTCCAAATCCATCAAGAATAGTGCAAGATGTGAGTATCACACAATATTGTAGCATAGCGAAAGCAGCAAAAGAAAAATTCCCTTCTCATATACATGGGCATACTGACACTTGTTTCACAGCTCAGGACCATTTAGCTCCTGGGGTTATAGCAGGAAAATGTTTTGCTATCTCTGACAATGCTATAATTGCTGTTGCTCTTTAGATACAATGAGCAAGGACAACAGTAAAAATTCAGGTCTGTTATAAGTGCTTGGATCTCGTACAAAGATGCTTTTAAGTAATCTGTAATAGTAGTTGTCTATTTTTATTGCAGACACTGTAAACAGAATGTTTTTCTTTGCAAGATACCCCTTCTGTATCTTCTGCCTTTGGCTTTGCTGGAGAAGATGGGTCTTAATCAAAACATTTTTTGTTTATTATTTGCAGCTAGTGTTAAGAGAGTAGAACCTGGTATTTGCCATTTAAATAAAGGCACTGAACTGAATAAATAATTGAATTTAAAATGGAGAGTTATCTAGGCATCAAATTTGTTTAGCAATTTGTCTTTGCAGTGCCACTGTGTATGTATTTCTTTTCCGTATGACAGTTGGTTAATCTGTTTCGACAGCTACTTAATTTTACCCGCTAAGATATAGGGCTGAGCATCTATTAGAAAGTATTTCTTGAGGCACTTGTCTGAGGCTAGTTTCTTATTTAAATGAAGAGCCCTCTGAAGCACAGCATCTAAGTAAATGTACTTGAAATACTAAACCTGGCTCTGTTACTAATCTGAGAATGGCATAGAAATGAGACTGTTAATGTGTTAATACGGGATTCGTGTTTTCCTTTGTTTTCTGTGGAAGAGGAACTAACTAGTTTTTGTTCTTTCCTCCTTTTTATTATATCTCTTCTCCTTTTAGGATGCTATTATTTTCTCTATCCCCATAGGCATTAGAAATATCAAGTATTTGTAATGTGCTGTAATTTTGTAAGTTGCACTGTTCAAGATGCCGTTCTGGTTGAACAGAGATGGGCAGCCCCTCCCCTCATCCTCAGTATCCTGAGCAGGGACACTAAATGAAAAGGTTAAAGTAGTGCTCAAGTGAGCAAAAGGTGCAGCAGCTGTAGGACACCATCGTGGCACTCAGTCCAACTCCCGGCTGCCTCTTGTGTCCAGCCAGGACCACCCGACCTTCTCTTGGCATCTCTCTGTGCAGCTACAACAAAAGCCATCGAAATAGGAAGAGTTGCTCCACGTACCAGGGAGAGATTAAATTATTTTGTATTCTGTCGATATTCTAATCTCCCTCTGTTGCAAGCATTTTTAGTATCATTTTAGTGCTCAAAAAGAGCCAGAAATATGTTGATCCCATTTTGAGAAAAAAAAACAAACAACAAAACCCTCCAAAAAAGTAGACTGGTTTTTTTGCTTGTATTAAATTCTCAGGCACCTACTTTACTGCAAGGCAACAAAAGATCTGGTGGGTTAAGAGACAATGTTGAACAACTGAGTAGGGGAGAAAAATGTGTTATACCTCTGAATTCTCTGTTTATGAAGGATTAATGACCAAAATGTTTAGAGAAAGAAACTGTTTTTTGAAGAAGCATAGATTTTTCTATCAATAAATCTCCAGTGAAGATAGAAATAAAAAATATATGTGGTGGAAAGATGGAATGGATGAGGGGAAATGTCTTCTGTTCATAACTTATCTGCTACAAGTAAAAAGGTAACTGTTTCTTAAAAAAAAAATCATTGGTAGCTGACCTCTAAGCCTATTTTTAGACTATTTTTATTCATTTTTATTTTCTGACAGGTGACAGTTAAAAAGCCATCTTATTTCCTACTGCAACGTTTTATTCCCTTTCAATTTGCTTTCTGGAGTCTCAAAATGACAAAGCTATTCCTAATCCCGTCCTTGTGGCATTTAAACAAAATTGAACAAAACTTGTATGACTATCTGAGCAGAAGCTACAGGAAAGGAACAGCCATAAGGAGAAGTTTGTGTAAAATTGAGCTATGATATTGCTTTGCATTGTATAACCAAATGCAAATATTGCACTTAAAGAAAAGTGCTAAAGGGAGCCACAAAGACTGGAGAATAACTAAAAAAAAGAAAGGGCAGATGCGGGGAAAAAAACAGCAGAGAATCTAAAACATGGATTCTGGTGGGGCCTGTGTGACAACTAAAGATAAAAAAAATACAAAATGGAGCAGCACGTGCAGGAGAGGACAAGAAAAGAGAAGGTTGTAGTCAGAGATTAAGGGAACAAGAGAAAATCTGGAGTAAAGGAGCAACAGAAAGATGAAGGAAAAGATGTAAGATTTGACATAAGATGAAATTGAACTTTAAGAGGCTAAATGAGGAATTAAAGCAATAAGAAAATAAAATCCAGAGTTGGTGTAAACCGGTGTCTTTGGCAGTTGATGCTTAAGAAATGTTGAACATTGCATGTAAGTTTTCTCAGATATAGTGTTAAGCTGGTGGCGTTAATATCACTTAACTTTGCAAAAGTTGTTGCTTTTAGGGAAGGCACCACAAAGAGTAACTTCCTGGACAACCCCAGCAAGTTTGAGTTTTAATAAATACAAGGCTAAAAGCTATTAATGGAAATGCTCTGTTCAGTACTTGGTGGTAAAAATTCCTCTTAAAATGATGTTTCTAGGATTACGTCCCCTGCAGTTTTTTAAATATCCCAGAAGTGGTAGAGTTCCCACAACTTCCCTCGAGCAATTATTTCACAATTTAAGCAAGCTGTGAAGATAGCTGCTTAGCTCAGCTTCAGTCTTTGTCTTTTACTCTGTTAATTGCACATCCATGGGCTAATATAGGGCAACTCTCTCAGTATTAGCTTTTGTCCCTTACAAAACTGTTCCCAAGTCCCTTCATGAGCTGTTGTTTAGCTGAATTGCGTATTTAAAATTATCATTTTAGCAATTTTTCACTTCCCAGGTCATCCTGTGGTTCATTTTCTGGCCTCTCTGCAGTTTTTCTTTCCTTCCTCTACACGATGCAAAACTGAGATGCTTGAGTTTATGTGGATGCCATGGTGTGTTACTGCAACAGAAACAATTACGGTTTTATCTTTAGCTGTGTTGTCTCTTACTTGTGGTATTTAAGGTCAGAATTAAGCACAGGTAATCAAGGTGTAATCTGATCTGGGGTTATTCTTGGTTTGTGAGGGGCTTTTTTGGGGGGAGGGGTGGGGTTTGTTTTGGTGTGGGGGTATTTTTTTCAGTCTCTGGCACAATGGAAGTGCTTCTTCCCCCCAAAAAATATGTGCTTGGACACTCCTTTATGGCAGCACTGCTGCAATGGAGGACACAGCCCCCAGATTTGTTCACGTAGGCCTCCAGTGCTTGCAGCCAGATGGACAAGCTGGCAGGCTTTCGTAGCAATCCCTGTGCTGCTCCAGTGCCTCCGCTAGCTTGGTCGTGAGCGATGGTTGTGTTGCAGCCTGCCAGTGGATGCTTTAAACATCTGCACGTGGAAGATGCTCAGGCAGCGGTGTCGGCAAGCCCTGGGGCTGGCTGTGCGCTGGGACCCCGGCAGGCTGCGGGGGCAGAGGGGACGTGTGGGTCCCAGAGCCCTGATCCCCAGGATCTGGCAGCTCCTCAGCTCTACTTCCACGCTAGAGCATATGGACAGGGAGAAACCAAAGAGGCAGGAATGAGGCAGAAAGCAAGGACAGATCAAGAGCTTAATTAGGTAAATGAGTATTTTTCTTTTTTTTTCTTTTTTTTAGAAACTGCAGCCTATATAGCTAAAGGTCTGAGATCTTCTCCATGCCCCAAGCTAGATGCAGCTTGTGATGCTGAACTGTTATGATTTAATTACAGGCATGTCCAGCATGTGTATCCAAGTAAGATGCTGTAATCCTCATCCATGGAAAAGAAGTTGGCAGGTAGTGGAAGCAATTCACTATAAATAAACAGGGATTGTGGGACAGCAAACCTCATTTGTGGAAAGCTATCCAATATTCTAGTGAGAGAACAGTGCAGTAATTAAACCTTTAGTTACTGCAGATTTACAATTAATTTTGTTCAGTGGGATTTTTGTATCTTGTCAGGAGTCCTGCACTGGACAGTGTTGCATGGCTTCCCGTGATGATTTCAGGTTTGGTTTATATGTCCGTGCAAGTCTCCCCAAATGCCACTTTCAGTTCTTTGGTATTCCAGTTGCAGAAACACTCCTTATTCTTTTCAGTGCACGTTCAGCTCCAGTCTTTCTGTGGTCTAAAAAGAGACTGAATTACCACATCTATTGACCAAAGAATACAAGTAGGTCATTCCTACCCGAGTAACCTGATTTTGGCTGTACTAAGCCCAGACGTACCATCCGTCCCTGTCCTCGGTGGTGGCTGCTGCAGGTGTTTAAGAAGGCGTCTGAAGATAGGATAGACAGGTTGCGATACTGCTCCAGAATACTTTGATGGCTTCTGGCACATCACAACTCACAGATTACTTACATCACAGGAGATGACTTGATATTCACTAGCTGTCAATGGGTGTTTCTTCCAAAAACTTGTCCCGTCATTTTGTGAACCGAGGTAAGCATTGCACATCCTGTGGGAAGGAGTAACACAGATTAACAGCAAGATGTGTAGAGAAATATCTTCTGTTCAAATCTGTTATGTGATACCATCTTTTGACGCCCCTTATTCCTTGTATAGGAAGGCAGTGAACAAGCATTATCTACACACCTGTTCCATATCATTCCAGATTTTTCTTATCCCACTCCAGTTTTATCTTTTCCAGGTTCAAGAATCCCAGTGTATACAATGTTTGTCCTTTTCTGCAATATTGCCTATTTTTCTTTATTTCAGTGAGTTACTGTACCTAATGGGCTCTGTATTCATTCCCCCAGTACTTCTTAAGAGTTGATGTGTGTGTTGGGTTTCTTTCTCTGAAATCCTAGCCTCAAGATCTCATTCCTCAGGGCTGATGACTATTTCAGAGCCAACCACAGTATACAGTTTTTTTCCTTGCATGTATCACTTCACTTTCATTTATATTTGATTATGTCTTTGTTAACATGCAGTGTCTTGAAGTTCTTCTGCAACATTTCAAATTTACTGCATGGAATAGCTTATATATCCCACTGTCATTGTGACTTCACTGTTCATTCCCGCATCCAGATAGAATTTGCCCCCTTCCTGATTGATTCCTTCTTCTTCTTTGCTGGTCCAGCTGTGAATATGCAAGACAAAGTAAAATCAAGATCTCCCTTCAATCTTGAGCAGGCTTCTTAAAGCCTCATGCAAATTTTACTTGAGCCTGTGGCTAAACCTTGACAGCTATAGAGGTATCAGTTCTACCTTCTGTCACTGACAGGCTGTTCCATCTGCCCGCCCAAGAGAAATTACCTGCCTAAACGAGGCACAGCAAAGACAAGAGGAGTAGCAGTTTTTAATATGTCTTTGCAAGGTTTTAAGAGCTCAGAGGCTGCAGGTGCCATGGCTTTTCCTGCTAATCTATGATGGTGATAGCTACGTTACAAGGAATAGCAAGTGTTTCTAACAAGTTACTTCAGATTAACTGATAGTTTACAGTTTACTGTCTGTAAATTTGATGCTCAGTCACTGGTGTTTTTAGAGGAAATTATTATGGGTGTATTAAATATCTTAAATTTGATCTTTTAAAAACACTTGAAAGAGATGTCTAACATTCAGTTAACATTTTATGTCATGATCTTTGCTCTAACTTTTTTCTCACTTTCAGACTCTAGGTACAGCTCATTAAACTCACCTGTGGCAATGCAACTCCTAAATATTTTGTCACTGAAGATTCATCTCCATGGTATTAAATTGGTGCTCATGCCCTACAGGGTTTGTTTTCTCTACTAATGAAATAGCCACAAATGTGCTTTTCAAAGAAATATTACAAGTTGCTGTGCTGGTTGCAGCTTGCTCACCAAATGGACGTTGTGTACTGGGAGGAATACTTTCAAAAAAAAAAACAAACCATAAAATGATCCATTTCACTGGAATCAGAAATTTTCATGTACCTGTTTCCCATTTGCAAAGAACAACAGAATACTTCTAGCCCAGATATTATTTATGTAGTTTACTTTTCTAAAGGACCATCAGGAAGATTATTTCTACTAAAGTAAAATGAGCGTTTAAAGCAATGCTCGGTTTAACAGTAAGCATACTGATTAATCACTGAACATTTGAGTGTTCACTTTCAGGGTCAAATGAAGTCCTGTTGCTTCCAAAAGTAGCCATTACTATGTAATCTGCTTTAGTAACTGTTATTAATTGTGTAGCCTGTGCTTATCTATCCAGTTTTGAATAACTTAGGTTGTGTTTGGCCAAATAAAAGAAAATATTTAGAAATCAGTACAGACCTCTATCACTATCCCAAAGGAAGCAAAACACTGTGCTAACTTGGAATATGCAAAGTGTACTGGATTGACTTAGCTGACAATTTAAGAAGGGTCTGTCATCAAGCATAGCAGCTGTACTTTACATCTAATTGAAGGTATTGTTATCATGGGAAAACAACATAGAATACATTACATCTCCACTCAAGGTCTATTTTTTCTGTAAGCTGAAATGTTTTGTGGGTTGGATTTTTTTTGTTTCTTGATTTTGTTTTTCCCTAAGCTACTCAAAACCAAATTAATTGGAAAAAGAATGCTTAATAAGTTTAAGTAAAAGAAAATTACCAGGGTTTCATTTCAGTGAAGACATCCCATACTTGTGTGTCACAAAGCCTTAGGGTCTAGCAGGGCAGGATCCCCTGTTGCTCAAACTGTTCTGATAATCTTTTTCTGTCAAACCCAGGTGGTACTGTTTAATGTTATTGCTTTCTTCTGTTAGCATCTGGGCATTCCTAATTCCCAAACTCTGCCAGTTACTTCTTACCATTAGCAATAATCCTAGAAATATGAAAAAACAGAATAACATGACAAGATTGATTGCACAGGTTAATAACCTAAGAAAACTTCAGTAAAGCTTTTAAAATTAAACTTGGTAATTAATCCTATGTGCCTGAATAGATGTAAGAGTATTTGAGCTCCTTAACCAGGGCAGTAGTTTAGCATCCACAGTGGAGTATTTAATAGCATTTGCTTGATGTTCTTGTAGATTTTCTGGTATTTAGTCATTCTCCAAAATGGATTGTACCTTATTCAACGATGCCTTTAAAATTAGTAAGTTCAACTGTACTAATTATATCTTCAGTTTTTAAGGGCCAAATTCCTGCCCTGGTTGCAGCTGTCTCTTCTAAAACCAGAAGAGAACAAATAGCCAGTTTTCCTAACAAAGACTCAACTTGTCTCTGCAAGTGTGTTACCAGAATATGCTGTTAAAACTTTGCACGAGGTGACGTACAGCAAAGGCACCAAATCCTACAGGTGGCATTTAGCTCCCACCAGCCAGTTCTCAGCTGTGCTGCTTCGTGTGTCAGCCATAAAATGTGTGTTGTCTTTCTGAAGCCTGATATTACAAAGGCTCCACTGAGTCTTTTAATTTGCATAGATTAGTCTTTCTCCTTTTTATTACACTGACTAATCAGGAGGAATTCTTAGCCCAGACATGTTTATAACCTTGTATGATCATATTTGGCTACACAGATAAAATATCCTCTCATTTGCCTGATTATTGCATGAAAACAGTACTCTTAGAAAGCTAAACCACTAATTTAACTATCCTTCCCTGCCTCTGTACTTTGTCTTCACCTGTTTTTTCCCAGAACCCACTTGTCCAAATCCTCACATCCTTTCTCCACTTTTTCATTTTGGTGAAATCTTTTGATTGGACTGACAGCAATACTTGGCTCAATTCTCAGGCTCAAAACCAAGTGGAAAAACTGAATGTGCATTTGGCAGGGACGATGTTTACTGTGGCTGGAGATGGGAGTGTTCAGCAATTGCCTCTTCCCCATGCCCTGCCTGGGGAATAGGGCAATCCTGGTGAGGAGAAGCAGATGAAGCCACTGGGGGAACAGAGAAAGGGAAAGACAGACCAGTAGTTTACAGTAGAGAGTGTCTTGGGAAGACTGAGGACAGTTTTTTGGCCATTCTAGAGTGGCTTTTATGGCTGACTGGTATCTGCAGATTCTTCCCAGGCCACATGCTAGCAGGCAGGAGGAAACACCCTGATGCTGAACTGCTTCTCCATGATTAACACATAGAATGATAGAATGGTTTGGGTTGGAAGGGACCTCAAAGATCATCTAGTTTCAACCCCTCCTGCCATGGGCAGGGACACCCTCCACTAGACCACGTTGCCCAAAGCCCCATCCAACCTGGTCTTGAACACTTCCAGGGATGGGGCATCCACAACTTCTCTGGGCAACCTGTTCCAGTGCCTCACCACCCTCATAGTCAAAAATGTCTTCCTAACATCTAATCTAAATCGACCCTCCTTCAGCTTAAACCCATTACCCCTTGTCCTGTCACTCCATGCCCTTGTAAACAGTCCCTCTCCAGATTTCCTGTAGGCCCCTTCAGGTACTGGAAGGCTGCAATTAGGTCTCCTTGGAGCCTTCTCTCCAGGCTGAACAATCCCAACTCTCTCAGCCTGTCTTCATAGGAGAGGTGCTCCAGCCCTCTGATCAGCTTCTTGGCCCTCCTCTGGACTCTCTCCAACAGCTCCATGTCTTTCTGGTACTGGGGTCCCCAGAGCTGGACGCAGTACTCCAGGTGGGGTCTCACAAGAACAGAGTAGAGGGGCAGGATCACCTCCCTTGACCTTCTTGTGATGCAGCCCAGGACATGGTTGGCTTTCTGGGCTGCAAGCACACATTGCCAGCTCGTGAGCTTCTCATCAACGAACACCCTCAACTCCTTCTCCTCAGAGCTACTCTCAATCCATTTTCCGCCCAGCCTGTAGTTGTGCTTGGGATTGCGCTGACCCACGTGCACCTTGCACTTGGCCTTGTTGAACTTCATGCATTTTGCATGAGCCCACCTCTCCAGCCTGTCCAGGTCCCTCTGGATGGGATCCCTTCCCTCCAGTGTGTTGACTGCACCACACAGCTTGGTGTCATCCACAAACTTGCTGAGGGTGCACTCGATCCCACTGTTTATATCGCTAGCAAAAATGTTAAACATAAACTACCCTAAGTAGAAAAATATATATTTGATTTCACATAAAATTGATAAAATAATAGGTTCCTGTCTTTTTTTATTTCAGAAAACATAGTTATGTCAAAGTGTTACCAAATCTGTAGAAATGCAGCTATGGTGGTTGACTCACTGAAGTATACGAATGCCTGGTAAAGTCTCAAAGAAACTCTTGGCCTCTCAATTTTTCCAACAGATGGAAAAAGAATGTATAGCACAAATTAATGCCTGAATACTCATCATGTTTTCACTGAAATCTATATTAGCAGATTTAGGCCTTGATATTTCATACCAAGTGTTTGATACCTCTGTAATGAAAACAGAAAATGTTGCATTTAGGCTCTCATTTTGAGTGAAGCTTAAAAATCAGTTATCAGTCAAAAGAGAGGCCAATTTTAGGATGACACATGTAAACCAATCTGGCATCTTAGTTTTGTAAGATTTCGTAAAGCATAATGGATAAACTTCCAATCAATGACTGCTAACACAGTTTTGAGAGATGAGGAAATGTCATTTGAAAATACATGATTTTTTTCATTTTGTTTGGAAAATGGGAATTTTTTCCTAAATTAATTTTTGTGGAGATAGAAATCATCTGTGCGTTTAACCTGAGCTCAACAAATAATTAAGATAAAATAGTTTGGAAAAGTGACAGCTTTCAAAATGAGGACATTCACATATCACTGTGAAGAGATATGAGAATCTTTCAAAATGGTGATTAAATTTAAAAGTATTTAACCTAAATGCAGCTTAAATGCAGCAATTCATTTGCAACTTCCTTTTTTTCTGTTATTTCACCAGAAAATGTAGACGACACTTACCTTCCCAGTGAGTGGTGTGCTTATAGCAACTGCCTGAGCAACTAGAAAGGGCAACAGTGACTCTCTTAAGTATGCGGGGGGACGTGTCTGTCACAGCCTGGGCTTATTAGATCTAACCCCATTGCAAACCAGCACTGGCTGCATGTTCCCAGTGCCATCATAAACAATTCACTTAGTTTCCTTATACAGTCATCTAAACATCGTTCCAAGCAAAGAGAACAGAGTGAACTGTCTTCACAGATGGATGAATGTGCACCCTGATTTATTCTGTTGCTTCTGCAAAGCCCGTTGTTTGAATTAAAGCAAGGGCCATGAACTGCAGGCCAAGTGGCCATCAGAGAGCAAGGGAGAATAGCTGATAATGTCACAAAGAGACAGGTGGAGTTGTCCTTGTACTTACTCTATCAGAGAACCAGCAGACAGTCAGCATGAAGTGTTTTCGTACTCATGTACATTCTCATTTTTCACGTGGGCTTGCTAGATTTATTTCTTTGCTCTATCAACCGATCTGTTACCAGTTCCTTTGCTGACCCATTCATGCCTTCTAAATTAATGTCTAGGATCATGGTGCCATGCTTTGTTTCAAATCATCATGTGTTTGGAATAACTACAGTGCACTGTAGAAGGGTTAACTGCAGAACTGTAGCATCATTTGTTGTTTTCTTCTGCTTTTCCCTCTCTCTTGTCTTTCAATATGCAGTTAAAGAGCTAATTTGGAACAAAATTCACATTTTATCAGCCTAACATCTTTCACTTTGTACGCTTAAACCCCACTGTGATAGGTAAGCAATTCTAGGTAGGGCATCTTTGCACTGCTGAAGTCGAAATGCTTCCTTACATATTCTAGATGAGTGGAAGCGTGTATCGCTGTACCATACCAGAACACCCCTTAACAGCACTGTTAAGAGTAGTTTCCTGAAAATGTTTCCTAATAGCTATAAAGACACATTCTTTACCCTTAGCTTCACCTACATTCAAAATCTTTTTGCGAGGACTCATATAGTATAGTGTCTGATATTATTATTAATACTTATTCAAAAATGGCATTATGAGAAGACAAATGGATAATTTTGTATTCATGGCTTTTAACAAAATCAGCCTATTTTTCTGATCTTACTTTCTCTGTCTAGTATTGTACAAATCATCTGAGCTTGTCTGGAAAACTAATTTTGTGTTACACCTTGGTCAGAATAGTAAGTTCTAATTTTGGCTTGGTATGCATGAACTGTATTTTTTATTAATTCTTGTTACCACATTTTTAGGGAGGTGAGGTAGTGGTTTGTGTCTAGATTTGCCCTGCTTTTTGGTTTTTAGTTTCCTTAGGGTATTGTGAATTGTGGAGAACTCTGTAATAGTTGGGAAATCATAAGGTTTTGTTGTTGTTTTTTTGTGTTTTGTTTTGTTTTAAATTAGATTTAAAAATATGATAAACACGATAAACACATGTACAGTTTTGCCATTGACCAATCTCTGTGTATCATCATAAAGTTGAGTATTTACAAAGATAGCTTACCCAGGCTTGGAAATCTTTTCCACATGCTGATTCTCGCAAGTCATTCCTTTTAAATCACATGAATAAGTTGCAGAATCAAGCTCTCAGTTTTCTGTTTCACTTTTATTGCTTTAAATTACAAGCGGTATACTGTGACAAGTAAATCAGAAAATCTAAGGCAAGACGTCTTAGGCTTGTCTTAAGCTGCTTGTATTTCAGTTATTTTGCATAAACCTGGCTTGCTTACTTCATATTCAGCATAAAATAATGTTTGTATTCCTAGAAGAAGACTTAGGGTTATGGGAGGTATTTAACAGTTGTTGAATAGCGAATGACTTTTCACAAGTTACTGGTTTTAAATTGAAGTAGTTTGAAATTTCATTGACCTCCACTCTTTAAGCGCTAGTGAAAATGTGATAGCCAAGGCTGCCATGACACAGCTATGCTCATCTTAGAAAACATGCCATCAACCGTTCGGTATGATAGCTTTCTTTACATTCATATTGAAAATGAATTTACAATTGTCAAAATAAATGATACAATCATCCAAATAAATGACACAATAAGTAAAATAGAGTTTGACTATGTTTTTCAGTGAGTGATTCGAAAAAGTAATTTACTTATGATTCACTCATGCAGTACGTGATGGCTAGTCAAACCACCTGGCTTTAAAAAATGACTCATTAAAATGTAGAGTTATGTTAAATGCATCTTGGTGAGCTGCATTCCCAAATGTTTTCATTTTAGTCTCTCAGTTTCCGCAATGACTGAGAGAGATATTTGCTACCTTCCACGTGGCTACAAGCAACATCCGATCAGTCTTGTTTCTTCAGTAGTGCCTTGAATACTTTCTGATCTACCGTTTAGTTCCTTCCTGCTTTTGGCTGACTTTATACAGAGGAAGTTGTGACTAAAGTCTTGCCGATGGTCTTTGGGTTTTGTCCCTTTACTGAGTGGAATTTTGCAAATCTGTATTGCACAAGTATTCTTTTTTTCTGTTTCATGATAAACTTTAGTCATGACTGTGAATAATAAGAGCAAGATATCAGACTAGATTTCCACTTAAAAGATGTGCTCAGTAATCACGCTGATCTCAGATGATAAAAAAGATTAATTACTGTACTCATCCTGGCTGCTGTTTGAGATTCTGCTAGAAGGAACAGCAAAAAAAAAAGTGCAGAGCAATTAATTAATTGCTCTGTACACATTCCACTGCTAACTCTCTTGCTCCTTTTAATATTTTGGAGTGTTGTTATCTTTTCTGAAGCTTTTATCAACTCTTGTGAGTATTTAAGCACTTTTGAAAAATTACTTAACAAATATAATCTTTTCTCCCCCCAGATTGTGTGAGACTAATAAATCACATAGGAAAGAAAATAAAATGGCTATCAGTCTTTTTCCTCCACAGCAGATGTGATATCTTATATGTGACAGTCGTTGGGTAGAATTTTACCTGGAGATATAAATCCATAAGCAAACATTAATATTGAAAACATATGCAGTGATTTATCTACCACTTTATGGAGAGTAAAACAGGTGCAAAACATGCCCAGGATTTTATACATGACTAATTTTATTTGACTAGTTTTTCCCCCTTTACATTAAAACCAAAACCACCTGCACCACACACTGATTCTACACAGAGCCTGTAGTCTACACCTACAAGTGATCAGTGCATTTGAAAATAACGTTTCATAGTCTTAAGTACACTTCTGAGGGATGAGGGTATCAGTTTTAGTAGAAGCCACTTAGAAATGGCGTGGGAAAGGGAGGAAACACCAAGCAATGCTAACGGCAGCGATACTGGGAAGGGATAGGGATGATCTCTTAGTGACCTGACCGAAATACTCTGTGTTTGCAGAAGGTAGTACTTGGCACTGCCTTCCCTCCTCCTTGGGCTTCTTGCATTTCTTGGTATTAACGTGACACTCTTTTAACTCAGTTTCTTAAATAATGCAGCGGAGCCCTTTGTTCTTTGTCCGGATATTTTTATTCATGAAGGCATAGATGACTATTATTTATTAATTATTATAGTGTGGCAGATAAGCCCTAACCAAAATTACGGCCCCATTATACTAGGCAGTGATTCAGCACAAAACCAGAATGTTGTTCTGCCAAATAGTTTTATAGTTCTTACTTTTCTGCTTTATAGAAGGGAGTTAAAGGCAGGGCATGAAGATATATCTTTTCCAATGACACATAGGAAGACTGTAACAGAATTTGGAATTTAAGACCTTATTAATCTTAGTCCACTGCCTTAACCAGAATAGCATTTTCTTTCCTTGCAGTAGTTAATATTATTTACTTAGTGTAGCTAAGCTTTCTACCTCGCTTGGTGAGAAACACTATTAAACTATGGTATAATAATGCCATAAATCTAAAACAATTAACAGCATATTCACCAGGGCAAAGACTTTGTGATTTTAATATTTCAAGGTTGTAAAGACCATTTATTTTTGCTTTACAGTAAAAATGTGTGTGCACGTTATGTGCAAATATTGTATTTACTTGTGTTTTGCTTTTCCCCTAAAGGAATGAACCAATTACTTCTCTCAAACAGAGCAGGCCATACTGGAGTAAATGTTAGGGGAAAAAAATAGCCAAAGTTAAAATAAGTAGTTATGGTAAAAACAAAAAAATTCCCTCTGTGAATTCAAGAAATTTGAAGTTAGACCGTAACTTGTCAATCAGAAAATTACAATAGAAATTTTCTGTGCTATAAATGATACTGCCCTGCAAGCAAGCATTAAGTAGATCTTTCTACTCCATTAGGATTAATTCACCTTTGAGATTATGGGATTCCCTAAAATACGAATGTGGATATATTGTCTTGTAGCTGTCTGAAAAACAATGATGTGGCAGTGCAGGGGAGAGGAAGAAATCTAAGCAAAATAATATTGATTTTTATTACTTATAATTTATTTGTAGAGGAGGAAGAGGAGATAAATGCTGTTTCTCAGGCCTTATATTTGCTCTGTGAGCATCTGTTTTGCAGAGGTGCAAGGTGTGTAAATGCATACGCTCTTAGCAATTCAAATCCAGCGCGCGTCTCTGTGAGGTGATAGTGGATCCGTGGGTCTGGTAATGCTCCATGGCCCAGCTCGTGACCTGGGCTCGAGTTGCAGGGCTTCCTACAAAAGGAGAGATCCTCTCCGCCAAGGCTGGAAGAGGGGTATAATCCTCTTCGGCAGATTGTGGGTTCAGAAGTGCCAAGCTGCAAAAGGTTCAGGTATATAAACAGGTTTAATTTCTGTAGTTTCATAGCTCTGCCCTGGAGGCTCTTGCCAGTGGCTGCCGGTATGATGGCTGGAGTTCAGGTGCTCCTCAACCTCCCTCAGCCAACTCTCATCTCTCCGCTACCACACATTTCTTCCAGAATTTGTGACATATTTGATGTCTTTAAGTCCTTATGCTTCCACAGAGGTGTTTGTAGCAGACTAAAAACATTCCATAGATGTTATGTTGAAAAGAGTCCTGTGTGCTGTGGACTGCATTATTAGAAGTGACCTTGGTTTAATACATCTGGGATTTTAGCTAGTATTAATGGTTGTTAAGGAGGAAGCTATGTCTTCCAAATTGCTACGTTAACTAAGCAGTTAACTGCTTAGTTGCAAATAGCAGCTAAATATTAGTGACATGTATACACAGAACAGTAGGGAGAAGGCCTGAACTTATCAGATTTGTAAGTATGTTTTGTGAACATCATTTATAGAATCACAGAATAGTTTGGGTTGGAAGGGACATTTAAAGGTAATCTAGTCCAACCCCCCTGTAATGAGGAGGGACATTTTCAACTAGATCAGGTTGCTCAGAGCCCCATCCAACCTGACCTTTAAACGTTTCCAGGAGTTTAGAGTCTTTGCAGTTAATTATACCCAAACTTTACTACCTTTATCAAGTTTTCATGTCAAAAATGTCTGGTATGTAAAGACTAGGACTGCTGGTTTAAGGGTAAGCCACATAAGCATTTAAACAAAGCTCTGTCAGAACTGTGACTGGAGACAAAAATATCACATCTCCAGGAAAATCTGTGCTGGAACATTTTTGATGTTCCTGCTACACTTTGCTTGGCTTGTATTTCCAGATTGGTTTTCGTACTTGTTCTTTACTGCTCGGTGTGCAATGCCACGCGAAGGGCCGTTAGTTACAGGGGATCTCCAGTAAGAACACCCTTCTGAGGAAACCCTGTAAATGGAGAAAATATATCAAAGGCTGCTTTGATATATTTGATACCACTGCTTGCTGCTGGAAAAGCAAAGGGTTTGTGGACAAGTGGAATCAGGCTAGAACAACTGGAGATGTGAACAGCCATGGCTGGAAAGAGCCTGGGGGGTGAGAAGGGAATACAAGTCACTGCCAGAAGATCCCTGTGGCTCTGAACATGTAGGAGGGACTTCCCAACACAGGGGAACACAGAGGGGTTTTGTGTTCACCTGGGAGCACTTTGTGAATCAAGACCAACTTACGTAGTTAATATAAATGCTTTTGGACACACACCATTTCCAATTGCAACTAGTAAAAGATATTACCTTTCCCTGAAAACTTTGCTTTTTCAGTCAAGATGGTCTGAAGATACTATAATGTGTGCAAAGACCTTCTGGCTCTTTAGTCCTCTATATATGTTCTTCCTCAAAAAACCTCATTTTATCTTTCTGTCTTTAGTGTTTTGGGCCTGTTTTCTATTCCACGTTTTTGCCCATCTCTTCTGCTTGCCACTGTGCTGGTAGCTGGATCCCTGTGCTGTAGACGAAGTCTGCACTTGCAGGGAGAAGGGACAAAGGTCTCAAAGTGCACCTTATCATAGTAAACCAAGGCATCAGGAATACATCTCTCTTCTTAGGGCAGAAGCGTGGAAAAGGGAAATCTGAAGCTTTAAGAAAGAAATTGTTTAATTCCTACTTCTTGGCATAAATTTGACATCTTTCGAGTGGGTATCAGCCAGAAGCCTGTAATTTTAAAGCAAAGCATAAGGAAAACTTTTTTCTCAATTTTGTTGACTTGAATGGACATGCATCAAAAGTGCATTACATGCAGAGGATTTTAGAGCCTCCTGTTTATTCCTTACTTTTAACGAGAATTAGTGGGAAGAGAGTGCTCCTAAGTGTCAGTGTAAATGAAGACAAACTACAGTTTTCACTCGTATTTGAAAGTGAAATTAAGCATTAACTGAAACTGTCTTTGGGAGATATGAAAACAGTTCATATATTGTAGGTAATGCAAATAAAACAAAATGTACATTCTAGAACAGGTTTTCCAGAGCAGTGGTACAGAGTATCTTCTTTGGGGAACTCATCCTGAATAATCTGAAACCATCCACTAATTCTGTGGTCTAAACTGAAGAGGAAAGGCAGTCAGTGATGATGGAGACTTATCTTGAAGGAAGCTCTAACAGCATCCCGAGCTAAAAATATTCTCAGGCAGAACAGAAAGATCTTTGAGATCCATACTGCTATTGTATCTCCTGATTTGTGGAGGAGGTTTTTTTGCCTTCAGTTCAACAAAGAGATGATTAAGGTAAGATACAGTAGAGGTTTACAAAAGAATGAATGGATAGAAAGGAAAATGACTCCCTCCTAAAAACTGGTACAGTCAGAATTTAAAATTATCAGGCATTTAGTAAAAGAAAATAAATTTAAGTACTTCATGCAGACCTTCAAAATTAAGTTCTGTAGAATTAAATTGTAGAATTTGCTGCCATGGGACGTCAGACATGTCAAGAGTAGAAATGAGCTGCAATGTGATTGGAAAGGTTCATTAAAAGAAACAAAACGAGACCTATTACCATGTCTCAAATGCAATTTCCAGTTTACAAAGTCCCTAAGCAGTGGGTTGCCAGACTCTGGAAGGTCCACCATGGCAGTTTTGTTTTATACTCACTGTGTTCTTAATTGCCACTGTCAGATAAAAGATGCTGACCCAACAAAGATGGTATTGTCTACATCTTCTGACTGCTTTTGTTGCACATATGTATTTTTTTAATTAATCCTAAAAAAATAAATCTCTGAAGTAGATAAATCTAGATCTTTGGGAGGTGTGTGTAATTTTAAGGATGTCTTTGGTGGTGTTTCAAACTCTTGATTCTGTGGTCTTTCCAGCTTAGGTTCTGTGCTGATTGCAGTTAAAGCCACAGAAACCCTTGGGCAGTACCAGCACATTTAATACACCTTTGTCTGATTTTGCAGGAAAAAAAGAGCATATATGAGGCAGTGAAAATAAGGAGCAGATCAGAAGAGATGGAAGTATCCAATTAGTGGGATATCTGTTCTCTTTTCATTGTGGGTTATTCATGAGACAAAGTTGAATCTTTCTGCAGGAAAGACATTCAAAGTGTTCCCTTGAAAGAGCTCATTTTCCTTTGGGAATTTCACAATGGGAAAACCAAGCTGTGGGGGCACACAGCTGTGCAGATACTGCTCCTTTCCGGCAGTAGTCTCTTCCACCAGATCAGACCTGTTGTTGTACTAGACAACGGTTGGACACAATCTTCCTTTTGCCCAGTCCAGGCAATCCCATCAACTGAATTTTCAGCAGCATCAAACAGAGCATCCTGCCCTGTACTTTCTGGCCACATCATCTTGTTGTGCCTTGATAGTGTGTTTCCTTAGAGTTCCAACTGGTTCTTCCTCAGACCAAGACTGAGAGTACACAGGTTAGTTTGTGATGCAGACCTCAGCTCTCTGGGATCCTCCTGATGAGCTTTTGAATTAGCTGAGCCTGTTGGGACATGGTGGGTAAGTGGGGAGGAATAAGGGATAACTGAAAGGAAGCAGCTGACCTATGTGCAAGAAATGAGAAGGTTTTGTAGCTACCGCTTGCAGATTATGATGATAGAATGAGGTAGAAACTGGGCCAAAAGTTTTCTGAATGTGTTTGCATGTAAAAATTTAGCGCAGGACAGGACAAACTTGTGCAGCCTGAGAGAAAGTTTGTAATGACACTCTTCTTACTGGGACTTCCTAAGGTTGTTTTCTCATTTGAACCTTTTTTTCACTTTAATGCTTTCTGTTTGTGCAGTATGTTTTTTCATTGTCTTTTTTTGTCTAAATCCAGTTTGTATACTCTCTTGGAAGAAATTTTAATGTAATTAAGGTGCTTAAATTAGGCTATTGAAAAACACAACAGAGTAAGACAGGTTCTAAATTATTTTTTTTTTTTATTTGGTTGCAAAGCATGAGGTCTTGGCAATTTGGAAAACGAAGTCCCTTATTTGGACAGTTTGGGTTGCTGTTCATATTGAAAAGCCTAGCTTTTTGATTCTTTTGGAAAGCACTGGCTCTCATTGAATGCATTGAAGTGGAAGGAGACCTGCATAGACTGTGGGAGATTTCTTCCATGAAATTGCCAAAATCAATATTTAAAGCACTTTAGAAGTAGGTCACAGCATGCCTAAGAAATATATTTTTTGGCAAAATTAAATCAGAGTTTCTTTCCTGTGATTAGTCAGTAAATATGAGAATTTATTACATAGACACTGTGATGTGTGGAGAGATATATATATACACACACACTGTACATGATTATTTGGCAGTAACTTCTAGTAAAATAATTATTTTTGTGAAGACCTGTGAGATCAGGAGCATACGCTATGATGTTTATGATATGTTTTAACTGTGAAACATTAAGGTTTAGGTTTGAATTTGAAAAATGCTTTTGATGCAAGCTTTAAGGACAGTTACAGAAAATTAATTGCAAATAAAACCAAGCTGTCTGTGTAGCTTCCCAACAGCTTTTATCAAGTTATAAAATTTGCCTCTCCCTAAATGTAACTTTTTAAAAAATCTCAATACCAAACTTACTTTTTTTTTTTTCCTCCTCCTTGTTGTGATTTTGCCCCAGTTGGCAGCACAGCCACACCGCACAGCCGCTTGCTCAGTTCCCCCCACAACAGGACAGGGGAGAGAATCAGAAGGGTAAAAGTCAGAAAACTGGTGGGTTGAGATAAAGACAGTTTAACAGGTAAAGCAAAAGCTGCACACACAAGCAAAGCAAAGCAAGGAATTCATTTCCCAGTTCCCATGGGCAGGCAGGTTGTTCAGCCATCTCCAGGAAAGCAGGGCTCCGTCACGCGTAACGGTGACTTGGGAAGACAAACGTTGAACGTCCCCTTCTTCTTCCCCCAGCTTTACATGCTGAGTATGACATCATATGGTATGGGATATCCCTTGGGTCAGTTGGGGTCAGCTGTCCCGGCTGTGTCCCCTCCCAACTCCTTGTGCCCCCCCAGCCTCCTCGCTGGTGGGGTGGTGTGAGAGGCAGAAAAGGCCTTGGCTCTGTGTCAGCACTGCTCAGCAATAGCTAAAACATCCCCGTGTTACCAGCACTGTTTCCAGCACAAATCCAAACCACAGCCCCATACTAGCTACTGTGAAGAAAATGAACTCTATCCCAGCCAGAACCAGCACATTCCTCAATATTGAATCACTTTCTTTGACTATATTACAGGGAGAAAATGCAGACAATGGGAAACAAAGTCTACATGATGTAATTTGTAACCAAATAATGACATGGGCTGTTCTGTTCTTTCTTTTTATTATGAAGTAAGGTGTTTGCAGTTCATTATAATAGTTTTTAATAAAATTATTTTATTAACAAAAAAAAATAGAGTTCCAGGTGTACTAACAATGTCATATAAAACTTGTTGATTTGTTGGTAACTAACTGACTATGTATGTTCTAACTGGCGATGCAAATATTTTTGAAGACCATTTCTTTATAAGGGTTATTTTGAACAATGCTGGTTGATGCTGAGTCTAGGCCTGGATGAGCTGTTTGGATAAAGATTCCACATGGAGAAATGTTGTACGGAAGCACTGTAATATCATTGAAAGTGTGTTTATTTGAGGAAACTTAAAACTTAGGTCTGAACTCTTACAAAACCAAAATATACTGCATTTCTGCTTGCAAATGTTTGGGTTGGTAGATATACCTTCATGATGCAAAATCATCTGCGAAGCTGAACAGAAATGCCTCAGTCAAAATTCAGTACACATTGCTGCATCTTTTATATAAATACTGATACAGATTCTTTTAATAATCACATACTCGACTTCAGCAGTGTAACTGTCTTAAACAGTTGCTTTTCTGCGAGAACAACTTCCATTTTTCAGTTGTCAGAAATTACTTTCATCTATAAACAGTTTAGACATGTAATAAAGTTTTCGAGAGGAGACTGTACCTCATAAATAAGAAGCCAGTACCTCAATAATGTTTTCATATTTATTAAAAAAATCAGGTAAATTAAACACGCTGAAAAAAATAGAATTTAAAATGTCACTTCCCTACTGATAAGCAGACAAAATTTAACAGCAGACAGTGAAAAATTTTCTGGAAAAAAACCCAAACCAACCAACCAACAAAACTCCAAAAACTTTACTCTGCTGGCTACCAGGGAAAGTTACAAACTTTTTTTTTTTTTTTAAATAAATTCCTCCCCAGGAAATGAAGCTTTTCCAAATGAGAAAGAAATGAGGAGTAATATACTTTAAATGCTAGACCTAGCGAATAGCCATCTAGTTCAAATTCAATGTTATAACTGAATGTAATGATTTTTAGCACCTATTGGAATTAATATAGCCTAGATTAAATGGCTATGGTGCTTACCACTGTACACACAGAGAACCAGGATTCCTACTAATAACCAAAGGATGGTTGTGTATGAAAAACTTTGGATATTTTTTATGTACAGCTGAATTCTTTTGCCTATATACAATTTTAAAAGGAAAACTTTTGTACTGTAGCACTTAAACTTGCAATCTTTGCTTAGGTAAAGCTACTAGTGAAATCAATCACTGATTTTCATCTGGATAAGGGCTGCAGGTTTCAGTTCATAATTATTAATGTATTCCAAAATGACTGTCATTATAGCTCCATTATGGAAATACTGTACTCTGTGGCTCTGATTCTAATCTAAAGATAGAGTAAATTAGGCATGAGGTCAATGAACTTACAGGTACATAAAATATGGGAGTAAAGCCTGTCCTACCTTCTCTAACCTGCATAGAATCAACCTAGAAATGATCCTTCTCATGACTCAGTTGTGGCGGTACATTTGATGTAAAATGGAAGGAAAGCATTGATGATCAAGGCCTAATACCACTTTGATCTCGATTCATAGTCCACTGTCAGGTCTGTAGTTTACCTTAGGCCACAAGCTGCAGAGTGGTTTCATTAGTGAATTAAATGTTGGAGATGAGAGGAATGCACACACAGCACGACAATAATCTTTCCAACTATGTTTTTGCACTCTGACAGTTAGAGAGAAGTGTTTGAATTTCATAGCCCCCTAGTGCACGACAATTAATGGAAAAATTTGATTAATTCCCTGGGCCACTTTGGAAACATCAGCCATTTTTTCTGTGGAAGCTGGTGTTTGTTCAGGAGGGTAATGCATGTAAGGGCATCTGCTGAAACCTGTAGGATTTCATTATTCTGAAGTTATGTATAAGCTGATATACAGAGCAAAGACTAACAAAATTAATTGTTTTAAAAGGAAAAAAAAAAAAAGCATTACAGTACCTATTTGATCCTGCTTTTTAAATACACATGCCCTGCTTTATTTCCAGAACATTAATAGGTACAAGGAACGTGTATTTAATAAATTAGGAAGCAGTAAGCTTACTTCTGCAGTTGCTTCATTGTGTAGTCTTATCCCTCATCAAGTTAAAATATGCTCTAACTTGTACAGTCAAATATCTGACTACTTCATTACTAAGATGACAAAGACTCGTTCTATGGCAGCAGGTGGCAAATTAGTTTTTAACAATCTTGCCTGCTGAAAAATGTAATTAGCTCTGTGCCTTTTTTTAAAGGTTTTGTTTTAAGCCGTTGCTTTTCATGCTGCCTTTGTTACTTTCCAGACTGAATACTCCTTTAGTTAACAGTAATCCGTGACTGCCAGACTGCAGGCAGCCACTTGTTTGGACAACTAGAATGCGATATTTCTCAAGTAGACATCCATTAAAAGGGACTTGTCTAGCCAAATTTTGTTCTTTAAAGAACATAAATAGAAATTACAGCTCAATTAAAGGACAATGCTTGTTGTTCATAACAATCTTTCATTATTTTAAAATCATAATTTTTCTCAAAGATATTGAAAATACAAAAAAAAAAATCTCTGAACCTGTGTAAGTCAGAGTTAAGGTGCGTACCCAAGATCTTATCCGCAAGAAGCAGTCATATCTGATGGAAATCAATATGAAGAATAAAGATGTGTTGAATTTTAATTAAAAAATAATATCTAATTTATGACACTGGTATAATTACAAATATAGATAAAGAAGTAAAAACCAATTTTCTCTGGTTGAAAAACGTGACTTGCTAAAGTAAAGGACATGGAAGTCTGGGGTGTCTGAGTTACTGTCTATTTACTCCAGTCTAAGCCCTCTTGCAGTGAAATTTTCAGATATGTAACTAGCAATTTAACCCTTACACTGCCAGCATCCAAGGAATGACACAGTACAAGAGCTTAGCAAAGTAGAGTTAGCAAAACTTTAAAGCTGTGCTATGTGTATTGTGAATGATGAAATACTGATGGTTTTCCAAATAGGAAAATACTTTTCATTATGAAAAAATGCTCCATTTTTGGCAGAAAAAAATTCCGCCAAATATCAGGTATAAATTTTTTATGACTGAAGGAAAGTGTAGTTGACATGGCTGCTGTTAAAAAGATCGTTCTGTTATGTACTGCTGACCTCTATTGGCTTATTTCCACTGTATGCTGATGTTCTGGCACTGCTGTTCTCTTGCCCTGAGAATTATGAGCACACGCTTGTTTTAACTTTAGGGAGTTTTGTAGCAGGGTGACAAAAACTTGAGCATATATGTCACTTGTCACACACGACTACACCCATTAAGTTACTGTCCAGTCTCTGGTAAGTCAAGGGAAAAGCCATTACGTTGAAATAGTGATTTGGTAGGGGCTTCTCGTGTCTATGAATTTATAAATATGGTTAAATGGTTTTACTGAGGTGGGTCCCTAGATATACTACACTATAAAAATGAAAATAAATGCCATAGTTGCAGTTTTACTTTGCCTCTGTTAGTCAAAAACTACTTTTGTTTTAGAAAGGATAATTTGGCAAATCATCAAACTCTAACGTAGCCTAATTGGTTTTGAAGCTGCAGCATAAAATTTAAATTGGAGAAGATATTTAACTGTGCAAAATATTGTATTGATTCCCTCATAGAAGTCAATGCCATAATGTTATTTTCTGAGCATTTGCTCTAATCAATTTGTAAGTCTATTCCTAATACCTTACACTGTCTTTCTGATATTTGTACACAGGTGCATAATTTTATTTGCATTTGTAATACCACTAATGTCTTGGAACAATTCTTAGCCTAAAGTCACCTGCACTGGCAAATGCAAGTATTAAGGGGTTCTAGCTCATACTGACCCCCCCAAACCATGATTTTTGAAAGGGTACTCTGCTGATGCCTTTTGGTCTTTGAAAGTAGAAACTGTAATGGAGATTTATTTTCCAAGTTTGCTTTATCAGAGAGAGGTCCTATGGTTAGCTCTGTAACAATTAACACAGCCCTATGGAGCACAGCCAATAGGTAAAGTGATGCTCAGTGTGCACTTTTTAGATGAAGCCTTGGTTTGGAGTCATTTTTAAAATGAATAGTTGCTTTAAAAATTAATTTTTAAAAGCATCTGTAGGATTTTGCTGATTAGAACACTGCACTGGAATTTCAGATCTTAATGACCTCACTGGCTTGCGAAGACAGTTCAAGGAAATAAATGCCTAAGAAATAGATTTTACATTATTGCAGCATGCGTACAAGGTATAGGGGCAGCCTGTAAGATCATGATTCTCCATGGAAAACTTCTATAATCACTCATGCTAGTGGGAGCAGATGTAAGAAGGAGGCTTCAATGGCTACATTAGGCTCAAAATTTCAGAGAATCAGGTCCCAAATAGTTTGCAATTTTATTCTTTAATTCTCTCCAGGGAAACATACAAAGTAACACTGAGAGGACGAATAATAAGGCTTAGGAAATGCTTAGGGAATGCTATGTCCCTCTGGGTGAATTATATGACATATGCACAAAAAGGAGATCATTTTTCTTATTCTGTCTTATAGCTGCCAGAGAAAGACCAGAAAGTTTCTAAACGATTGGGATTCCTTCAGATCTAAAACTACCCCGTTGTCATGTAGTCCTAAAACAAGCAGGGCCATCTTTTTGAAAAATGGAGAGGAAAGTGCTGTTCTGGTGGTTCTGTTGGGAAGTAACATTTCAAAGGTCAGTTTCTTTAAAGCCAGCACTTCTTAGACAAAGTCTATTTCTAGAGAAATGTTTCAGAGTTCTCAGCTGTCCTAGCAATCCTAACTTTGCTAGTGCTTACTAAGTCAAAAATATCCCATTGCGTCAAGCTGGATTTAACTTTATCAAAATTCTTTATAGACCACGATTATTAGTGATCTTGCTATGTACTGAAGATTTTCCCAGCCAAGTACTCTTAGCCAGGGAAACTCTAACGATTGGGCTATTTCGAGTCAAACCTGAGGTTTAGGCTTTGGGCACGTACTCAGGCTAATGAGGTAGCAGGGATCAGAAAGATTTGCTGAGGGTGAGGTAGAACCAAGCATCAGGCAAACGAAACGTCCGTGCAACAAGTGGAGTCAGGCAGGAAGAGTGGGAACAGCTTTGAACAAGGCAGAGAACAATGCTGAAAGAGACCCAGAACTTACATCCAGACTGACACGAGGATCACGAGTAAAAATTGAGCAGTACTGGCTCTGCGCTGGGCTGGCTGCCTCTGCTTTGGAAAACCTACCCCCACAGCGAACCTACATCTCCAGCAATTGCTGCGGGCACTGAGCAGTGTCTGCCTTTCCGGAGCTTCCAGGAAATAAATTTGGAATAGGAATGACGCCAGGCCAGGAGAGCTTGTAGTGTAACAGCCTCCACGAGCACAGCCTGGTGTGGCTCCATTAGAGTGAATGGAGAAGTGCCCCCGGAGAGGGAAGCCTGGCCCTCTGTTTTAACGGGCTGCATCCTCGACTAACCGAGGGTATCTGATGTTTGGAATTTCCAGGTATTTCAAGTGGTCCATTATACTTTGCATTAATGGCTAGTAATTTCTGTTCGCCCAATCGCTATGGATGCAGCTAACCATACTTTATCATTGTGATAAGGAGCTTCAAAGTGTCCTGTTTAATCTTACCTTGTAATGTATTCCATGGCTGTGCTAGATATATGCTAGTATTTTCCCCTGGAAACGTTATAAAATTAAAGCAAGAAAAAACACTTTTCCATTTCCTTTTCTTGTTTGAGTAATCAGCCTTGAAAAGCTTGAAATTAATAGAAAATGAAAGTCTGAAAGATTGTATTTTCAACTCAGACTGGTTTATCTGATTCCCACAAGAATTTTACAAATGAGATTTCTCTGTGTGTCTCTGCGAGTATACAGTTTCATAATGATGGTATAAGTACTCCTGTGTTGGTTTCAAAATAAGATCAAACCCAGTACTAAAAAGCGTACGATAGGCTGGTACAGCCCACTTAGCAGGTGGGGAGAAATCTTTTTTAAAAGGCTCTACCCATTTCTTACAGTGTTTTTCTGTGCAAAGGCAATGAGAATCAGGCATCATGGAGAAAAAGTATGATGTCATTAAGGCAGAGTTTCAGAAAGCTCTAATTGTAGTTTTCCTTCAAGTTTACATTCTTGTTCAGTGGTATTCCAGAAGTTTAGAAAAACTATTGTGCATTGAGTCTCTGTTACATCTTTGGCAGCACTATTTGATATTTTAATCTTGTAGACAGCAATGAGTGAATTGTGTTAATTAGCACTACGGCTCCTCTGCCACAGTGGTGGCAAGAATGTTTCCCAAGAAAAATGTCTTTTAGGAGCTATCTTTTATACATTGAATGCATAAATTTATCCTCTTAAATTATTTATAATAGAGGGATTGTGTAACTACTCTATTTGAGATAGGTTTGTAAAGAGGACCGAGCCCTGTGGTATGTGCAGTGAGTAATTAGCCCACTGGTGAGAGAGGGCAGAAAGCTCTTTGTGTTTTCCTGTACAACTGCCAGGAGCAGCGTGGTTCAAAGTAAAGGCAGTTTAAGGAAAGGTCCGCTGAGTTCTGCAGGATTCAGTCTCGTGCATCGGATTAAGTTTTAAGAGCACACATAATGATAGACTCGCATGATATTAAGAATTTAGAAATTCTGTCCCTCGGAAACCAAAGTAAAATCCAAGTGTCAAATAATGTCACACTTTCCTAAGATCATCCCCGTCGTTCAGTGTAGAACTAAACAACTCTAACACCTATGTGGCAAGAGATATGTAACTCCACTTTTTCTTGTAATTGAAGAGGTTTCCTGCCAGCATTGCCTATCGCGCTGAGGGTACACATGCCCTGTGAAAACTCAGTGCCCTGTGTTTGCAGTTTGTGGCTATAGGGACTGTTTCCCTGCTGCTATGCAGAAGGCTACAAGAATCTGATATTTTCTTTAAAAAGCTGTAGTGTTCCGGAAATAGATTTAATAGCCATTTGTTGTCACCACCTTCAGAGCATACATGCCCTACATTCAGACAATTTCTTCTCCTTTCTTCTTCATCTGGTCCTGGGTTATTAAGTGATGACTGGGGAACAGTTGGTGACACACACAAAAAGCAGTTAATTATCATTAAAAGCGCTGTTGTCAGAAGAACATCCAGCTGACTGGGTAAGAGCATGTCCAAATTCAGTTTATTTGTCAGTGCCAACAGACTGTATTTGTGCAAGTGAAATAGTGGATTGATAATATTTAGCCCTATGACCCGCTCTACGTTAGAAAAGCTTCAAGTTTCTTCTGACTGAAATTTTACTATTTTAGCAATATTTGGAGCCTTAAATAAGAGACACTGGAGCTGCAGGCAATTTCAATGTCACATGAATGAGACTCCCTGAGAATGCTTGCTTATGTCTATTGACCATAGGATTTGTTACCTTCATAATGCGTGTGGAATTAACCAGTATGGGTAGGAAAGTTTTAATGTCAAGGATACCAAAAAAAGGATGAAACTTTACCAATCATTGGCAAAATAATCCCTTGCTTGGAGATTTTATTTGGCTTGCCAGACCAGGAAATGTAGCCAGCTGTGTAGCCAAGGGTGAAGGAATGACTATCCTTGAGTCCCTACTGAATGGCAGCGGAGATGGGAGCAAGGCTGAGATTATTCTGTAGTAAAAATAGGAAGAGCTCTGATATTGAAAACAAACAGCTAATTTCTTATTTTTGTCTTGTTTACTTGTGTATTCCTACCACTGTTAATACCTTGACTGAGGAAGGGATTCACATGTCCCAAACTATACCATTGATTTTAGGTAGATAAATCAATTTACTTTAACTGTGATTTTTAAGATTCTGTGATTCACACTGTACATAACATAATCCAAAAGAGTCAGAATTTTGACTGTTGGTGATAAGACTTGGCAATGACTTATAAAGATGGAAATCCAGAAGATTTTCTTGTATGAAATTAAATGCAAAATCTGCAACTAAACAAAAAGCCCCTAGAAAATACCATATTTATGTATCATCTTCCCTGGCTAGGAGGGGAATACTGAATATAATACTGAGTTTTCTACTTTAACATTTCTTCTAGTCATGTTTTTCTCTTCCACATTCCCTTCTGTTAAAAAAATCTTTCTGCTTGAAGAACATATTCTTCTACAAACCTGGTAAAAAAGAAAAAAAATTAATTGTGACTGCAGGAGGCCCTATTTTGACAAAAGCAGATAAAGATAAGCCATACTGCTGATTCATGTAAGAGTGGTGAACATCTTGGATTAACTGCTCTTTAAAAGTCTTTGCTTGTTTTAACACAAATGAAGGTATTTATTAGCTACTTACTGCTTAAGTAGCTGTGATAAGGTAATAATGGTGGACAACTCTATTAGCAGCAGCTTTTACTCTGGGATTCTTGGTTGTGTTATTATGCCACATTTTCATTCTTGTTGTTGTTATATCTGACCAGAAGTTCTGTTGGAGATATTCTGTACTGTAAAATTCTATTCTGAGCAAATGAAATATTTTGTATGAATATGCTTGATATTTAAAGCAGAAATCATAGAATCATAGAATGGTTTGAGTTGGAAGGGACCTTAAAGGTCATCTAGTTCAAACCCGCCTGCCATGGGCAGGGACACCCTCCGCTAGACCACGTTGCCCAAAGCCCCGTCCACCCTGGCCTTAAAGACCTTGCTTGTTGAAGTTGAAATATTTTGGTTTGGAAGAAAAAATAAATGGGCTTTGAGTAAGGTTGAAGGGTTTTATTATGACAAAAAAAACCTTGCATCAGGCTATTTTATAAAAAAGATTCATCCACATTATAGAACATAGTCTTTTCAACCTTATTGAAAAATGCAGCTTCCGAAAGACCTTTTTTGTATTTTCAAATAAAATTTTTACTCCTATGACAATGTTGGAACATTCTATTAATGGAAAATTACCTTCCTACTTCCTCATATTCTCAGGGATTTTAGGTCCTCTACTGAATCAATGTTTGACCAAGTGTATGCTCTAATTTTTCCAAAATAGGGATGAAATTTTTGGGAACTTTTAGCATTTTATTGTGATAGTTGCTGCCTATTAACACTTAATAAATCTTATATAAATAGGAAATTCACTCTGTTGCAACACAATAGGGAGCTTAAGTAGAGCTTTTTCTGTATAGATGCTTATTCTTGTTAATTCACCCCTTAAAGATAAGAGCTTTGTGTGTCTTGATGCAGTACTTCATTATTTTTTTTTAATAACTGCAGTAGAATCACAAAGAAATAAAACTGGAGAAGTTCAATACTATAGTGAGCTCTTGATCACTTTTCCCAGTGAAGTTGTTTGCTGTAATACCCAGTTGCAGTGTTCAAGTTTCAGGTGTTACCCTGCTTAAGCAAAAGGCAAACAGAAAGGACTACTAAAGAAACTATTCATAGAAATGTTAAAACTCCTCTTTTTGCCTTACAGACATCAAGAAAATATTTGTTTGAGGACTTTGGTGCAGATAGCAGACATCGAGTATTTCTGGGATTTCTCACCTGGGAAACTCCAGTAGTGCTATAGGATATTTGTGTTTGCGTTGCGGAAGTGCTCCCATGCGTTAAGTCAAAACTGAGCATTGAGAAAAGTGTTATTCTTTTACAGTGCAAGCAGCTAAAGCTGTTTGCAACTTATCCAAAACTGGAGTAACCATTCAGCTAAAGAAGAAAGTAAGCTATGAATTATATCACAGAATCTACAAATAACCACAGTAGATTACTTTTAAGCACTGCAAAGTAGTGGATTTTTGCCTCATGGGGGTTGTCCTCGCCACCAGCTCTATCAGCTGATATAAAGAGGGTGCACTGTGCACTGTGTAGCATCTCTAGAAATATTCTACTATCACTGTCTCTCATTAGCAGTGGGAGGTGGAATTACAGATCCTGAGGTAACACGGTCAGGGCTGCCAAGGATGATTGCGCCCGACTTGGGAACAGGAATCAGGTCACATGCTGTTCCCCATATAATACCGGATCTCACCAGGCAGAAGATTTGGTCTAGCAAAGGGTCTGACAGAAAGCTGCCATAGTCCTTCTATGTCCACTTGGTTGGTATTTCTACATGTCAGTTAAGTTCTCTGTGATGCAGGTAAATATTCACTTGTACTTACTATGACAGTACCTGCTATGGCAGGTGTAATTAGAATTATGGGAGATGGTTTTTTCTGTCTAGGAACTGTGTGTGATTTAGGAAAAAGGAAGGAAAATGTGTTTTAAGTCACCATTTGATCCCTTCAGTTGTTATTTGCATCCAGTTTGAGTTGTAGAAAAGCGGCTGTTTCCTTGGCATATTTCACAAAGACTAGAACAGTTGCAGTGAAAGGCTGTCTATAAAGTGCTTATTCCTACAGGATTTTAGACTTTTATGTTAAGTTTTAAGATAAGAGTAGTTTTGCATATTTGCTTCAGCAGGCCTTTCATCTGTAATAATAATAATACTTAGCACTTTCCAGCTTCAAAGTGCCTTACAGATGATAATTCCACAACACCCCAATGATACAGTGAGTATTTTATTTGCCCAAGGCAATGGAGGGAGTCACTGTCAGCACTAGGTTTAAAGTATAAAGGAGTAGGGTATGTGTGGAGAGGATTTTTTTCATAGAATCATAGAATGGTTTGGGTTGGAAGGGACCTCAAAGATCATCTAGTTCCGACCCCCCTGCCATGGGCAGGGACACCCTCCACCAGACCACGTTGCCCAAAGCCCCATCCAACCTGGTCTTGAACACTTCCAGGGATGGGGCATCCACAGCCTCTCTGGGCAACCTGTTGCAGTGCCTCACCACCCTCATAGTCAAAAATGTCTTCCTAACATCTAATCTAAATCGACCCTCCTTCAGCTTAAACCCATTACCCCTTGTCCTATCACTCCATGCCCTTGTAAACAGTCCCTCTCCAGCTTTCCTGTAGGCCCCTTCAGGTACTGGAAGGCTGCTCTAAGGTCTCCCTGGAGCCTTCTCCTCTCCAGGCTGAACAGCCCCAACTCTCTCAGCCTGTCTTCATAGGAGAGGTGCTCCAGCCCTCTGATCAGCTTTGTGGTCCTCCTCTGGACTCTCTCCAACAGCTCAATGTCTTTCTTGTACCAGGGACCCAGATCTGGACACAGTATTCCTGCTGAGGTCTCACAAGTTGCCAAGGTCTTCCTTTTTTCTCTTTTTAAAAATGGGGGTTATGGGGGTTTTCCAGTCAGTGGGAACTTCACCAGACTGCCACAGCTTCTCAAATATGATGGATAGTGGCTTAGCAACCTCATCTGCCAGTTCCCTCAGGACCAACAGATTCATCTCATCAGGTCCCATGGACTTGTGCACCTTCAGGTTCCTTCGATGGTCTCGCACCTGATCTTCTCCTACAGTGGGTGGTTCTTGATTCTCCCAGTCCCTGCCTTTGCCTTCTGCGACTTGGGCAGTGTGGCTAAAGCAGTTGCCAGTGAAGACTGAGGCAAAAAAGTCATTAACTACCTCAGTCTTCTCCATATCCCAGGTAACCAGATCTCCAGTTTCCTTCCAGAGTGGGCCCACATGTTCCCTAGTCTTCCTTTTCTCACCGACACACCTATAGAAGCTTTTCTTGTTGACCTTGATGTCCCTGCCGAGTTTGAATTCTGTCAGGGCTTTGGCTTTCCTAACCTGATCCCTGGCTGCTCAGACAGTTTCTCTGAATTCCTCCCAGGCTACCTGCCCTTGCTTCCACCCTCTGTAGGTGTCCTTTTTGTGTCTGAGTTTGTCCAAGAGCTCCTTGTTCATCCATGCAGCCTTCCGGGTGTTTTTGCCTGACTTCCTCTTTGTTGGGATGCATCGCTCCTGAGCTTGGAGGAGGTGACCCTTGAATATTAGCCAGCTGTCTTGGGCCCCTCTTCCTTCCAGGGCTTTGTCCCATGGTATCCTACCAAGCAGATCCCTGAAGAGGCCACAGTCTGCTCTCCTTGCTGTGTGCCCTCCTCGCTGCCCTGAGGATGTTGAACTCACCCATTTCAGGGTCACTGCTGCCAACTCTGCCCTTGAGCTTCCCATTCTCCACCAGCCCCTCCTTTTTGGCGAGAGCAACATCCAGCATGGTACTTCTCCTCGTTGGCTCCTCAACTTGGAGAGGGAAGTTATCGTCAACTCCTGGATTGCTTATGCCCTGCTACGTTGTCCCTCCAATAGATTTTGAGGTGGTTGAAGTCCCTCATGAGGACCAGGACTTGTGAACTTGAGGGTGCTCCTATCTGTCTATAGAGGGGCTCATCCTGTCAGTCTTCCTGGTCAAGTGACCTGTAGCAGACCCCACTACGGTGTCACCTGTCCCTGCCCTCCCTTTAATCCTGACCCACAAGCTCTCAGTGGGGATCCTCATCCTTTTCCAGGTGGAGCTCCACGCACTCCAGCTGGTCATTAACATAGAGCCCTCCTCATCTCCCCTGCCCATCCTTCCTAAACAGCCTGTATCCTTCCATCCCAATACTCCAGTCATAGGAACGATCCCTCCACATCTCATAGCCCTGCAGGTGTGTGCACATCTTTATCTCCTCTAGTTTATTCCCCATGTCATGTGCGTTTGCATAGTGGCATTTGAGTTGGGCCCCCGATGAAGCTGACTGACTGGCTGGAGTGGCTGGAATTCTTTTGTGCTGCACTGCAGGTGTTGTCCTGCTGACCTGTGATCCTTGTCCTGGCTCTGGGCATCTATTGCTGGCACTGTCATCAAACTGGTAGGAGTGGGATGGATTGAGGTTCCCCTCCCCTGGAAACTTTAGTTTTCTGGAACACTTTACAACTGTCCTTTATTTCATGCAAACTCCTCTTTTTCCTTTGTCTTTTACAAAATGCACATTTTAATATTGAAATGCTGAGAGCATCAGAACAAAACTAAGAGAGAAGATCTCAATTTTGGATTTGTTCATGGACTTCCTACCTTTTACAGCTCATTGCACACAGAGATTTGATTCTCCTCCATCTGACCTCAGTATCAGTCTTAAACAACTCGACCTAGGTAAATGTGTCTTTTGGGTAGGGAGGAGTGAAATCTAGTGGGTGAGATTATTTAATGTACTGAAAACAATGTAATATTGTGTGCCCTTTAAGTCAGGGTGTAAAAGTTAGAAAGGAAATGCAATTTAATTGTCAGTGTCCTGAATTTTCAGTTTTTGCTTGTATCTACAGAGGGCAGCAAAGAGCTTCAGTTTAAAACCTCTGCAGCAGGTAACCTGCAACGTCTGGTTTGTCTTTGATAATAGCTTTAAAATAACATCATGAAAGTATTTTCAGAGCGTTTCTCAGTTTTCTGCCTCCAAGTATAATGACAGTTTTTTTGAGAGGTAGTTTTAAGTTATGAGGCAGGATGGTCAGAATTAACAACTTGACCATAGGCAAAAGATGTCAGCAAAGCAAGACAAAGTCTCATAATCACAACCTAAGCTCAGTTTATCAGTTTCAGTGCCTCCAGGTAATTTAGGATATTAGAAACAGGATTTTTATTAAACCTCTGGAAACCTATTCATTGTCAAATCCATTGCCCTGAAAGAGCAGGCTGGCTGCGTACCCCAGACAGACTTAGCAGACATTAAACTGAAATTCGCTGCTTTCATTACTCTTCAGAAAGAAATCCTGCTCCCTCATGTACAGATATTGCAGGAGGCTGGTATACTGCTGGCAGAGGTGAGGGGTCTTTGGCAAAGTGAAGGAAGGAAAGTGGGCTATAGGATATTTGGAGGGTGAATCCATAAACATCCCGTCATTAAAGCAACAGGGGAAAAACGATGGCTACCAGTCAGCTTTCAGTGAATTCAGCAGAGCTGACTCCTTTGGAGCAGAGACGTAAGAACGGTGGGACATTACTGTGAAGTCCAGACTCTTAGATCTGAACTTGCCCTTATACCGTTCATTATTCCCAGCTGTCTGGCTTAAGTCCAAATTTTGGTCCCAGTGATGTTAGTGGGAATTTTGCCACTAATTTCACTAAGGTTAGCATTTGAAATTAGCAGAAATTAGCAGAAATTACTGCATTCCCTGTGTTCCAGTGTGCTCATCTGCAGCACTGTTGCAATGTATCGTGTTCACAGCCACCTCCGGTTACCAGCTTGTACACTTTGTGATGTGTAAGTAAGCTTGCCAGCCTGAATGAACCACAGGTTTACACTAGTTGTATTTTTCTCATATTTGGGGACCTCAAAAGGGCTTTATTTTTGCTGTAGTGTGCCACTCATGTACTTTGATTCTTTGGTATAGGTGGAAGAGGCTAAGTGCTGGCCCTGACCTCATGCATTGACTAGAATTGATTTTTATAACAGCCCTCTTGCAAGCAGGAATTTATATACTTCTCTCAGTGGAAATTCACTGAAAGTGCGATCAGTGGGATCTTATCTGTGTATATGAATATCTGATGGGAAAGTAAAGATGACAGAGTTAGACTCTGCTCAGTGACAGAACAAGAGACAACAGGCACAAATTAACATGTAGGAAAGTCCATTTATACATAAGAAATAACTTTTTTTTTTTTTAAACTGTTGGTGTGGATGAACACTTGACACAGGTAGCTCAGAGAGGTTGTGGAATCACCATTCTTGGAGATACCCAAAAGCTGGACATGACCCAGCACAACCTGCTTTAGGTGACCCTGATCTGAATGGGAGGGTCTCTGGAGGTCCCAACTATTCTGTGATTCCCCACCCAGTTGTTCTTATTGTAACCTGCCTGAAAACAATCAACGGTTATATAAGTCCAGTAAAAGCTGCATGAAATGTTTATATGAATATAAAAAATAATATTTGTTTTAAATTCATTTGATTCGTTTCCCTAATAGTCTCAGCAAAATAATGTGGTATTTAATAAAAATATAGTACAGTATCTGTTTAAAAGATGATCTCCTTATCCTGCTATCTGATTTGCATAAAGAAGATTTTTTTTTCTAAGGTCTGCAATACTGTATAAATTCCCTTTAAATATTCCATTTGATAATCTTCCTTCCATCATAAATTTTTTGGACTTCAAATGTCATTTGAAAGTCCTGAGCACAAATAAAACGTGAGTCGTGGTAGAAATCTGCCAGAGATGTAAAAAAAAAAAAATGGACATGCTTTTTCTTACTTTCTTTGTTTTATAAATGTTGTGACATTTCAACTAAGAAATAAAATACAGCTTTTACTGAACTGTGGAAAAGTAATGGCTGAATTTTTGGTAGTCTTAACTTGACATTCCAGAAAGTCAAAGCATGAAGTTCTTACATCGCTCTTACAGCCTCTGTGCTGTTGTGTGAGAGCTTTCCTCATCATGAAACAATACCAAAAATAATAATTAAAAAAAAAAAAAACCCACCACACAAAAAAAACCCCAAACCCTGAAGCTGTGTTGAACATTCAAAGATATCTGGCAGAGAGGAACAAAACCAATTCAGAAACAGCTACACCATGCTGTTTGGCTTGCATCAGAGAAAATTTTCAAGTGAGCTCTTTAGTAATCTCATCTCATATTAATCATTCTTAGATGTTGTGTCTATCATTTGCTAATAATCTCTAGCTAACATTACTTCCTTACTCTTGGCAGCAGCCTTTTGAGTAATTGAAGCCTGTTTTCATGTTCTGTATCTTCAAAAGCCATCTTATTTTTAGACTACACTATCCTGATTGATTGTTAGTTTGGGGTTCCCCCCGCCATTCTTCTGTTTACTCTTACTGCTGCCATGTGGACTCTGTCCAGTGGTTAACATCTCTCTTGATGTATGGACATACACTAGTCATACTTTCTGCCAGCCAGCAAAGAGACTGCTACAACAATTTAGAGTTGCAGTTTTTAAATAGATGCACATTTTCCAAAACAGGGGTTTCCTAAGGGCTGCTCCCTATCCGAACTGCTCTTTTGAGTCCCCAAGGAGTTACTGTCCTGTATCAGATACTGACCAATGCTGCTCACAACAGTCCGGAATGGACTGACAGGACTTAGGTCTGATGCTGTCCTCCTAATAGGATGTTTGCCCTTTCTACAACAGCCTGGGACGGTTGACATATTTGGCCGGTGGGTGGTGGAATCATTGAAATCCATGGGTCCTCTTGTACTATCAATCCAGTTGTTTCTCATCCTTGAGAAAATATAAAAGGAACTCTGTTCCTCATTACAGTTCATTTTCCTGCTTAGAGTCCCCTGTCCCCATCCCTTGTGATCATCTTGGGTAGCAGCATTTTTTTTTAAAGTGTATTTCCAATTTGTCAAGATTTAATTATGTTCTTCAGGGTACTGGCAGTTCCTCCCAGCTTGGTCCCCTTCTGAAAATTTACTCTCTGTTCTATTACCCAGGTCCTTGCTGCTTCTGACGATTGCTATTTTTAGGTAAGGAGGAGGAGTAATGTTGAATGAAGAATATACACCCATCCATAATTTTCTATGTATGAAAAGCATAAATAGTGATGGAAACCATCTGCTATCTGTGTAGTTGTCCTTTCTTCTTCATCCATATTTCTAGCTTAAATACCTGAATAGTATCACTGTGAGCCTCTTATTTACAATAAAATCTACTACTGGAAGTGGACATTTCTGATTTGAAAGATGGTGAATTTTTTACACATCATCTTGATCTGTAGAGCCACAGAAGTGCTTCTGTTGTTGCTTGCTAGGAGAAGGCAGGAGAGAATTGCCAGCGAGTGACCCTCTGGGGTGCCTGCAATGGTGTGTCCTGTTTCTGCAGGGGAGGGGTGTAAGAGAGGGGGCAAATCTGCTGCCTCCCCGGGCAGCCGGGTCAGCCTGATCTCATTATTAGCTCCAGTCCTGAGATAGAAGAGTAGAGAAATTAGATACTAGAGAGAGGAGGTGGTGAAGGATAATATACCTTAAAAGGAAACCTTCTTTAAATACCAACCCAGGACCAAAATTCAAGCTATGCGTTGTTATGTTGTTCATTGAAAACAGAAGACAAGTCAGGAAATGAGTGGGTTAGGTTTGCGAATATCAGTGGTTTTGTTTGTGTTGAAAGTGGTGTTTAAATTTTAGCTAGTCACAGTTCCCTATGTTTGTTTTAGTTTGAAAATAGCTCCAATTTAATGAATTTGAACACCTGAAATATGCTTAAAGGAAATTATTACAGAGTGAAACACTGTATTAAGAAAACCGGCCCAAAATTTCCTGTGTGCTTATTCTTACCATGCAGAATAAAAATGAATTGAAGATAAAGGGTCCCAGAAGAAAGAAACTCAGAGGTCTTGGAGAAAGATAACTTGGTATGCTCTGTGTTTTGAATGAATGCTATTTTTCATGTGACCTCTAGACTCCCTCAAAAAATTGCTTTGACCCTTGTGATGAGCAGGAGGAAAAGAGTATGACCAAGAAACAGCTAAGGAACCACAGAGGAACAGACATTGATGAAATAAGTGTTGCTTCAATCTCAGATCAAACCTTTATTTTTTAATTTTATTTTTTTTTAACCACCTTGTTTAATGCTGCATAAAGTATCGTTAAATCTCCCTCTAGGCTTTAGGAGTCCTACTTTGTAGGTGATGGATCTCAGGCATTGGTAGGTAGTTGAGGACTGGTGAAAATGAATATTGTAGGAGAATTCAGATGTGAATATATGCCCTGAGTACGCAACAAGAAAAAGTGAATCCCTGTCTCGGCTTAATACCTACAGATTTGGAGCCAGCTGTGTTTTCTTGGCCTTCAAATATATCTCTAGTACCACTGGTTTGCCAGCACTGTATTCTGGATGGTTCTGCAGGTAGATGTTTCCTGCAATGTCTTAATTATGTTTTTTTTCCTTCTTGATGGAATCCCACAGAAGTCACAAGCAAGCATTTTAAAATGTAATATTAAAAGGAAAGAAGACAGCCACCAAAGCTTTTGCAGTGACTAATGTTGTGTAAATACTGTCATGGTACAGTTGGATTTATTTTTAATTATTAGAGCAGCCTGGGGAAGTGCTGTCAGAGAGCAGTGATAGCCCGTCCATTGCTCGTTTGAGCATAACAAAGGGCTCGACTTGGAGCGAGTTGCAGTGCAGATAAAGTATTGTCTGAGTTTATTCTGCCTTTCTTGTTCTCAAGCAGCAGAAACGTATTCTAGAGCTGCAATGGAATTTAATACTAGGGCAGATCCCTGTGGAGTAGTAACTCGACTATGCATTTCACAGATTTAACCATAGTTTTCCATTTTATTGTTTTGATATGGTTTTAACCAGTTAGGAAATCATAATACTGCTCTATCAAAGTTGTTGCTCTCATTGGTCTATTCCCTCCTTTATTTAATATTTTTCTTAAATCATACTTTGTTTTCATCTGAGAAGTGTCTCATTATATTCAAATCAGCATTGGACCCAATAAAATGTTAGGATTTTTTTCTGTACGGATTTGTTCACATTTGGGGGTTTTTTTAGATTTTCATGGGGTTTACACATATGAAAATACTGTTAAAACAGAATGGGAATAAGCTGAGTTGGAATAAATAATTTACACAAAGCATATCTTATTGTATTGTCTTGCATACAATATGTTGTCTTTTCTTACCCTCTACTACAATAGTTCTGTTTTATAAACCCACTGTTCAGTCTGACTCAGTGTTGCTGCTTTTCAGAAGTAGATGTGCACTAAGATGCTGGTTATTTTTTCTGTTGCATAGCTGAGGCAGATTGCTGCAATTACAGAAGTTTATTCTTTTTGATTGAAGGAAATGATGACACACAGGAGTAGCTTATGTTGAGACAGATTAATATTTGGGGAGAGGAGTCATAACAACCTGAATAATTCTGCAAACTAAGAGATCTAACAGCCAGAATGTGACATCTGGAGCAGGACTCTATTGCATGAATGTGGACACCTAATGTCATTTTAGATGTCCTGGGATATCTGAGGCAGCTGCAGAGGGTACACTGATATGACACAGGAGCTAATGGAGACCTGGGCTGTTCTGGATAGACAGCTTGGTGGCCAGGTGTCCCAAGAACCACCTAAAATAGCCCCAGATGCCTTCATTTTGGTGGGCAATAAAAAACTGCCCCTGTGCTCTTCATTAGCACAACAGTCTTGCAGTGAGAGGTGGATCTCAGATGCTTTGCTGTCTTTATTTCATTCTCCCTGTGTCATACTGCCCATTTTTGGGGTGGGTTTTGGTTTTTTTTCTTTGTTTGGTGAGGTTTTGTTTGGTGGTTTGGTTTTTTTTTGCACACAGAAGTACTGACCCTCCGGAAGCCGTTTGGAAGGAAATACTTTCAGAACATATGAAATGTAGGCTAGTTTTATGTATGTGTTTATATATAGATTATAATAAGTTTTAGAAGCCTAAATATGGGCTCTTAAACCCACAACTTGTATCTCGTGCCCACAACCTTCCTGCAGAGGTGCTGTGCCGTATTACGCAGGCGAGTTCGGCACAGCGAACGTAGCCGTGCACGGCAGCAGGTGCGGGTGCTGACATACCGGGAGACCCAAACTCATCTCGAGCTCATTGACTTCAGAGGATTACTGTGGCATAAGCTGTATTTAGTGTCTAAAGGAGCTATGCTGTATTTCATTCAAATCTCTGGCAGATGAAATCTTCTTCCCAACCAGGCTTAAGTACATACATTTCAAATGTTTTGGATCAACAACAAACAAACAAAAAAACCCAGAACTTATTCTCAGAGTCTAGATGAGGAAGGAAAGTCATGAAATCACACTACACAATGTCAATTTTCTGCCTTTTGCACTAGAAAGAAGTTGTGGAAATGCTTGTGACTAGTCTGGAAACAGGAAATAATGTGTAATATCTGGGTAGCAGAACCGTTTTGAGTGGATGGGGAAAGGTTGCAAACCCAGAGAATACTGATATGCAGAATTATTTTAACTGTACCTTTTGAACCAGTTTGGAAGGTCCTAGGGATTCTGGATGGGAACATAGCAAATATTGGCACTCACTCCTTCCAGAGCGCCAGGATATTCCCACAGTACAAAGGAGATCCCTGTGCAGCTGTTAAAACATTAGAATTTAAAATGTTAATGTGTTTAATTGCAGGAAGTTCAAAGAAGGTTGAAAATGTCATGTACGACTTATTTTTCATTATTCCTAGGCAGAACTATCCAGCCATTTTAGTGAGTGTCAGCTCTAATTCCCTTGAGAGAAGGCAGTTCTCATTTTATAAAGGTACAGAATGGCAGAAAGGCTAAAATATTGTTGTTCAGAGGATCAGGTGAGAAGAATCTGTTATTTGAGGATCTATATACATATAATAAGGGTATGTTCATAAAATGACAAATGATCAAGGTAGCTTCTCCCTCGTCTGAGAACCCCTTATCTGAGAAAGAGTTACGGCACGTACTCTTCTTGTCATCTGGAAACAAGACACATCATTAGCTAATCTGCTTCCACGGCTCAAGGAAGAGACAGTATGTTAGTTTAAACCTTAGTGAAACCTCCTGTTCCTGGGTGGCTGTAAACACACACATGATGGCTTGAGCTGACCGACAATATCTTGTTTAATCTCAGTAACTAGATGGTGGGCTTTCAGCTCGGAGAGAAGAATAGGGCTGCCGTCCTCCTCTTCTGTATGGGGAGCTGAAGAAGCCTGTGGGAGAGACCGACGTGCAACCCCTGCCTGTGCGTTTCCAGCCAAAGTCTCTATGCACAAAAGATCCCCTGTAGTCTTTGCAATCTGAAAAATCATTAAAAGCTTCGGTAAAGATTACAGTTTTCAACATTAGCAATGGAAATGCCAGGATGTGTTTTTGATGAAGTCTAGAACTCAAAAATCTTGCAGTAAGCTCAAAGAAATGTAATGAAAATCAAAATACATTCTCTAATAAAACTAGTAATGTGTTCTTAAAGTCTATTTTTATTATCCCTTATTTTTTTTTCCCTTTTAGTCTCATATACAAGATGATTAAATCTATTTGCATCAGCTACCTGATTCTGCTCAAGTAAATATTTTCAGTAAATATCTGTGAGTAAATATCTATGAGGGAGATTGAATTAGGCCATACATACTGGAGTTTGTTCCCATGATGCAGTTGTATTTTCTGTGAAGACATTGTCACAGTCTTTCTTCCCAGAAGTTGTAGAGGATTGTAACAGCTTTTCTAAACCTTTTTTTTTTTTTTCCGAGAAATTTTTGCCTAAGAGATTAGAAAGATAAAGACAGTTTAATGAGAAAGCATGTGTGTGCCCTAATGCTAACGGGTTTATCCTTTTTTCCCCACTTAGACTTCATTCGGTACTTCAGTCAAGCACCTTTTTACAAGTCTACCATTTCATGATTTTTATTTGGACGAGGAAGTAGTATTAAGCATTTGCAGAAGCTAGCTTTTTTTTTTCTTGCTGGCTGCAGTTGTAATAGAAAGTTGGCATCTATCCACAGGTTATCTACAGCTATCTACAAGTTTCCTTCTATTCATAAAAGTGCTGAGAAAAATGCAAAGGCAATATTCACAGACATTTTCTCAAATGAAAGTAGAGCATGTAATTTGACCTCAGCCATGCCTCTATTGTGATAATACCATATAAATGTTCTAGTGCAAAAGTTAAACATGGAGATGTGCCTACACTCAAGTTCTGGTCTTTAAAATTATTAATTCTCAGAGAAAATGACCTAGCCTGGACTCCCATTACTCATCCTATTACCTAATCTAATGCAGAAGATGTGAACCTCACTAGTTAACCTGCACTGAGTTGCATGCCAGGAGCAGCCTGTGATTCATCAAGTTAGAAGCGTGTGCCCAACATGTAACTTAAACAGGGACCTCTACACTTACTCTTGTTTGCATGTAAATTTTAAGGGACATGGAAATCATAGACAAAATCTGTATTTGGCATAGCTTGTGTAGGTTCAACGAGATGGATAATAAGGGTATTGTCTTATCTAGCTCCTGCTGAAGATTTTGCTGCTCATTCAATGTTTAGCAACATTCTTTAGGATTTTGCAAACATGTTAGTGGAGCTGATCGTTTGTTGACATGGTTAATCTGATATCTTTAAATATCAAGTAATTCAGCTGATATATTTTGAAAATTTAAAACAAATATTTGCTATTCCTCATAAAATAGTCAGATACCAGTGCTCCTGGCTGTGGACGAGGGCTGCAAAAAACCAGAGCAAAATTCTTGCCTACGTACCTTGAAATTAATTCCAAATTAATTACATGCGCAAATTAAGTGCACAAAGTCTCGGTTTCTCCCTTCTTTTGTCTTTCCCTGTCGTTATTTTTATTGTATTGCACCTCCCTTGGCTCTATAATCCCCTGAAACATTTCACAGTCCTGATTTTCACATTCCAGCTCTACATTTTTTCCTGTGCCCAGTCAGCTTTGTGTTCTTCATAATCTTTCCTGCTTTCATGAACACGTTTTTATCTCTCCACATCCCCTTATCTATTCCCCCGCAAATCTCCTTATCCTAGATCCAGAATATACCCTACCCTTACTCATGCTCTGGTCTCCTTCCCTTTGCTTTGATGATGCATCTGTCTTTCAGTTGCCCGGCCCTATGTGTATGGCAGATGTTTATCCCTTCCGATGGCTTTTCCTCTGCTATACTCTTTCTGCCCAGCTTCAGTGTAGTATGGTCAGGAAAGCTTGAACAACTAGGGAATATCTGTTAGTAATAATGTGTAAATCTCTTTTTTGCTACTTCCTACTCAGTGATCAAACTAATGTGCTGTAACTCATTGCGGGAAGCTGAAGACAGACTGGCTGTAATGTTTGCTGCAAGAAATCTGCATTAGTCTTAATTCAAACCTGGGTCCATAAAACCCCAGTTCCCAATATCTTTACAGTAGAAGTTGGATCAGGTCCATTATTATTGTTGCCTTCATTAGCTAGCTGTAGACTCTGAAAGTTCATAAAAACACTAAAAGAATGTAGATCTTCTGAGCCTAATCCCTTAAGTAGCCTGAAAATCTGTCAGAACTAGGAGTCATATTCTCTATTATGTACAACACACTGTAGTTACAGGTTTATGTGCGGTGGCCTTAGCAAGAGCTCCAACCAAGGATCTCCCAACCTGCTTCCACAGCTTCAAAATGTGACTTTACCTGGTACTGAAGTAGTCATTGCCTCTTACACTCCGTTACTTCATGGACATAAGTGACTATTTATCACTTTGATGTGTGTCCTAGGCTTTTTGCTCATTTCTTGCTTTACTGTACTAAGTATGCCGCGTCTAGTCTTCTCCAGTTGTGAAGAATTTTTTTCGGTGAGAGTGTGCTAAAACTATATACCTTGTTATCTATCTATCTGTCTGTCTATCTAGCTACCTATCCACTTTACAACACCTTATTGTGTTGAACTGAGATGGTCAGTTGATACAGAGACTACTCTGTCTGAGGTGAGGAAGCGTGCACTGAGTATGAAATTTGAACTTATTGTGAAATAACATAGGAAAGCTGCAGAGCTTTCAGGTGGGACTGGATCCTCTCCCATGTTCTGGCAGTCAGGAGCGGACTGAAGGGGAGCAGGTAGCTGAAATGTGCCAAGGCATTGCCTTTCCTACCTCGATCCTCTCCGATCATCCTTCTCAACAGAGAAGTGACACCAACTGGGTGAGTACAGCAACAAGGAAGGGGAATCTGATTCCTTCCGATGCTTGCAAAAATGTTTTTTTTTTAGCTTCTTAATAGGAATCTCTGTTCTTTTGGAGATGAACAATTTAACGCACATGCACACACTTGGCAATTCTGGTTAATATAGTATTGTTTGGATGCTGTCTAACATGCCCATTGAATTCAGAGGCTTTACTGATGTAGACATATAAATAACTTGTGTCCTGGGATGCCTTTGTAAATTAATTTTCCTTCCCTTTTTATTCATCCTATCCTCAGATGCTGCTTTGTGTTATTCAACATCTGTTGCCTTTTATCACAGTGAATTTCAGCAATAGGGAGAGTGATTCCCTCCAGTTTATATATAATTTTTAGTGCAGTTATGCAAGGAGCAGGACTGAAATGCTTTACAAATATTGAAGTAAAAACCCAAAAAATAACAAAACCCACAAAACGCTCCCCACCAAACCAACCAACCAACCAAACCACACTACTGCTTTGTGTAACAATAAGTGAAATATTTTGAGTTTGTGTTTCTTCTTTTGGCTGTTTTGATCTGAGGGGTGATTACTCTGAAAAATATTCTTATAAAATATATTCTTATAAATCCTAATATTTGTGGATTTCTAAATTATGAAAATGGGTAATTGAATTTATAAGACTATTTATGTTTTTTTCACAAAGAATCAAGACTGCATTGCACTTAATCAGCTTTAGAAAAAAAGGAAAAATTTGTAGAGAAAAGACCAAATATGATGTGAAGGTGTCACAACAAGTGAATGTTTTAGATCTCCTTCACTCTTTTGTCAAAAGCTGAAATTGACGAAATTTTTTTTGGATCACTGAGATTCTGTGGGTGATTCAGTGAAAGCTTTACCCAACATCTGAAAAGTTACCAACAGGAATATGATCAGATTTGGGGGAGCCAAAACTGAGTTAGAGTGCTACAGGACTTCATTCTAATTTCTTAAGAAAGAAAATTTCCTTTTTTTTTAACATTCAAGAGAACTCAAATTTTACATTAAGACTTAGAGGTCCCAAAAGGATCAAATAGTTACTTATTTAGAACAAGTCAGGTTATTTCATTAGTATAAAAAGGCTTATGACTCAGAGTATGCATGAGGAAGAAAAGTGCACAAGGAAGAGAAGTGAAGGCTATGCTTGTCTTGTGCAAGGGCAAATGGTATTTGGAATATGCGATAAGAATGAACTTCTGAGGTCCTCAGAAAAGATATGAATGGGGAAGGGGTACAGAATACAGCCTGTGTATTCTAGAGGCCTTATTCAGTACGAGTTAAAGGAGTATACAAGGGTAAAAAGACTAATGGGGTAATGAACTGATTTTTTTTTTTTTTTTTTTAAGCCACCTTCACTTGGACGGAGCCTAGGGAAGTTGTTATGCTGGAACTGTTCTTTACAGAAGTAGAGGCTCTGCCTCAAGTTGAAATAGGCAAGGTTAGAGAAGAATAAGATAAAAGAAGAATAAGATAAGAGAGAACATGCTTGTATTGGTTTAAAAACAGTCAGGAAACAGGATAGGAATAATGATATTCATGTTAGAGGGTATTCATTGGTAGAGTTTTAAAAGAATTTGTGTTTTTCATCCTGGTCATGAATCATCTGGAAAATGATGGTAAAACTTGCTGATGATAGTAAATTATTCTGTACAGCAAAGACAAAGGCCAACTTGAAGAGGTACACTGAATAACTGAGACATCAAATGGCAGAGAACAGGATGTTCAGTATTGAAAAATGCAAAATGATGCAGATGAGAGAGAAACATTCCCTACTTTTGGCTCAGCAGTGAGCACTGGGGTAGCATCATCCTGGTTTCTATGCCTTATAAAACGTCCGAGATGCTTTCTTTTTTTTTAATAATTTGGGAGCTGAAGTTACCAGCTGGTGGTTTTCCCTAAAATAGTTTTAGTGTGAGTATAGTATGTGCATTTCCTTTCACTGATTTTGTAACGGTACATTACTAGTGATACCAAATAGCCATAATTTACTCTTGGATACTAGAACTACACAAAAAGATGAATGGGGCATATATGTACTATATAGACAGCTTTCCTTTTGTTGCTTTGGGCAACCATATAGTTAAGTGATAATGTTCCTGGAGATTGAGTCTATGAAGCAATAAATAGCTTTTATAGTTGATTAAATGCTGAAGTGCAGCTGGAGCTACAAAAGCCATCTCAAGCAGTAAGTATGTTATTACCATTATGGAAAGATAAAAAGAGAATATCATGGGAATACAAATCTTTAAAATTTTGAGGCGGGGGAAGAACAGAAAGGATAATATTTTCATGAAAAGTATTTGCAAAGTAGATATGAACCAATACTGTTAATCTATAACCTTTGCATTTTTTACAAATCCAGATCCATAATATGTAACTGAAGACTGTTAACATAATCTGTAAAACTTTAAAGTAATGGATGTGATGACACCGAAATTCTGAGGTTGTTTGGATGTGAATTGGGCTGCTCATTTCTCAAAATAAGCATTGAGAATGAAGACCAGTGGATTTTGCAGCAAAAGCAGTTTTACACAATTTTCCTTGATCGATACTAGTTCCAAATTACATCGGGCTTGGAAGCTAGCCTGTTAATTTGTCTTGATAAGCTTTGGCCTCCTAAGACATCCCCCTCCTCCTGGCAAATGTCTTTTATCTCTACAGGAGGTTTGGAAGGGAAGGAACTGTGAAAAGAACAGGACCAAGGACTTTCTGACTCTGCCTCTAGTTAAGCAGAGAAAAAGTCCTGCAGCAGCTGAATGAATCCACTCCTGGTTCAAAGCCACAGTAGGAGTGAGGTTGTAGCTCCTTTTCCCAGGGAATGGACACCAAACTCGATCAGGCTGGGACTGAGGTGAACAGAGGCTTCTTGTGTTGGTGCTATAACTAGGACCCTGGTGATCAAGTGGTCATTCCTGCTGCGTAGTCTTGAGCTTCCAGGAAAAAAAATCATTTTTTTTTATTATGAAAAAATTGAAATTGAATTATGAAAAAATTATGAAAAAAATTGCATTTCATGAAGTGTGCTTTTCCCTAAATATCTGAAGTGATTCATTTTCTCACCCTTTCTGACCCAATCAGTGAAAGATAAAAGAATAGTTGTATGACACAAAACAATCCATAATTGTGTTGAAAATTATCAAAAGTGCTCAAAGCATATGAAATAAATCTTCCAAAATAATTACCTGAAAATCATATCCTCACTTTTGAACCAGCTCTTCAGGGCTGGGCAGGCAAATGCATCAGCACCTAAGTACACCAACTGAATGGTGAGCACACTTTCTCTGTCTCAGACCGTTTCAGTCATTGGCATTATTTTATCCAGAAAAGGACTTGGGTAAACATTGGAGTCCTAGGAATTTAAAACTGTGGGCATAGACTGGTAGCACCTGGAGGACTGATTTCATGTCACATTTAGCCAACTATGTTCTGATGTCAGACCTTGTAATCAGAGCCAAAGCTCCACCCAACTACTGGCTAACATAGTGTCTTTGAAGTCCAGACCTAAGGATGAGTCAACGAACAAATAATGTGCTGAGTAGAGCTGCTTCTTCATGGCTTCTGCATTGCCTGAGATGCTTGGAGATCACCAGGGCTATAGCTCCTGAATCATACATTTCGATTAACAGATGTGTCTCTTTTCCACTTATTTTAAGATTCATGAAAAATGGTTCAGTCATGAGGGATCAATCTGTTCCCACCAAGTCAAGGAAACTTTTGTCAGTGACTTAAATGGAAGCAGAGCTAAGTCCGGTATGTAAAGGAAACTGGTCACCAGTTTTTTTTCAAAGGAACCAGTCACCAGAAGAGAAAACTGAAAAAGCTCCATTTAACCAGGCTTGCCTTGGGTATTGTATCATTTAGATCGAGATCTCTATGAGCAAATGTTTCTTGTTGGTATCATAGCTTTAACCTTAACTATTCAATGAACTGGAAATATATTTCTCATAAATAACATTAGAAAACAGCTGTTTTCACTAGATCTTGTATATAGATCAGTATTGCATTATGTGACCATAAGAACACCGCCGTTCATGACAGCTATCTTTCTATAATGTGATCCCGATGAACAAAAACTCCCAGGGACTGAATACCAATCTTTACTCTGAACAGCACATTGCTGCATGTCTCTTTTTTTTTTTTTTTTTTTTTTTTAGCCATTTGTCTAAATTCTTGCCTTGTTTCTTTAAAGAATTTTGAATGTCTCTGGGGGAAAAAGTCTTTATACTGCATTACTTTTTTGTATATAAATGCCAGTAGTTATGCCCATGTTAATTTATTTTGCTTTTGTTAAAGGCACGAGAGAAAAACCATACCTGCACTTTTCTCATTTAAGTGTATTCTTTTGGTCAACCCTTGAACAGGTTACAGTTCTTGACTGGAAACTTCAAATTCATCAGGTAATTATAGCAGCATATATTCACCCAGGTGGGAAGGATCTCGGGAGGCCATCTGCTCAAAGCAGAAGCAACACTGGATTCAGAGCAGGTTGCTCAGGGCTTTGTCCTAATGGGTCTTGAAAACCTGCAAGGATGGAGATCCCATAGCCTCTGGGAAATCTATTCCAGTGCTTGATTATCCTCACAGTGATTTTATTTTTTTCTTGTACCCAGCAGGATCCCTCTCTTTCAACTTATGCCCATCATCTCTCTTTCTTCTCTTTCTTCTGCACTTCAGTAGAGAGTTTGTCTTCGTGGTGACCCTTTTGTTAGGTATTGGCAGGCTGCGGTAGTTACCCCTGAAGCCTTCTCTTCTTGGGCTAAAAAACCCCAGTCCCTCAGACTGTCTTCATAGACACGTGCTTATGGAATAATATATGTTCTGTTACACCTACAGTGTCTTGAGCTGCAAACCACATAATTAATTGTATATTCTGCTGTGTTTTTCCTGAGGTCAGATCATTTCTAGTATTATTCATTACAAATTTGAATATCTTTTCAAAGCGGTAACTAAGCAAATGGCTTATAGCTATTAAAGATTAGTCATAGACAATGTCTATCTGAAATTATTTGAACCCATAATTGCATTTTCAGTCAATAGACTCCATTACAATTGTGTGTTTATCTCAAAAAATGCTGATGCATACCTTTACACTTCATGTGCTTTAATCCTTAAACATCAAATCATACCTCTGTCTAGGGAACTGTTGTGTTGCTTCAGGCTGCTTTCACATAGACGTTATTAATGTAGGGTGCGTACAAATGCATGCTTTATGGAGCAAGATAAGAATTGAACATCCACCTTCTGATACACACACCAGGGATCTTTCCTTGCTTCAGCTGAATGTCATGCCAACGCTGTGGTCAGCTTCAGAGGCAGCAGATCACATGCAAAGGCAGCCCACACAAGACATCATGCTTTTATTACTAGATAATTACTTACTTCACCCAAATGAAGCACAAAAGTTCTTTCCCTACGACATCAGTAACAGAGTTCTCAAGAGAAAGTCCTGGAGATGTTAGTGTTCGAATAGACTGAGTACGGTGTCAAGTCAGTGCTCCAGCATGCATGAGTGAGACAGCCCGGAGATTTCACAGCAGGCCTCATTCCTGTAGCATCTCTATAAGCTGGCGGGGGCTGATGAAGCGGACAAGCTCATGCTATGGAACCCCTATTTGAGATTAAATTATATCCTTTTTTTCTCAGTTGCCAATATGTGGATGGGCATTCATAGCTGGTGTATAACTTTGGTACCTATCCACAAGATATTCATGTTCAGTTAAAGAAAGTGTAAATTCAGCCATTTACTTGTTTCCTATTTTTATGACTAGCAATTGAAGCAAGGTAATGTTTTTACTTTTCAGCAAATGACATTAGCATCCACTGCTGACATTTCAGCAAATGACATGAAATGCTCCTATTCTAACCCTTATTCCACTAGGGTTGCTATGGTTTGCAGGACTTCAAAACCAAAATATTACATAGTTTTAACTTTTTTTGAGTAGCTAAATTAAAAAAAAAAAAAAAAAAGAGGAAAAAACCAAACAAAACAAATGTTTATTTTCCACAAAGGCTGACATTTAAGTCCTAGTGAAATAGGAATTTTTTTTGTTTCGTGTTTCATCCGTGGAAGCAACTGTTAGGTAGGTGAGGCGGCTATAGATGAAAGAGAAGCTGTACAAGGTAAATTGTATTTCATAAACCACTGCATTTGAAGGAATAGGGTCTTTCAGGTTCCTGATTCATGGGAACTGAAGGAGATTGATAGGCATATGAACAAGATATTCCTAGTTGCACGAAATGTATATAGACATCATACTGTATGTGGGACATGTGATTGAAATGATGAAGGCCCTGTACAGTTCTAACATGGACATTAAATGTTTCTGGTGAAACATACAACTTGAGTTTCTGTAAGAAAGGGAAATGCCTGTGAAGTGTGGATTTGTAGCAGTTGATGACCGTTGGCAATGCAGTTTATACAGCAAATAATTTTCTGACTTGAGGCATTCATGAATCTTTTTTCTCCTTTATTTTATCCAATGGTCACACAGTAGGTCATTCCGTCATTAGATGGTGTATTTCTGTCTTGTAAACAGAGATGTGTTTGGTGGGGAGATTAGTGGCAGTGACAAATGAGCAATATCTCACCTACTCTTGCCAATATTATTATTATTTATTATTTTTACAGCCCCCAAAAGTATGCTAGGCACTTGGAGGAACCATTAAAGCAGTTTAATGCTTCTTGTAATGTTCCAATAACCAGGGGATTTTTTACACATATATTTACCTTTCTGTAGATAATTTTACAAGATACGCTGTAAGCAATCACCTAACAGCCCCTTCTGTCACCATCACATGTGATGCGTAGGGCCCTGCTGATTTTTCCTGCTTGCTTGCTCTTTCCATGTCACAAGGGAGGCTGTGATTCTGGCTTGTATTGTCACGGTGCTTTATATCCAAGTGTGATAGTGAGTTTGCATTAATTACAATGTAATTTTGTATTCTGCTTATCCTTAGTCACGCTTGTATGTATGACACCTATGGATGTACCTAGAGAGACCAGCTAATGTCCACAGATGTTCTTATGAGTCCATGCTTGCTTGCTTGAGTTGTAACTCGAGGGAGAGTTTGGTTTAAGGGAGAATGAAGGTGCCTGGTTCTTTTTGCTCTAAGTTAGCTTTGGTTCTTTTACAGCCAAATCTCTATATGCTCATTTACATTTGGAGCTATTGCCAGTTTACTGCAAGGGTTTGCAACCTGAAAGGGTCTGTTGCATCATGCCTTAGCACCTCTGGTTCATGAGCATGGCTGCTCAATGCTTTAGACGTGGTCTGGGTTAGTACTTGTGTCTAGCGCATCTTTGTATACATCCCTGATGGCATGAATGCAGAATTCTTCTTGCCTGCAACACAATTTAGAATTTAGTGCTCCTATATGATAAAATTCCATTGCATTTGGCCTTACCACCCAGATAAATTTGTTTTATTTTAATTTATATTTTTATATATAATATTTATGTTAAATTTAGCCTATATATTTCCTTTTCTTTGTAGTTTTTTATGCTTGGAACAATCTCATGCACATTTTTTCTACGTAATTTGTGATAAAGCTTCATCATCATGTTGTTAAATCAAATTAGGATGCTTTTGCATATAATATTGAATCATGCACGTTTAAGTCTGTAGCCATCAAGGATGTACAAAACAAATGGACTGTGATCATCTCTTGTCATTCTTAAGCACACCTAAATCACTTCATCTTAATTAAAATTTAACATTTTCTTTCATTTGCATCGACTATGAATGAACTGGAATGAAGAGCAAATGCTGCTAGGTTTAGTAAGTATAGAAGTTATATTGAACATCCAAGTGGAGTGCTGGAAGCACAGCTTGTTAATCAGATGGGGAGTATTATATTTGACATTGTTAATGGGTGCAGTAGCAAAAGACCATTAACTTTAAGTGCTATTTGGAATAGAAGTGTGCTATTTCTATTTGTATATGAGTTTTTGGAAGCATGCAAATACTAGGAGTAAACAAATTTAAACTGCAAAGAATGTGCTTCTGTACTTAAAGGGTAGATAGAATTCATAAGCTATTGAAAGCGGCCTATTAATTTGAGACAGTTCCATTATCTAAAAAAAAAAAAAAAAAAGGAGGAAGAAAAAAGGAACTCAGTGACATGTAACTGATTCCATTTATGTGCTGATATAAAATCACAGTGATAGAGATTTTTTCAAACAGCAGCTCAGGGCAGATGATTGAAAGTTGTTCTAGAAACAAGTGTGTGGGTTTTAGTGCAGGTTTTTAATGGTAGAGGTGCTGTATTAATATTTCTCATTTCAATTAGAGAAAGACAGTAGATGTTTATGAGTGCATACATCCTCTTGGCATTCAACAGCATTGCCGTGGAGTGCAAATTACAGCAGTTTGTTTAAAAGATGAGTAAGACAAAGACAGTATTTTGTGAATGCCCAGAGAGTAGAAAGAGTTTCAATATCTGTTTGTAGTAATAAAGATATCTTGTCATACCCTTCACTGTAACACATCCCAGACCGCTCTGCAGACGGAAGCACAGAGCTGCATACCTGCCGGTATTTGTTCCAACCACCTGCCAACTTGCAGGTGAAATAGAAAAAAACTTACTAGTGCTTTGCGACAGCATGCACCTGTATCAGAGAGGAAAAGGGAAATTTCTTTTAAGATTATCTGCCTGTCTTAAGGTTTGCTGAATTATTATTTTAATATCTAAGTTCTTCTCGGGTCTATCAGACTTGCATAAAAACTGTTGGGGGGTTGTTTTAATATCTACATGTCCTACATGGTATCACCTGCTCTTCCATCTTCCTGTTCATGGGAGATTCTGTGTGGACCACGTGTACATACATAAAAGCTCTTTCAGAGCCCTCAGTGATGTAGGTTCCTTCTTTTGAGCTCAGTTCCAACAGAGTTAAGTGGAGTGAGTGGAGTTAGAAAATGATGCAGGCATGACTGAATTAATGTAGTAAATTAAAAAACTTCTTCTTCCGGTAGTTAATTAATGGATTTGTCCGTAAAATCTTGCTGCGGGGAGTGGGAAGAGCTTTGACACTGGTGTAAAGGAGCTGTGTAGCAGTGGCAAGTGCCCAAGAGCTGCCGGCTCCGGCACTGCAGTGATCCAGCCGGACGCTGAGCCCCGGCCCTACGCCAGTAGCATCAAGCACCACCACTGCCCTCATGGTCAGGCAGGTTGTTGTTTCCCAGAATTAATAATGCCTATGGGAATGTTCTTCTGCCTTTGGAGGGCAAAGATCTTTCCATAAAATACATTATTAGCCTTCAGATGATATGTCTAATTTTTTTGCCATGTTTGTTTCTGTCAATAATAGACAAAAAACCCCTGTTGAAATCCATTAAATTAAATCCTGGAATTTAAAAGGTTTTGAGATTAATTTGGTTATTGAAGCTTAGAGAATATCTTTATTCAAGTTTTTTTTCTGCCCTATTCAAACTGCTGGGGCTTAGGAGCTGTTTGCACTTCAGGTGTAAAGATTGCCCTGAGTGATTTGAAGCTTCAGAAATAAATTGCTACAGATTTATTGCTATAATCTTCCAAACATGAATTGATGCTACTCTGACTTCCTGAGCATTCAGCACTTCTACTGCAGAAAACCTTCCCAATCAACAAAAGAGGGAAACTGCCAATACTTTGGTAAGATTTGTTATTGCTACCTGGAAGCCTGAAGGACAGTGAGGATGTGATCTGCAAGAAGTACTACTCAAATATTCATGGGGTGGGGAAAAAAAAAAAACCCAAAACATGGGAATAGTTGGTGGCTATGAAATGCTTCTGAGCATTCTGAGTAAAACTAGGTTTTAATTGTTTAATTAAACTATTAAACTATGCCTGGCATCTTGTTCAGTAAACCAGCTTCTGTACACCTTTGGTAGATCTAAGAGTTGGAATTCCTCAACTGAGATTATAGCTACACTCTTACATTTGTTTTAGTTAACTTCATGAAATATAAAAAATGGGATTGCTTAACTCAGGAATAGGTTTTTACTATGACTCTACCACTCCACTTATTTACAATTTTCTTTTTCCCCTGTTCCCTTGAAGATTCTTTATAAATAGGGACAGCACAAATGCTGAAAGATAATCCTTTCTCATAAAAATAATTCATCCCTTCCTGCTGTTCCAAGTGTCTGTGAGAGCAGCTTGGATAAAGCAACTATTATATGTTATATATTTTTTATCTTTTTTCTTTAAATAACAATGGCCATAAAGAGTTAAAAATATTAGGAATTTTAGACACTGTGGGTGCAAATTCAGAGATTGAATGCAAGTCAAAAATGTCTGCAAGATGAATGACTAAGGGAACAGAATCGAGATGTACTGGTCAAGATTGATAGTTCATTTCACCTTACCTTTTCTAGCTGCAACATGGGGCATGTGAAGGCAGAGACAGAGATAATGAATATGTTTGGAGGAAAATTTTGGGACAAGTGGATCAAAGCATTAAGTAGAAAAACTTGAAAAAAAAAAAAAACCCAGATCCATTTTACAAATTTCTTTTCACTTTTAAGTAGAAAAATATAGCAGCATTAGACTAGACTAAAACCCCTTAATGTTTTTTGTTGGATGAATACATTATCTTTGAATGAGAAAATCGATGCATTGTTGATGTGCTAGGCAAAGATTTATGCACATCAAGATTGTTCCTGATGGATTAATTTTCAGGATAAAGGTGCCACTGTTTGGAATAGTATGTGACATATTTTTGTAATGCTTTCAAATGACTGAAATCGCTGCATTTGAAAAAAGAAAAAAAAACAACCATATTTCCTGTGAATACAAATGTACAACATGTTCTTTCCCTTTTTAGGAGCTAACCTTTGCCTTCTGCTATAGGTCTGTTGTACGGGTGTGCTGAATTCCCTAACAGTGTGACATGACAGTCACATTTGTTACATGTGTGACAAAACTAAAGCTGTATTTAAAAAGGAGTTTTTGGGGGGGTTTTGAAGATGCAATCTAAGTGCTTTGAGAGAAATGCAAGATGCACATCTTTCAAACCTGTAATTACATGTTATTGTCTATTCAGTGTCTCTGTTACTCCTGAAAAAAACCTATTTTCGTTCTGGTAAGGATGTGATCCACTGCTACTGAAGTGAATGGTGAGAGTCCATTAGTTTTTTATGGGCTTGGGGTGCCATTGGCAGTGAGAAAGAGTATTCTGGAATTGATAGCCTTGTTGCCTCTTGGTCATTTCAATTTAAACTTTGGAATCAGAAAAGAATAATTGGGTAAAACCCATTCATAATCAGAGTGAAATGTATTTCACTGCAGTTACTCAGCACGACAGAAATACACACCATAGTTTCATCTCTCCCATTAAGACCTACAAGCTGTTCCAGTACTGAATAACTTACAGAAGTGGATAAACCATCAGAGTATTTTACTTTCTGAGTTCTGTAATCCACTCTCATCCATTTTAAAAATGTAAGTGATACTGGTGATCTGTGCACTCCGCAGAGATCCTTGGGATCAGTTATCTTTCCTGTTGCTAGAAGGTATCTTGTTATCTAATAAAATCAGGAATTTAACACTAACAATTCATACTTTTTGTCAGATCAGATAGCATCGTTGGGTCTAAATGACATATTTTCATGTTTCTTTACTGTGTCTTTGAATGTGTTGCACACATATTTTGTATTGTGCAAAACCATATTGGAAAAAAAACCTCAGCGTGGTGTCAGACCAGCTTACTGCCAACTTGAGACTGAAGTAACAGGAATGTCAGGTGATTTGATTGTACTGAGATGACACGTTTTCAACACTTGTACAGCTTTATAAAAAAAATCTGATACTACCCAGCTGTCAGGATAAAATAAGGAAAAAGCTGGTATTAAATATAATACATAGGACATCTACATACTCCCTAACTTCAGAGGAAATTATTGAGTTTGTCGGGCTTTTTGGGATGGTATCCACAATAATAAAATATAGGACTAAAGCTGTAGAAACCTTTCCTGCGGGTAATCAAGTTCTTTGGTATAGCCACTTGCCTAATAGCATTGAACCACGTTCTTCTCAGTAGAGTAGAAATAATTCTAATAATTCTAATTAATTGATTACAAGTTGAAGAAGTCCTATGTGACATTAAGAGAGTGAAGCGTAAAGGCTGTTTCTATTCTAGATACTAACATAAAGTTAAGCCTGTTCTCTGGCCGCCGGAGCGGGTGGCACGGTGTGGCTCACATCCCTCTTGCTACACTCTTTTCCAGTCAGAGACAGGGGCAGCGGCCGTACTTCTGGAAACTTGATTATCCTATCCCTTACACTTTATCCACTGAAAAATCTCTTCACTTTAGATATGTTTTTCATAAATTAAATCGTTACTTTGGGGCTTCAGAAGTTTTTCAAGTCAGTCATCTCCACCTTCTGAAGTATTATGTTTGCAGGCAGCTTAAAGAAGAGTTTATACAGTTCCCTGTGAGAATTTTCAGTTAGATTTCCATTCTGGCTTACTGTGTAATCCACTTTGTTCCCAAGATGTTAGCCTGCTATTTAAAGATCAGAGCTGTGCATGTTTTTCTAAATGTCACTATGAGCTGCATCTAATATTTTTTTTTATGAATAACCTGGTCATCTCTGACTGCCTTCTACTGTACGAGGCTCCCAAATAGTTAAACCAGATAAGCTTGGTGCAGGAGCTATTGTTGGGCGTGCTCTGGTTTTGTACTTATAAGTCAGTGGCATAAGAAGGCAACGCTGGGAACAAATATGTAAGGATCTGTAGCAGTCAGTGAGGTCTTCAAGGTGAGAATGACAAGCTGGAATTTCATATTGTGCTAGAGAAGGTGATGGGGTTTATGACTTTGGCTCCATTCCAGCAAAGTACTTAAAGCCAAAGCGTAGTCCCATTATGTAAATCTATTTATAGAGGTAGATATATTCCCTCTTTAATAAATGCATGCAACTCATTAGAATTAATAGAATTTATGAGTTAGCAGTAAGGAGAAAAGGTAGCTATTAGTTTGAACAACAATTTTTTCAAAATTTTTTTTTTTTGGTAATAAAATCTGACCTTTATGCACTGCAAAAAAAAAAAAACAAACTAGGTTAGGTTTGTTCACGGGATATCTCTGAGAGTCCAATAGTTTTAGCACAGAAAAGAACATCATGTCTGTCACATTCCTGACTTGAGCTGCACCTTTTGACATATAGCTTATATAAAAACCCCCAGAATTGTAAATGAAATGATAATCAATTAAAATTAAGAAATTTTAAAGTAACAGCCACAACTATGCCTGTTTTGCAAGAAAGGAAACCCAGTGATATTCTCCCTTCCACAGTGTATTTTAAGAAAGTATTGTAAGTCACTGATACGTCATTTGTTACGAGATCCTGCAATTATTGTTGAAAGTTCAGAAGATTAATGTCTAGAGGTTCCAATAAGCTCAATAGATAGTTATTCAGTGGGCTCTGGGGGGAGTAAAGGGATTATTTGACATAAAGAAGGGGCTACAGGCTGCTAAAGTATAGGAAATATATATTTTTGAATTAAATTAGAAATTAAGTAAGAAGCAGCGAAAAATAATTGCCTGTGCTTTGGATTCAGGTGCATATGGGTCAGGTTTGGCATAGTACTGCCTATTACAGAATTGGTTTTAGTTGCTGAAACTTTAATAATGTTTTCAGATGTCAATTATTTGGGAGTTCAGAGTCTGGGGGGAAATAGTGATTGGGATTTGGCGGACAGCAGTGAAGGCAGGAGGGGATGTGGCAGAAGACACAATGGAAATTGGGGGAATTTCTGCAAGACAGAATGAAAGGAAAGGTTCAGCAGAGGTGGAAAAGAAAAGCAAGAGCCAATACAGAGTAAGTGCTGAACAAGTGAAATTGGAGTAAAGGCTGGAAGGTTCATAAACCTGGGTTAAGGGATGCAGGGGACAAGGAAAGCCAGGGATGATGTGGCAAAATTGTGCGCCGCTGAAAGGGCAGGCTTACTGCCAGCCCCAAAGCCTGGGTCTGTTATTTCTCAGCTCTGCTTTGTAAGGAAAATCTTTCATCATCAGAACCAGCTCAATGCTGCTTGGCAATTTAGACAGAACTGCGTATTTTTGTCCTAAGTAGAAGAAAAAATAGTAACATTCTCTGATTGCTGCGGTATGGGGCGGGAGTGGGAACAGATCTCCATCTGTTTCCACTGTCCTCTCCCACGTGCTCACCCTGCTGCTGGTGGCTATAATAGTGGCAAGGCCATCGCCATTAAAGACATCTGGCAGCACGGACACCTCTTACTAGTACTGTCTGCCACCATGTGCATCTATTTATTTTGCCTCTGCCTGAAATTGGCCCTGTGCTCCTCTCTGGGAGATAAGCCCACATAGAAAGAATGTCCTCTTACTGCCAGCTGCTACTCTTTGTGCACGACCAAACTATCTTAGTCTGGGTCATATCCCAGAATAGGACCATAAGAATTTTCCTCTTCATTTTTAACTTTTTTTTTTTAAATATAGAAAATTGCTTACAATTTGCTACCTCTTTCTTTCTTCCTCAGTGTCCCCCAAACCCTGGTTTTCTCCACAAAATTCTTGCCTGAGTCAGAGCACAGGATAAGCGGTGATCACTGAACCAGTAACTACTCAATATTTCTTTTTAACATCAGCCATATGGTAACTCTGTGATCATTGCCTAACTCGGTCAGGAGCTTAGAGATGTAAAGCTTCTTATGCCTTTGTTAGGCCAGCTGTTTCTACTGGGAGGCTGAAGATCAAGCATCCATACTGCTGAATTTATCTCAAAAAATCTTACTATGTAAATCTCAAAAAGGAAGGATTTTTAAAAATCTGTCTCTAATACATGCTGAGAATTCTTATCTAAATAAACTATCCAAGGCTAGTCAGAAAGTGACATTCCTTCTTTCCTGTCCTTCTTGCTGGTTTTCTCCAGTTCTTAATCATAGTATCAACCATCCATTTCTTTAAGAGTTTACCCAATTTCAGCAATATGTCAGGAGGGAAAACAAGAATATTTCATTTCCAGTTTTATTTTAAGCACAATTCAAAAGTTTCCATAACAGCTGGTAGTAATGCGAGAAACATTTTCTGTCATACTGGTTTAAAATAAACTTTCCAGCACTATCACTAAAGCAGTAGCGGTACAATTGAAACAATTAATTGCATATGACACTGCAATTACATGACAGATTTCTAGTAGTTACTGACTTTGCTGCAGATTATAATCAGATGTGCTTTACATGCACCTTATCAAATAATACTGGCCTTAAAACTCTTCAGGACATGAATAAACTTCCTGGTGATGTAGTTGCTGGGAGTGGGGAGGGAAAGGGTTGTTACTTAGAAAAATAAGAAAAAAAGCTTGTGTTTTTTCCAATACACTGAGAAGAGAACTGGCTGTTGGTCTCTTCTCCCAAGTAACTAGTAAAAGGAAAAGAGGAAATGGCCTCAAGTTGCATCAGGGGAGGTTTAGATTAGATATTAGGAAAAAATTCTTCACCAAAAGAGTGGTCAGGCATTGGAATAGACTGCCCAGAGAGGTGGTGGAGTCACCATCTCTGGAGGTGTTCAAAAAACATGTAGACATGACACTTCGGGACTTGGTTTAGTAGACATGGTGGTGTTGGGTCAACGGTTGGACTTAATGATCTTAGAGGTCTTTTCCAACCTTGAGATTCTATGATTCTATGAAATGGCCATTGAGTCATCTCTGCATGTGCGCTGTGGTCCCAACCAGAGCCCACCCAGCTCTTGCCTTTGACTTGCCCCAAAGGTATCCCATCAGCCCAGACACAGGTACTGCTGATCCCATTCCCACAGGAGCATCTCCTACTGCTACAAGTTGAAACAATTGGATAGACAGAAATTGTACTTGGTTTTCTAAGTCTTAAGCTTGAAGGGAGAAGAGGAGTTGGTTGAGAGGATCTGAAAACATCTCCTGGAAATAACCTGTCATCAAAGGGGTTGCTTCTGCCTCTCCTCCCCAGCTTAGGAACTGTGGTAGGAACAGAAAAATTTGTCAATCGAAAAGTCCTGTTCTTGAATGCAAAACCACAATTAGGAGTTCTCAAATGGATTCTTCAAGATCAATGTTGCAGAAGCATCCCTGCTGCAGAGCCTGCACAGAGGGGTTTGTACCTCCTGGAGCAGAAGGTAGTTGCAATTCAATAATCAGAGCCGCAGTATCTGAATGCATGCAGCTACTCCTTATTCTAGCTTTCCACAGGTTCTCAACACATGCTTCAATAACTGCTGGCAAGTATTGACTTTGGGAACACTAATCTCACCGCTGACTTGTTCAGGGTACCAGAGAGTTGCTATTATATTGTGTCAACGATTGTAGTTACTGCCCTTTCCATTTCTGCCTCTAGGTTAAGAAGCATTTTCCCATGCTCTGTAATTACCAGCCAAACACCAAAGAATTAACACTGTCCATCTGACAGATTCTGTGATACTGTGTGATTGCTCCCGCTGAAGCAATAACCGTTCGCTGACATACCAGTTCTTGCAGGAGGCTTGTTTTATAGTTCCATTCAAACGCACTTAAGAAAACAAAAGTCTGAGGAGAGACTCTATGGGCTGATATAAGTAAAGCTAAGACATTGTAGCTTACACACCGACATTTTCAGAGCTTTAATTTCAGACAACAAATGCCACAGTCATTGGGACAATCAATTTAGAATGACAGAAAACATTTAGATAAACACAAAATCATCCACTGCATAAATACAAGTAGGGGGAGGGAAATAAGTTTGCTAATAGAAGGAAACTTAAATTAAAAACCTGCCTATAGAAGAAAAATAAAAATGGAGTAATGGAAAGGACCTCACTAAATGTGTGTTTATAATGCATAGTCATTTCAGTTTATTACCATGAAGACTGAAAAGTAGAAGCCAGGCCTTTTCAGCATTGAGGGCTTCAGGCCAGATTTAGTCTGCTGATTCTCAGAAAATGGTGAAAAGGCTGTCAATTGGCACAAATGTTCTCTGTCTTCTTGCACCAAAATGGTGATAATGTTCCTTTGGATTGCCTGGCAGCGTTAGCATGGGAGAAGGCAGTCCTACTGATTGGGGAAGGCCTAGGCAAATAAGAAAACCCTGTGTATGGCTTGGCGGGGCTCACGAGCGGAGCTGCAGCCATGGCTTGGCTGCGTGCGCACGGAGAAGTGGTGATGTCTGGTAGTCTCTGAGGGGAGCAGCATCAGCCTGGCGTCTGGAAAAGGAGGGAAAAACTTCATTTTCCTGCTTATATATATCGCTGGGTGATGCAGCTAAGTCATCCCTCTGTTGAAGGAATGAAGAGAAGGAGGCAGTGGATCCCAGGTGGAGATGAATGGGTTTTCGTTACGTTTAACGTTTCAGGCAGGTATGCGCAATATGTGTCTTGGTTCTGAGGCGCAAAGGAGAGTGAGACATTAAGAAAATCAGATCCAGTATCAAGATGTTGCCAAGAATTATTTAGGAACCATAGGTACAGAAGTACAATTACTATTTTTTTGAGCAAAATGGCTTCGTAGGCATTGAGGTAAAATCTGATCTTGATTATATCGCTGTAAACCGCTAACTTCAGCAGTAAGCATAGCTGAGAGCAGAAATTGATCTATAAAAGTCAGTCATAAAACTGAAAATAGAGAGAGGTATTAGGAGTTTGTTAAAGTGGGAAAGGATATGAACAGAGCATGTGAGAGCCAAAACCTGTATCTGGAGATTCAAATGTGGTTCAAACATCACGAAGTTGAGATCCTGCAGTGAACAAGATGCTTACAAGAAATTAGACTGTACAAGTGCAAAGATAAGCCGGCCCCTTGAAAACTCTGGTCACCTTTTGCTTTAAATTGTGGCAAATGGGAAGCAATTATTCATGATCTTGTTCTCTGAAGTTTTCAGTTTGTTGAGTTCAACAATAAAAACTGACATCAGCAGCATAAAGTTTAAAGTAGGGAATTGATTTTTAAGCTCGGACAGCCAAAGGCAAAGTTCTCAGTAACATAAACTGTTAAGCCACAGGGTTCTGAGTCTGAGCGCTACCATAGATCATTTCCACTTGTAGTGCAATGTGTATAGGACAAATGCAGATCTTGGTAAATGCCTTGCTTTAAATCCTTCTAGCACAAATACAGTAAAATCATTCATAGGTACTTAGAACAGCAGCATCTGAGTAAAAGGTCTGGATGGGAATGGATTTTCTGCTTCCCTAGAAGTCATCGTCAGTGAAAATTCCTTATGACTAAAAGTGAAGGCAGTTGCAAACGGACATTCAGTGGGGAACTGTGTTATTGAATAATGTAAGAAAAGAAGACCCAGCTGATTAGTCAGTGCACTGCCTGCAAATGGTAGTAGTACTGTCCCGTGGTCACATCTTTAGACAGATGCTTCTTTTAATCCCAAGGCTCTGTGTTGCTCATTTCACCTTCTTTGCTGTCCCTGTTGCAGAGAAGGTTGCAAGCTTTTCGTAGCTGAGCCTTTTTCTGACGCAGGCAGCCTATACCGCATAGCATACGCTGTACTCCTCTCACTTGCCACAATTGCTGGTACTGCAGAAGTAGAGAATAATAATGCAGGTTGCATCTGCCTATTTGGTGCATTGGAACCTAATAGAAAAATCAAAATATTTTGTTATTTGGAAATTGGAAAGACAATACTCCTTCTTAATTTAATTTGAGTTAACAGCAAAGCCTGAAATTGCGGGTATTAGGAACTGTGTAGTATATGTTTCCTTGCATTTTGCCTCTGTGATTCCAATGATAATTTCAGGCTGCTGAGCAATGTTTATTAAATTGTTCTTAATATTCCTGGGTGCCAACTTGTGTGTATGTGATTAGAATAGCAATCCTTCTGCACATTTGCAGACATTTGTATAATATAGAAGACTTCAAAGGAACAGATGTGGTCCTCGAACAGTAGCTGGTTTGTAGAACATGTATCATTGCACATCTCCTTGCTTTAACCCTGGGATGTGTTCTTCCTGACGCCGCCAATGAGCTTGGGGAGAGTTGGGGGTTTCCTGAGAGTGTTGACTGCTCCCCATTTGTACTGGATGGAGAACGTCTTGGACTACCCCACCTCAAAACCCAGAAGCTCTGAACCCTCCCTGCCATCAACCTTTCTTGTGTATGAACACACAAGGGCTGCAGGTTGTGGGGTGTAACAATTTACAGAGTTATTCTTAGTTTGGATTTAATGTTTCTTTGATATTGAAGAGTAAAACAGCAAAGGACGTGGTCTCACTTCTGTTGACGGTTTGGGGCAAAAGCTGTAGAATAATTTCCTTCCTCTATCTGATATTTTGTGAAATTTCAATGGGAGGTTTGGGTCAGTGTTTCTTTCAGCAATTGTCATTCCTGTAGTTACGAATTTTCATGAAACTGCCTGAGCTTTTCATAGGGATGGCAGAAGGGAATGTTCTCCTCATCTCTGTCCCTCACAGGCTATCCTATCCCAGACTTGCTTTTAACTTTGCAGTTTATTTCACTGTTGAGGCAAACCTACAAGGCCTCTCTTGAGATAATAAGGTGGGAGGAATCTAGTATAAAAATATTGTAATAAAGAAGCTGAAGAAATATTAAGCAGTGGGAGAAAAAACAGCATCAAAATTAAAACTAGTTCTAGCAGAGGATCAGTGAAATTAAGAGCTTTTTAAATTCATGCATTATTTCCCCATTTGAGCATGTGTAGAGAGCAGGTAAATAGTTACAAAGCCAAATGTTGCTATATTAACCTTTTCTCCCTAGATTTAATTCACACAATCTAAACACAGCCACTGCACAGGAACACAGATAGTTCCGTAAGACAGTTACTCAGCTGGAAGAAACATTAATCTTTAAATATAAGATTGTTCAGTTTGTATTCTCTCACGGATTATTTAGTGCTTTTCACGTACTATAGCTCAAAGTGTTTTACTAAGCAATGAATTATAGTGGAGGTGTGCCATGAATGCAGAACTCACCAGAGCTATGGATACAAATGCATTAGAGTTATTTTTTGTGTCTGAATGCTGTCACTTGCACCTATACAAATGATGGATAGGGATGAGTCCTGTGCAAAATAGATGTTTGCTTTTATGGACTAACCAGAAAATATGAATCCAAGAGTAATATTTGCAAGCAGGAAAGCTGTCTTCGAGATAAAGGGGTTTTGCTACCCCATGAAAACACAACAGACTGTGTGAAAAATATAGGCAGGAAAAATATTTGTAAATAAGAAGCACTGCTCTACTTTTTATTTATTTATTTTTTTATTTGACCAGCAGTTAGAATTCCACAAGGTAATCTGACACCACATTTTCCTGTGCATTGCAAAAGTACATGGTAGGAGAGATTTCTTCCCAGAAGACCTTGCAGTCTGAATAGGTAAGACAGGAGAAGGTTGGTGGTGGCATCTAAAAGACGAGGACTGATATTGGAAAGCAAATGAGTTACAGTTGTATAACAAATCAATGCTGAGTAGCTGCAGAAAAATGCACATATTTTTAGACCGTTCAGTCATGAGGTTATATTAATTTGCTTCATCATCCTTCACTGGAAAGGCAGGTGATACTTCCTTGGCTGCTGAGAGGTGACTTTATTCGCCACTGTGACTTTATCCTGTTCAGTACTTTGCCTCCATCCACAATCATGTAGACATCGAAGTAGTTTGCACAGTCTTTGACAGTTGAATCTTGATGTTTCCAGTCCTCTTTCCGGTATCTTAAAACCATCTTATCTTCCATGGAAGTGTCCTGTCTTTTGCTGTATTTAATGAGGCTTGTAAGAAGATAAAGAGTCAGGATGGAATTAAAAAAGATCAGAGAATATTACATCTACTGTGCTGGTTTTCAAAGGTGTTTGCTTTGAGTCTCATCCTTCTGTAGCACAACAGTGTGAAAGCAGCAGTCAATAACTCTGGGAATAAAAAAAGAAAGGTATCTTGAAAATGCGGGATTACAATAAAGTATCTTCAGTCACTTGGCATAGTTACAGCATTTCTTAATGGATCCCTTGGGCAAAGTGAGTATCTTCACCACTTACTGCTCTTACTGGTTATCACAGAAAGGAAATAAATCTGAAAATTGTTTCAAATAAGAGGAACAACATTACACTGAAGCAACTACATCAGCTTTTTTCTATCTCTTTCTGTTCTTCCTGTTACCTTTATTCAGAGGAGTTAGGTGGATCATCAAAATCAAGTTTTAATAACTTTCAGCACTAATATTTTTTCTTATTCTAGAAGAGCAGAACCCCCATTTTTCTCTGTATCTCATGCTGATGCTGATACAGTGTTGTGCAAAAAGTACAACTTGAAAAATAAAATAATTGACCTGATATGACGTCAGCAGCAGAAAAGCACGAGAGCATTGCCTTTTGGAAGAGATGGATTATGGTCTAGGCAGCCCACTTCCTGAGTATCAGTTCTTCATGTCCTGCTACAGGTAAAGACCTTATCCTTTGGACTGGAAAGCTCAAATTTCTGTTTTGAAGACAGTTTTATTTTGTTTTGTCTGGTTTTTACATCTATGCAGAAAGGTTGCCATCTTCAAGCCTTGCATAAAGTTTGATTTTCTGTGTTTATTAGACTGTAAGTCATAGTTTCTCTACCCATGACTCTTGAGTTTGAAGCCTGATGTAAACAAACATTAAACTCTTCATTTCAATTAATCTTTATATTCTTATTCTTTATATTCTATGTAATAGATAAGCTATTTGGGTGTGCTCTGAAACTTTAGAGTAAATGCTGCAAGCAGATCAAACAGACCAGACCCATTTCTTTCCACATCTTTCCTTGTTATTCTTTGCCACCAAGGGAGGTCAGCTCTGATGCCCTACATAATCGTCATGGAAAGTCATTAAAAACAAACACATTTTTCTCTGTGGTTATGTTCTTTTTGCTGCATGGGTTTAATAGTCTTTCTGTTCTGTCTGTTATGAATTGGTTAGTTCATGCTACAAGCACAACAGTACATTATTATTATTTAAAAAAAAAAATCAGTGGCCTGTTAACAGGAGGTCTTGGTTCAGTGTAACAGGATTATTTTTTATAACAGAAGATTGGCTACAGGTTAAAATAACAAGATCTGTGTTCTGCCCCTCATCTGTAATAGCTTCTTCACTGCCCCTGAGCAAGTCACTTTAACTTTCTTCTCTGAGAATTGTGGATAATCATGAATACTTTGGTATCGAACAGGGTGCTGGAAAACAAAATTTCTGCTGGATAATCCACAAAGAGAAGGTAGTATGGCAAAGGAAAGATACATTATTAGTCATATTTTAAAAGCAAATGCTATTAAAAATAGCATTAAAATCGCATCAAGCAAATGCACCTTCTGAATAGCTAATAATGAACAGCATCTATTATATGCTGTCAGGAGGCAGGGGAGAAGAAAAATGTCCAATGTGCCGTGCTTTGTCACAGTTCCCGATGCACCCATCGTGTGCTCCAGCTCGCAGATCACCTTGGTGTCCCCTGCTGGACTTGCCCCAGTATGTGGATGTCTGTCTCATACTGGGGAGCCCAAGCCAGGACGTATTCCAGGGCTCCAGCTGTAGCCTTGCCAGTGCCAAAGTGGAGTGGGAATCGTTTCCCATGGGAAAGTCACATGTAGTGCAGAAATAGCTACTCCCTCCTCCATTTAATCTCTTCCAGAGCTTTGCACATTATTTCTCTCTTTAAAACCACTGAAGAGATCTCAAACACTTTAGGTTTGGAGCTGTATTAATTTAACAGTCTTTTGCCTGAAGGATCCTGTAGTGCGGGGAGGAATCCTTGCAATTTTCTATGTAGAAAACCCAGGATAGGATTCTTCGCTGTTAACTGTTATGGACCAGTCTCTCCATGGAGCAATTTTATTCTTATTCTTGCAGTTGGTATTCAACGTGTCTGATATATTAGTTGCCACAGAAATAAAAATGTCTGACTCTTCTCTTGCATAACTTTTATTATTGTCAAGATTAAAAGCTTGCTAGCAGAGACAAGACCGCAGTCTGGCGTGGCGGGAGGGACAGTGTTATCCAGCTCCGCCTAGCACTTGTATGGGAAAAACACTTTGACAGAAGTCACCTATAAAACAAATGAAATTGCTTGGCAATGATAAATACCATGGCGATTATGTAGAACTTAGAAGTGATAGTAAATGGGAACATGTGAAAGTTCATTTACTGAAACGTGTAAGTATTCTAACCAAAAGAGTGATTAAAACCCTGTTTATCATTACTGTAAGACATCTCAGTTTGTGGTACAAAAAAGCAAGGCAATATTCCAGTATTTGATGTGGCGAGTACAGTGCAGTGAAATGAAGTCTATTACTTTGCAACTTGTCAAACAGCTGTGTAAAATGTGAAACTAATCTAACAGGTTGTGTTTCCTATTTGATCATCCAGCACAACTGATTGAAAAACCTGCACATTTATATAAATAAGGCTTTAGTCACCTTAGAAGAATAACAATACAGCTAAAATTCTTACTTCTCTGGTTATGCTGTGGTTTGGTGAAAAACTGTTTTCACGGAAGGGCCAGCAATGAGTTCTTAAAGTACATAAGCAATCTCTTATACTTGACTAACATTTAAAGCTGTCTTATGGAATCTGTTTCTTGCCTTGCTCTTAGCCATTTGAACTTTCCTGTTGTCAGTAAAATGTATAACAAATGACAAGGGGATTCTGGTTTAGACACAAGTGAACTTTGAGCTCTTCTAAGACAGTGGTCACAAGCAAAACCTGAACATCTCTGTGTTGTTGTTGTTGTTGTTGTTGTTGTTGTTATTATTATTATTATTATTTCAGAAAGCAGTGATGTCTGACTGTTAAGTGCACTTGATGTTCAGCTCATCCAGCAAGATTCCAAAAGCAAATAAGCATTCCTGCAGTACTGCCAAATTACCCTCAAATAGCTGCTGTCTACTATGGGAGACAGGGTGTTTCTGAAGTTTCGTACTAATTTACCCATCAGTATATTTTGGACAGCAAACTGAATAGATCAGTTGTAGCTGCTGTTTGACAGTGCCCTGTATGCAAACATGTTCAATGCTTCTGTGGTCTTCAGCCACAGAGATTGCTAAAATATTCCAGTAGGAAAAAAACATCATAAGTGAGTCATGGCTTCACCTTTGAACCACAGCAGGATGTTTTTCCTTAGTCAATAGAATACTGATGTCTGAATAAAATATTGCTTGTTTTGTGTTTATCTGCATTCATCTATAATGCATCAGCTGCATTTCTATATCATTTAAATTTTATGCACTTTTTGCAGATGACTTTTAGTATGATTTTTTTTTAATATTTCCATTGGATTTATTTTCTGTGGTAGGTATCGGCCAAGGTATCAATCTGGGAAACAGCTGTTCTATGAATGCCTAAATGAGCATTGCATTGAGGTTTTAGGTCAAATTCTAGATTTTATTATAAATTTATAAGAAATTACTTCCAAATTGCATATGACATATCCTTCAATTCTCCATAGTTTAGGAGGTGACGTCCAGTAGGAAATATATTCAGAGACCTCAGGTACTAGATTTGTAATGAAATTGCTTTCCTGGTTCCATAGCACGCTTTATAGAAGCTTTATGAAAAAGCAGATGTCAGGTTTCCTATTCTTTGAGGACTGTCTTTCAGTATTTGGATTTGTTTTTATCTAAATGATCATCTGTAGCAGTATTGCAACAATTAGCAGATGCCTTTCGGTTTAGAAACTATATACCAGTTTTACAATTGTGCAAATAATTTTTATTAGGTAGGCTGTAGCTTTCACTGTAGATGACTGAAGGTACTGTTTAAATGGGTGAAAATAAAAGTAGTTTCTTAGGCATACTGTGTTTTACTTATAATTTTCCAATATGTATAATACAGCACTGCTATGTTTAAGCCAAAATTTAATTTAAGACTAAAATCATATATTCACATAAAGTCTTCATATATTATATAATAAATAATATTTTTCTTTAAATATAAACAAGAATAACCAAAAAATGTAAGGTAAAAATCTCAGGTCCATTCTACTGGTGATAAAATCCCTGTTGAGTTCGGCGTGCCAGGATTTCACAATATCTGCCTTGCTGAGCCTCAGAAATATGTTGCTTTCTGGCAATGTCATCTGAGGATGCAGTTAGCCTGGTGTCACTTCGAGTGCTCCCGGAATGCCACTAACAGGCGCTGGCAGCGTACTCGCAGGATGCGGTGCCTTCTGCCTTCACACCTAGACAAGTGCCGCCAGTCTTTTGTGTAATATGCTGAACATACACGCTGAAAGAAAACTCTTCAAATAATAAATCTTTCAAAATCTTTCCCCGGTGTAATATTGTTTGTCCTTCAAAACAAACCTGCTACATGTTGTTAGTGCTTATTCGAGTCTAACATTACTCTGTTGTGCAAAGGGCTTTGAAGGAGTAAGAACCGATGGAAGTTTGACAGATAGGTTGGTATCTTTAATACAGGACATGTGCCAGCAGCAAGAAGGATGGAAGAATGCCTTAATGAAATTTGGGAAATCCAACTATATTTTATTGGAGGGAAAAATAGCTCTATTATAACTTGGTTGTAAGTCACCAGTCACTTATCAAAAAGCCGACCAGGACAAAATCAAGAAACGCCCTTCAAATAGGTAAAGGAATTCCTCTTTTAATTTGTTTTATATTATTAAATATACTTTTAAGATTTTGTGTTCATACTGAAGAAATAAAAATCAGTGAGCAGAATATTGCCACTTAGAGCTCCTATTTTTCAAAATCCCATCTAATTTTCTGGTTGGTCATGTTACCCACTATGACACTTGCAGTCCTTACAACTGTTAGGCATCTTTTTTCATCTTCTGTCCAAAAGAGAGTTTGTTTCTTGTTCCACAGCAAAATTAGGCAGTTACTTTTTGGAAAAAAAAAAACAAAAAACCCCACAACAAAATACCCAACCAAACAAAAAAACCCAACATAAACACTGCAATCAAAAAGAAAAAACTTTACTTCTTTCAAAGACCTGTGTTGGAACCCATGGAAAGTTGTGCAGCACAGATGACTATAAAGTAGTAAGGCTGGGAGAGATATAATACAAAAAGAAAGATTTGTTAAACCAGAGGTGCTGCAGGATAATGAAAAAGAAAGATTTAAGACTATTTAGAAAGAAAAATCCTTTAAATCTTAATCCCAGGAGAGACGTAAATAGGAAGGCAAACTGTTTGCTGAAGTATTGCTCTACCTCATTAATAATATATATAAAATCTTAAAAGACTCGATATTCTTGCTATTGCAAGGCACTGCATCTAATTTAAAATGCAGTACTTTATCAGGACAACCTACCACCCAGAATCCAAGGCGGCGGGTAGGTCAGGCTGTGCAGTCTCTGTTCAGGTGTGGATGCGCTGTGCTGTATGGGAAATTGTTGGGTCTGAACAATAACCGCAACAGTCTTGCTGTTTGAAGCTTGGCCTCTTTGAATTTGGAAATAGATGTGTAATTGTGCCGCTCTTTGTTGTAATGTTGCTTGGACAGCGCAGCCAGAGCCTTTGGACAAAAGCAGCGAGGTCTGGTTAGACTGCTACGCAACTGGAAAGCTTTTCAGCTTGAATAGGTGGCAGGCTTTAACAAAGGTCAGCGAGGATATCCGCAGGTTATAGATCCCCTTTGTTTACAGACGTTACCTGATAACCCTTGTTATCAGCACCAGCTCGAGAGGATGTGCAGGTTGTTAGTGACCAAATGACTAAAGCACCGAGAAAGGGCAACATACGCTTGCAATTATCCTGACAAAGCAGATCCAGTCCCGCAAACCTCAGGCTAAAGCCAGTTACTCTTATGGATGAAAATTCCACCATATAGTATCCACGTAGTTTGTTGTACAGCAACTTCTTCATAGATTTTGCAGTATTCTTTAATATCAGATATGTCACTTCGCTTTTTCACAGCTGTATGTCTGAGTACATACATAAACCTCAGTTTAAACATATGTGGTCAATATAAAATAGCAAAATAATGGAGCTGAACTGAGCTACAGGAACAGCCAAAGTCCTCTGTTAAAAAGCCAGATTGTGAATTTGTCTTTATTTCTGTAGTCACAGCAGTTCAAATAAAGCAGTTCAAAAGTTTTTATGACTGTGCTCAGACAATTTATACTGAATAAGACTGATGAAAAAAAATACTGAGCAAGACAAAACACTGTAACTATGATAAGCAATATTTCATGTCCTTGCTAATTAAGAAACACAGCAAGAAAATATATCACTTGTTTTTCTGTAGTAATGAGGATAAAATAATTATTTTAATAGAAAAAATACTTAAGTAAATGACAGCAAAACAGTCCACTTTCTTTACCCCTCAGAAATACTTTGTTATATAAAAAATATTAACTGTTTCTTTAAAAGTAAAACAAATTGTTAAACGAATTGCTAGATACATTGCCACAGTCACAGTATCAGAAATATGTTTGGAACATGTAATTTGATAATAAAACAATTATCATGCCTCTTTGCAAAGGTAAAAAGAGTTGGTAACAAAAAATATATTAAAAAGGTATACTTAGAAAAGCAATAGAAAAACTAAAAATAATACCATTTTTTGTTTTCTTAATTTTTTTTATGCAAAGAATGAATTACAGTATCTTTTACTAGGTCCACTTCTAAAATACTTATGCACTTAATACACTTGACTTAGTTTTAAATCAGCTACCCCAAATCCACCCCAAAATGGCATTGTTCATAGGCAGCTGAAGACCTTTGCATCACCTGCAACTGACAGCAAACCAAACAAAATTAGATCAAAGAAGAAAGAGAATGGTTAATACTCTGAAGAAAATTGACTCAGTACGGATCACCTCCTCTCAAAAAGAGTGTAATTAAAGAAGAAGGGTTTCACAGAAAACCAATGTAAATGGTCAAGGACTTTTAGGAAGAAAATCTCATGTAAAAGATGTGTGAGAAAGGCTGAGACAGTATTTTTTAGAAAGGGAATTAATAATAAATGTATGTTGGACTTGAAGACCTCATGTGAAAAATTATGTATTGATCTTCAGAATATTTAATCATAATTAATTTCAACATTTGTAAAAGGCTTTGAAGATGTACACCTCAAGGCTTATACTAATCTCTACTGTTAGAAATAGGTGTTGATCAGATGTAGAGAATAGATTACTGCACATATGTATGATATGGGATTCTTGCACCTTTTTCTGAAGCATCTGTTACTGTTAGGAAAAAGATACAGAGCCAACTAGAAATTTGTGTAGAAACAGCCTTGAATTTCCTTCTGGTTTTTATAAGCTCAGATCAATCAGTGGCTCACTGCTGTGTCCAAACCTAAACTATCAATCTGTGAGCAGTTTTCAGTATCTATGGTTTTGCATCCCCTGTTCATAAAAATAAATCTGTTCAGTTGGATAATTTTAGTTTCAGTCTTCCTGGTTCATCTCCAAGGAATTCATCTTGCTGTCCTGGAGCCTGACAATTCCAAAGGATCCTGTTAGAAATAAGCTGATTTTTTTGTTGTTGTTTTTGGTTTTGTTTTTCCTTTGGTAACTCAATACAATCCACTTGAAATGTAGCAATGCCCATGAGTATTTTGAAGACTTTATTGCTTTTGATGTTAAGTTCTTCAGCCATAGGATTAGTGGGTATTTTGGTTTTAACTTGCATTGTAAAATTCCTCATGTGCTTTGTATTATAGTGGAAAATAATATTAGTGTATTGTTCTCTAGAAAAGAAAAAAGGAAAAATTAAACTCTCAACTTTTTTTCATTTTGAAGTTGCCATTTCACCCTTGTTCACATGATGGGGACTACATTGGCATAGGAGGTAAACAGTTAAGGTCTGTCTATTGCCTACTTTACAGGTCTGGATAGAAAACTGATTTTTGAGGTTTCCTACCCTTGGCGTCTTACAGCTCGTTTGATCGCACCTACCGACAGTTGTTTCTGAAGTGCATTAGCTCCCCGCTATGTCAGGGGAAACAGAGTGGGGCAATTCCAGATGGAAATTCAGATCTTACTGATGTGCCCACTGATGTTGCCTATTTCTTTTGTTGACTGTAGAGGCAGTTTACAGTAATTACGGTGTGATTAGGTTCACCTAATTTTAGATATCTGCAGGCATTTGTAGAGTGCAGTTTGTGTGGCGTATACTAAACAGCTGCTTTAGGATGAGATGAATCATGTCTAAAAATGCTCATTTCTGCCCATTTACTGTAAGGGAAGTCTATAAAACTACCTCATAAGTAAATGTCTCCATTTTCTGTGTAGGAGAATAATTAGGCCTTCAGCAATTCTGTGATGAGGGATTTATTCTAAATTCCTTTTGTAAGGGCTGCTCCACTTGGCCTAAACAATTAAGATCCACTAGCTAAAAAGAAAGAACATTAATGAATGTTAACATAAAAAAGAAGAAGAAGGTTGTTGTCGTAGTTAATTAGCCATACCATTCAGGAACCCATGAGTTCTGGTTTCAGGAGGTGCTGAACGAAAAGGTACAACAAGGACTGGAAGGCAGAATTACCATCACAGATAAATGCCTTAAAACTAAGCCTTGTGCTGAATCTGTCTTTTACCCAGCAAATATTTATGAAAAGTGGAAAGCAGGGACGACTGAAAGTTGCCTGCAGTCCCTCCTAGAATACGCTATGGACTTGTGCTTGGCATACCATGGTAGCTGGGCTGAACCTGGATGTGTTTGAATCACCTTCTGCAGAAGAGGGGTTTGAACGCAGGTCTCCTAACACATTTCTGAGCACATTTCTTAAAAGCTTGAAAGGCAGAGAAGTGCCACTGGAACAACAGTCACCGTTTCCTTCAGGCGTATTTTGAAGGAGAGTAGTAATTTCTGCATGGCTTCTGAAAGACAGGGCTCATGCACATAACTGCAAAGGTTGGACCAGGTGCCTCCGTGCCTGGACAAGGTTCCTGTATGTTGCACAGCACAGGTTGGAGCTCGAGGTTGGAGGTTCCTATTTTCCCTACCTTGTGTAATTTCACATGCAACGTATCTGTTGCAAATCCATTTTTTTTGGTCGCATCCAACTCTTCTCAGCATTGTCCATAGCATCAGCCTGATTCAGTGCTATTGATTCTGAGTGGGAAAATGGAAAAATCTGTGTATTCTTTCATTCCTTTAGTGCTGAATCACACTGAACTTTTCCAGCCTTATTCCTCTATGACCAGACCTCTTGAACCACAGAGGACATACCTTCTGTCAGCTCAGGGAAGTATTTCTATCTCAGCTGAAAATCTGAAGGTTATTAAAATAAATGGAAATAAAATATACATATGTGCAAATTACTTTTTCAAGGAGCAAAAGACAGCTCAACATCTGTTCCTTCCTTATATTCTTTTCATAACTTAGTATGCTGCTGGTATAAGATCCGATTCATCTCTCAGGGACATAGTCTACCCTCAAACTAAATGAAAGAGGATGCTATAACCTATAGGATAGTGCTGATGCTATATCTTAAAGAAACCAAACAAAAATAAACCCATGCCTTTCCAAGGCACCTTGACCAAACAATAACATAATTTTACTGGGTTCAGTCTAGAATATGCTTGATAGTAAGACCTTACAATTATGTAGAACTTCTAATTTTGAACAATCCGTATGTGCTCTGTAAAGAAACGATGAGTTCATGTGCCACCTAAGAACAAGCAGCCGATGAGCAGTGATTGACACTACACTGTAGAATAGGGAATGAGTAGGAATCACCTAATCAAAAATAGAATTTGTCCAGATGCTAGAAACAATTCCTTACTTATTGCTTCTTGCTGTTTTTTGACCTCTAATTAATCTGGATGGACTAATGAAGTAGCACATCAGTTTTAAATGTTGTCACTGTGCTCCTTTTTTTATGAGCCCGTTTGCCATGTGAATGAGTGTGCTTTCATAAGCAGACATTACTGATGAATTTTTTAATGCTGATATTTATCATAATAAAAATGTGCATGCTATTGTCATGTAAGTGTTACATTAGATGCTATTATTTATCGGTGGAATGAAACAAACAGTAGTAAAGGAACCCAGGCAGGATCAAGGTTAACACTGAAGACAAAGCTAGAACATTCAGATTAAACAGAAATTTAATAATGTAAATTTTAAGCTGTATTTTTTTTAAATTAACAGGCTTCTTTTGGGTTAAAAATGCAGAATTATCCTACTGATTCTTTAATTTGTTTTCACAAGGAATTGCAACCTATCGTACTTCAATGTGTGAAGTATGCAATTACCAATTAGTGTGCAACTATGCAATTTAGGCAGAAATAAAGTCATGTAATCTCATAATATCTATGCTGTCTTTATTACACTTTTCTTTGAAGCATCTAGATTAGCTGAAGCCAGGGCTTCATTGGACTAAATGGACCCCAAAAGCAACCCCATTTTTTGATTTCTGAAATTAATTATTTTTTATTATTATTTTTGTTCAGTACAATTTGCAATAATATATAAACAATAAGAGAAAAATAAATTGTTCTTTAGAGTGCCTTGGTAGAGCTTCTATATAGTTTCTGTATAGCCTCTGTACAAAAAAATAAAAGAAAGTGATTCTGTCTAGAAGCATTTTTCTGTCTAGGAGCATTTGTAACTTGTTATCATTTTCTGTTTTTACCAGAAAGCATTGTAATTATGTGAATTAAAAAATAAAGAGAAGGATGTGGAGGTAGGGGGAAGATGATTGCCTCTCTTTCTTGAGATGCTCGTTATGGCTCATTTGTAACATCTGCACGTATAAACTTCTCTCATTCTTCTTAGATCGATCATGAGATGTGCTTTGTCCCTAGAGAGCATCTTTGCCAGTGTCCTGTTAAATGGCCAAGGGCCAAGCCAGACCCTTAGGTAGCTCCCAGCAGATGAGCTCAATGGTGTGTCTCAACGCTTCAAGCTGCTCATGTGGGAAAGGTGCATGTCCACCTCTGTGTGCCCTGGTGGGTCTGCAACAGCTTTTCTGCCCTCAGCATGAAGCTCCCCGACCTTGACATGCAACCTCGGCACACAGCACGTGCAGGGCATTATCCTCCAGAAGCTTAAGCGTCTCGCTTTGTGTGATGGAGCACGGTAAAATAGGTCTTCATTAGTTGGCACTAATTTCAGACTGCATGGATCTTTGTAACCATAGTTTACAACAAACCATCACTGAACCATCATATTTTGCTAGCGAGTGTTATGAAGCTGTGCAGAAAAATGGCAATTTTTCTTACTGCGTTGGGACCTATTAGGGCAAACATTTTAGCATTCATAACACAGACCATATAACTTACTGAGCCATACTGAAAAACACTATTGGCTGTCCAGTGGGTTTTAACTACGATAAGCTTTATTGCCTTCTGGAAAAGGACTTGGTAAGACTCCCTTTTCTGCACTGAAGAAAAATGACTCTTTTTCACACTAAACATATTTTATTCCAATGCAAATTTGGAAAATATGAAGCTGATTAAACTTAACTTGAAATAATGTATGTATAGTTAAGACCTGAACATTTGCTGTGTGCAACTATTTATTTTTTCTCTCTAAAGAACAATGACAAAATGTTGGCCTGTGACTCAGATTAGAGGACACATGAGTCAACAACATGCCACAAGAATATGCAGTTGTCAAATCAAATTTATCGTTTGTGTTAGCAGACTTGTTAAAGTAGAAATAATTATTTCACATTGGACTTTAGACAATTAGGTCAAAACTTCATTTACAAAACAGAGAAAAAAATAATCTGCCATTCTATTTTATTACAAGATTAGTTCCCACAGTAGTGTTTTGATCTTACCTGAACTTCTGTCTTGGTGAGAGACGCCACTGTTTTCTAAATGAATCTATGAATAAAGAAAACAATACCAGATTCTTAGGCAAGCAACTAGCTTAAGAATATTTATAATGTGGAAAGTATAAATATTCTTATCAAGAATCATGAGAGTTTATTCATATACATAAATACACAAACATCTGTCGGTTTGTGGACCCATTGCTAGGAGAAATCTATCTGTTCTGGTGTTTGAACATTTCAAAGTGAGCATTTTTTTATTATTTTTTTTTTTTCCCAGGGGAAGTATGCCACTCTAAAATGTCTCTTAGAACTTCAAAATAGCTCAGATAGATATGTTCATTCAAGATTTTGCTATTCTTCTGCTTCCTGAAACCAGGCCGATAGATCAAAAGAAAGAAACCAACCAACCAACCAACAAAACCCCAACAAACAGATAGAGAATTATTAAAATAGACTGAAGCCATCATTTTGCACTGCAACCGCAATTGATGGCGTGCGGAATAACTGTTTCCAGTATTGATATGGATGCAAATCCAGTGTGTTTCTAGGAAGACAGCAAATTTTCCTTTTCTGTTGTCGGCTTTGTGCCCAGGCGGGGCACATGGGGCAGCCAGTGTCCTACAGTGAGCGGCGGGGGCCTTGGCGGGGGCCGGTGAAGAAAGGGGAAATGAGTTGGTCTTTGCAACGTCCAAACTGATTCCAGTTTATTAGCTCTAATAAACAGTCTTTAGAATTGGCTGTAATAGTCACCTCAAAAGTCTTTTAACTCAGTTACACAGATAAAACTGAAACCATCTCTTGAGAAAAGCTAAAGGACTGCCGTCCAGAACTGTGAATAAACTGCTTAGCCAATATCAGCTTTTCTGAGCAGCTGCTTAGATCTTCAGTAATTACATACCTCTACAAAAGAATGCGGCTTCGATGTGTTGTAAGGGGGAGTTTAAATTCAGTTCATTTACCTTCAATGGCTATTCCACAGCTGAGATACTAAGCTGTCCCTTGTCTTTGTGTCTCTGTTTAATGTATAATTATAGTTTCTTAATTGCATTTTAATACCACCTGGTTTTTAAATCTACATGCTCCCTCTAGGTGCACTTTTATTTATGCACAAGAGGAATTAATATTTTTATTCTAACACGTTTGCAAATAGGTCATTTTGTTTGTGTTTTAGTTACAAAATTTACTTTAAATGATAAAATGCCTAGATCAATCTTTCATACGTGTTTCAGCATTGTCATTGAAAATATCTGATTCAGAAGAAAAAAATGTCAAATTCCTACTTTCAGATGGCAGCTCAGCTAATGATTAAAAATCATAATTAAAAATCTCAGCTTGAAAGTTATCTGCTTCTGCACAACTTACTGCTACCAAGAAAATTCACAAAAAGTTTCTTACATCTTAAAAAATTGCTAGAGTCAATCCTGACTTGATTTCTTGTGAAAATGTCTGGAGAAAAGTCCTCCTTTTGAGGGCTTCATGCTGTATTACCCAGTTGTGTTACCAATTTGGGAGTCACCCACAGTACCTGAGTTTTTCTTTTTGAAAGGTACAGACCCTTCAGCAATACCAATACTTGCCAATTCTTATTACCTATGTATGCAGCATTTGTGCAGTTCAGTTGACTTCAGTGGAATTATTTTTGTTAAAGAGTGGGCAATCCGGGGTGCAAACAGCCCATCATGTGAATTCATGGCTCTTTGTGCTGGAATTCAAATGAGACCCTTCCATCTCTGCATAAACTTTTGAAAATAAAAAATTGTCAGCAGGATATCTTCTGAGGAGGAGCGAGGAATGCTAATAAGTGGACCTTCCTTCCAGGAAGAATGATTGGTAGAAATTTAAACAAGCAACAGAACTAGAAACCTTGCTGCTTCTTACTGATGATAGGATGATGGTGAGGAATGTCTGTTGCTTTGTGTTGGGAGGCAATTAGTGGAACATTGGAGCAAAATTAGCCTGTTGGTACTTTGTTGGGGACAGAGGGAGGAAGCGGAGTCATTCATAAACAGGTGGCTGAAGTTGAAGGACTTACAGATGCAACATCAGAAGTTACTGAAAAATCTCGCTAGATCTGTCTTGTGCAAGAGCAATCTTGATTAGACTTGTTTAGAATCAGATTCATTAAAGGATTTAAGTAGTTAATGGTTAAGAACGGTAGTCTTCACATTTTAGGCCCCTGATACCAAGAGGGGAATCTGAAGACAGAGTTGAACGTGAAATTCTCTCCATGAAGTATAAGGAGGGAGAACTACTTCAAGCAGTCATTATTTTAATCTCTAAAATGTGAAAGGTGAAGGAGTGTATTAGGTACACCTGAGCAAGGCATTTTTGTTCTCATCTGATTTCTAGATCTGGATGCAGTTTGGGTAGGAGCTCCTTCTGCTCAGCCATAGCCACACTGCTCATGAACCAAATGCATGTGCCTGAGAAATTTTCAAACTGTGAAGCAAATGCTTCTGGGCTGAGGGTGCTTCTTTGGAAATCTCAGTTGGGTTGATTCGTACCTAAAGTACACCACACTGAAGTATGGTTGGGTTTTTTTTATTATTTTTTTTTTTAATTGATTGGGCTCAAAGCACATACTACGCAGTTACAAAGCAAATAAGGACCAGTACAAGGTTTACCGTAGTTCTTCAATAGTGTGAGATACAGTGATACATACGTATACAGACATACAGAGATATATATGTTCTCCTTGTGGTAGCACCAATTGGAAAAAGGGACACCAGGAGAAAGTTCAAGTGATGTTAGCATGGATCAGTCAGATGTGGAATTGGTATGTTTTAGCTTTGTTCACAGGAGCCTATGTTTCATGCATTAATGCAAAATCTCATATATTTCTGTCTGATTTGGAAATTCTTTGCAAGTAGTCACTCCTTTTTTGGCAATTTAAGGAAGGTCTTCCATTTACCAGTCTTTAGTGCTTGTGCTTCAGAAATTAAATTTTTTTTCAGAAGACATTTAGTGGAAGATGTTACACATGGTAACTACTTGCTGAAAGAAAGGATTATAATGTAGTTAAAGCACTGGACAGGTCATTCCATGTGGCCATGAATGGTTCAAATCCAAGGATATGGCTGTTGTGGGTGTTTGGCTATTCAGAAAGTAGAAAACAACAAATCAGTGAAGGATTTTAGTAAACCTTCACCAAATTATTTTCACTGTGCTGAAATGTACAGTTATCTTAATAGGTCTTCCTGGTGCAACAAACCATGAACTGAAGTTTATAATACTAACTTGTACTGTGTCATCTAAACCACCATACTCCTGCCCGAAGTACACTGCAAAAATAGCTTTGCAGTAAAAGACAAAGAACAGTGGTTGAGTCATACATGGGTCACTACAGAAACATTTTTAAAAAATGCTACTAGCTAATGGTTGCAGTGCAGAACACCTTGATTTGAAAGTCATTCTTTCTGCCAGAAACTTCCGTAGAAAAAGAACAGGGTTTAAGGTTTGCAGAAGAGGTTAGAAGGTAAGGAACTGGAAAGATGACTTACTAGAACTCATACATATTTTATTTCTTTTAATACCTCACTTTCTACCCCTCCAAAACAGCTTCTAATGGATTCTCAAGTGACCCTTGAGTCTTTACTCTAGAGACAATTTTTAACATTATTTTTTCATAGGATAAAGTGCATCCATATGTCTGCTTTATTGAATGTTCCTAATGCTCTCTGGAAAATAGCACTTCTATTGACAGCAATACTTTTTTTTACTTTCAGTTTCTTCAATTAAACTTTCTGGAAGTCTAGTCCATATAGATTTAGGATCAAATTCTGATTTTGGTCGCACTGCTATACAACGTGGTGTAAGCAGATTTAACATTTCAGTAGATGCCTGAAAAGAGTGAATTCAAAGATCCCAGTTTCTATGTCACTTCATCACTGTTGTGTCTTAAGTCAGGTTAGGAATCAAAGTGATATTCTCAGTACAACACAAGAAAAACTTTAACAGCTTATTCACTTCCCATATGGTATTCTAAAAAAGAAATTTAAAATAAAGCTTGATGGATACTTTGGCAAATTTTTGTTTGATAGTTTGGCTAGGAAACTAACCATCCCATCATGAAATCTAATTGGGAATTATGCCAAAATGTTCAGGTGGCAGGAGAAGGGGGGAAGGGAAGTGTGTTGAAAGGAGTGGTGAGGCTCTTGGTAGAAAGTTTGGAAGTGGGGAGAACAAAAATTTCACTGTGGACAGTCTTATGAGACACTTTGGTTTCTAATTGCTAACATCGCATTTTCACGTGTTAGCCTAGGGAAAAAAATCTTTTTTTCTCTTTCTCCTTACTGATTCCACCTCTCTTTTACTCTGCCTAAAGCCGTGTCTACAGCCAGGCCTTGCAAGTCGCCCTGCCTAGCTGCCGTGAGCCTAGCCCAGGCAGTCGCACGCCCCAGGCACAGCTCTGTGCGGGGCTCCAGCACGTCAGCCTTCCTGGGAAGCAGGACTGGCACCGTGAGCAGCTTTGTGCTGCTCTGAGCTTTGGTCTCCTTGCGCTCCACTGCACACCGCAGAGATGCTGGGCAGGACATCTCCTCGTGGTTTAAGCGTGTAAAAGTTAGACATATAAATTTCAGCCCTTCTGTTGGCATTGGAAAGAAACGGGCTGTCCAGCACAGTCATTCTCCCATCTCAAACATCTGTTTCAGTATTGGGTGATGGTGCCCAGCTCGCTGTAGTAAGTGCAGAGGGATACCTAATGACTACTTCAGACTGGATGTCTGACTGTTAGCTAGCTAAAAATGAATCATATGTGCTCTGTGTTACCATTTAATTTATCCCCAGTAAGTGAAGAATGGACGATGAGCGGGGCTGTGAAAGCCGTGAATCCCTCAGCTTCAGTGGTTTGGGTTGTTTTCAGTTTTAATATCTGTAGCATTAATTCCCTGACAATTCAAACCAGCATCAGGGAGGCATCTGGGAAATCAGAAGCTGAAAGAGAATGAAAGCAATAGTGTATGACAGTGAAAAAAGGATGAGGAATAAGGATCTCTGTAAGAACTGCGAATAGCCCAGGCGGTACCCTGCGGCGGCAGCGAGCAGCCAGGCGTCAGCCATCCCTCTGCCTCCGTGGCCTGTTTGGAGTTTGTAACTTCAGAAGATTAGACACAGGTATGTTCTTTTGCATCAAAAAATATGTGCCTTCAGTTTTGTAACTATCCTAAAGGGATTTTGAGACAAATCTGAAATTTATGCCCTCACAGATAATAAAGCCACATAGAGTTCTGGGGTTTTACTATTAATACAGAAATGAAAGATAGGAAGTGAGGACAAAACCAAATGGATAACAAGTAGAATAAAAAGAATTTGATTTAGTGACATAATGCCTTTTCTCTGTAACAGTCATTCCCCTGTTTTATAAATGTGGCATTTTTATTCAGGATTATGCAGTGTAAAAGCTACAATGCTGTCTTACGTTGGGAGAAAAGAGCATGGGGAGAAGCAAACCGATTGATGAGAATAAGTGCTAACAGCCTAATACCTCTACTTTTATACAGGTGAATCTATGAGATTGTAAAGTGATTGCCTAAAGAAAACCATAGATTGTATTTCTGTAGGTATGGTAAAAATCCTATTGGAAGGAATCCCCAAGACTTTTCTGAGACTCATCAAAACATTTTAAAAAGTCTTTCTGTAACAACGCAACAATTTTCTTTTTGTAAAAGTATAGCATGCTGCAGCTGCAAAACCCACTGATGTGAAAACACCATTGAGATATTTTGCTACAGAGATGTTCATGTGCAAATCACAGGTTATGAAACAGAGCAGCAGATTATCTGTGAAATTTGATCTCACCCATTTTTCTGTAGGTATGTGTAGAATTAGAATTTCCAAACACAGTAAATTTAGCAGTTGCACGGTCCAGAATGCAACTTCATAAACATGCTGGTTTTACAAATTGCTTTTAAATGGTGATTTCAAATGCAGAGGCTAGTGAATGATCTTCTCAGACAGCACCTCGGCAGGAACTTATTAGACAGCCCAGGAGGTGCGTACTTGAACTGATTTCATTCTATGGGCGGAAGGACAGCATTCTTCTAATTGACCTTCAGCACATAAAATACAAGTAGGTTTTTGACCACTTAATATACAAGGGAAAGAGAACAAGGTTTTATTTTAAAAGTGTGTATTCTTTACTGGGTATTTCAGCTTTCTGGTGCATCTAAGATTTTTAAGGTAGCCTTAATATAGAATAAAGAGCTATACTGGTCTTTTTCTAGGCTTATATCACTTGTTAGCTGTTCATTCTTGCAGAGAAAAGGCATTCGTACTACTGTGAGGTAAGGGAAGTTCCATTGATTTTCTGTACGTCTCTTCTACCTCTAATGCACTCACCAGCAGCGGACACGGTGCCTGTAACAAATCTGGCTCCGTTCCAGGAGCTCCTGTTAAAACAATTGTTTTAAAAGCCCAACACCAGCTACAGCACCACGATATGTGAAATCCTGTTTTTAAGAATCCTGTTACATATTCCACCAATGTTCTGTGTCTTTTAATGAAAATATGTTGTAAATGAATGTTTTGTTTCAAGAAATGCATCTTCCAAAGTAATTTTTGAAGGAATATATGACATTGTAAGAAATGGAAGACTGTTGCTGAATAAGAATACCATTTACAATCCAAACTTAGATTGCTTTTAAAATAAAGCCTGTAACATTTTCAAACAATTAAAGCAAGGAAGCCATATTTACTGCTCTCCTCCTTGAGATTTTTAAATAAAACAGCTGGAAATTAAATTTAGTACTTACTTTCGTAATCATACCAGCACTGGAAACAAACAAACAAACATTCCTGGCTGAGAAACAGACTCAAAAAGTCAGAAAGCCTCTCCTTCTTATAAGGGGAGTGATGGTTCACATTTCTTTCAGAAAAGACCAGCCCAAATGCCTTTCTTTAAAACGCAGAAAATCCTTTACGGCAAAGACCATTTTGTGTAGCGTCTGGTTTGGAATGTAAAAGTTAACATACCAGCCAGAAAGGATCGTACCTGTTTATGCAGGCCAACGATAAATCAATTCATTTTGAAAGCAGTGGAACTTCTGGATCAGGAAGGAAGGTATGTCAAGATCTTGAGCGATTGAAACTTTTAACTCCGGTGCTTACAAACAAGATAAAAAACATACTGTAGTAAAAACCTGCCCAGGGTAGAGTATCATTAATTTTACTTGTCCTGTTATGTCATAGGAGCAATTCAGAAAAGTGGCACTTTAATTGACCAGGTCAGCAGTCTTTCAGATGCAGGAAGAATTCAGAGTTCCCATTATTCCTAGAAGAGATGTCTTGGTTATATAAAAGGTGCGAGTGATGTACCATACCCATTGTTATAGGCATGTGCCATAATTTAGACAATGGTCTAGGAAAAGCTTATTGTTATTGTAGGCTGAGAGAATTGATTAAAAAATAAAAATAGCATGCTGGATAATCAATGATCTGCTTCTGTGGGCGTTGACTGCTATATCTTCTTTTTTGAGGGACTTAGATTTGCAGAAAAGCAGAGGTGAATGTTAATTATTTAGAATAATCACATGTTAAGTAGAATGTAATATAATCATACTATGCAGAGTGGTCTTCTGTCTTCTGTGGTGTGCCTAAAAGAGATTCAAAAAGTATCAAGAACTATGTTGCATTCGTGAGAATAATTTTGTGTCTTTTTTTTTTCTTTTTTGTACTTATCAGCAAGACATATTTTCCTTTATGGGCGTAGCAGCTATTGAACTATCTACAGAGTGCTTTAAGGGGGAGAAAAAAACCACCTAGCTACAATAACATTTGCCTTAGCAAAAAGAGTAGTATAAAGTACGTCCCCAGAGTGTAAGAAGAATGTTAATGTCAGGCAATTAAGCCTTCAGAAGCAGTGAAATGCCAGTTAAGGTTGAATGAATAGTGTTAACTCTGTCCCTTGTGCACATATATATTCTGATATTCCTTAATGATATGATTGCTTACAGTTTATCACTTAATGTTGTATAATGTCACATATTTGTCTTCGGCTTTAGATCTGTCTCTGTTATTATGCGTGGTTAATAATAGAACTGTTAAAAATTAAAAGGAATGGATTTTCTATTGGCCTTCCTATTATGTGTACAATTTAGAGTGAGTAAGATTTGAAATGCGTTTTTTTATGAGAATCATAGCTTTATACTCATTTTAAATTTCTGTAAATGTCTATTAGGAAAGAAACCAACAGGTGGGGAATTTCCATGATTAGCATGTCCCCAAAAACCTATTTTCCCATCAAATTGCAATGTTTTATTTTCCTAGATTTAAAAGATTTAAGAAGATGCTTTTTCAGCAATGACGAGAAACCATAGTATCTTTGTTCTGTAAAATATAGTTTGTTTTGCATCATAAACAACTTCACCATTTAGGGATATCAGTACCAATAAACTTTAGGCAAGCAGGTGAAAATTATGGCGATATATAAGTAAATGGAAAATAGATTTTTTTAGATGTATTTATGCAGAAAAGTGCAAGTCCAGTTTTCATAGAGGAAACAATGTTTAAGATTTTATTCTTACTTCTTGCAAACATTTTTCTGTTTGTTTTATCTTACTTCAATTTTTCTCCTTCATTTTTACCTTGTGGCGCTGAAGTTTTCTAGGCTCAGATCAGCAAAAATATATAGACATCCTATTTTAGTGCCTGACTTTGAAATCACAGTAAATACCTTTGTCTTTTCAAGCAGCTCCTTAGAGCATATTTTGTACTGGTCACCTGTGCCATTGAACAGTGTGATTCATGGTGTTAACAAAATATTTCCTACCTTGTTTTGTAATTGTTCAACATTTTCCCTTCCCTAAATAGTTGTCCTGTATCTTCTCTTTTTCTGAGTCCTGTGACTGCCAGTTGGCAGAGCATTACCATAAAGCTTTCTTGTTCTGATACTGAAATATGCTTAAATATACAGCATTCTATAGGCAGCGTGAAAAAATAGGGGGCTTTTTGGAAGAGCCAAGAGTTGATTCCAGTTAGGTCCTGTAAAGCGGCATTAAGCTCCCCCCAGTTTCAGTTGTGGTGCAGTCACGGGTGCTCTGATGAGCCAGTGGGGAGTCTGTGTGCAGCTCCGCTCTTTTCCTTAGATGTGATGTAGACAAATCAGAAATCCACTGCAGGGAAAAACATCCAAGAGATGTAAACCCAAAGAAATTCAGTCCCCCGGTTTGTTTAGCTCAACAATAATACGGCAAAAAAAGAAAAAAAAAGAAAGAAAGTGGTTTTATGTACAATGTACACATTTTTTTCATGGAGCTATTCCAAGTATTTCACTGTTGCAGGGAAAGAGAGATACTCTAGTCAAGGACTGGAAACTGAAGTCAGAGACATTCAAATTAAAATTAAGGCATGAATTTTTTAAGAGTAAGGCCAACTCAACTACCAAAGAAAGAGAGAGGTCTCCATCTGTTCTCATCTTCAAGCCAGTAGCCCTTTCTGGAAAGTGTTATAGCAAATATAAATTACTAGGCTTAATATAGGGGTCACTGGCTGAAATAGCATGTCCTGCAGCGTGTGGGACGTCAGACTAAATGATCTAATGTTTTTTTCCTACCTTCAACATCAAGCATTAATATATGTAATCTTACAATCTAACTGCGTGCTTTTGCCTGTCTTTGGAGTGGTTTTTGATCTTTCTAAATCTGCAGCCATCAAATGATAGATCTGACTACTCTGTGCAATGCTTTTAAATTCTCCAAATTCGTGATGCAGAAATTCAGAAAATGTAATTTGCCTTAAAACATAAAATTAAAAAAAAAGTAATACCAAGCCTGTCGCATGCTCAGTTCCATGTTTACAGACATACAAATTGCTCAGTGACATTTTTCTAACCCAATCATTGTTTCAGTAGCCTTTGGCAGCCTGGCTACTTTGAATCTAAAACTCTGAATAAATTATTTATAATATCCAGTATTTTTCAGTAATGTTTTTCTTCTTTGTGGTGTAGTAGTTGGCTGCTATCCCAAAATACATCCTTTTTCCCCTTGTGGTTTTCTATTTTGGGCACAAATTAACACATGGATGAAATAATAATAAATAATAATAAATAATAATAACAACAACAACAACCTGAAAGTAGCAATAGTACCAAGGATCTCTTCAGGTACTTTGTAGGGCAACAGATAACCTTTATGTGTTGCCTGTAGAACAGAAGCAAAAGCAAGGGGCATAGCATACATTACTGTAGTATGAAAAGAAAGAATTTATAACAAGAGAAACATACTTGCAATGAGAAATTAATTTTACATTTTTTCTAGGACAATTCTAATTTATTAATGGATAGTGATTTATTCCCAGTACAAATTAATCAAATTTGTATAATGGTCATAATCTAAATAATGTTATCATATATATATATATGTGTTACAAATATAATCAAAACCTGCTTTAGTCACTGCTTTCGTCAAAACACTCAGTGAAATATGTATACACACATTATACATTACATCTCCACATTTGATGGATGAACAGATGAAATCTATGGTCATTGCAAAGTTTTTTTTTCAGAGTTCAGTGTACCAATGGCAAAAAGCAAGAAAGAATCATAGAATCATAGAATGGTTTGGGTTGGAAGGGACCTCAAAGATCATCTAGTTCCAACCCCCCTGCCATGGGCAGGGACATCCTCCACTAGACCAGGTTGCCCAAAGCCCCATCCAACCTGGCCTTGAACACTTCCAGGGAGCCAGGGGCATCCACAGCTTCTCTGGGCAACCTGTTCCAGTGCCTCACCACCCTCACAGTCAAGAATTTCTTCCTAATATCTAATCTAAATCGACCCTCCTTCAGCTTAAACCCATTACCCCATGTCCTATCACTCCATGCCCTTGTAAACAGTCCCTCTCCAGCTTTCCTGTAGGCCCCTTCAGGTACTGGAAGGCTGCTCTAAGGTCTCCCCGGAGCCTTCTCTTCTCCAGGCTGAACAGCCTGTTTTCATACGAGAGCTGCTGGAGCCCTCTGATCATCTTCATGGCCCTAAAGAAAATACGGGTGTATATACCTTGGCATTTTGGTTCAGATCAGGAATGTTCTTCTGAAGTAAATATCCTGATGGTCCCTACTTTGTTGCATTTTAGTTCATCCTGCACATCAGTCTCACAGGATGCAGACTGGGTTCATTGTGGATGAAGATAAACCAGGAAGTGACCAGCTATGAATGGTCACTGAGTCCATGGTATTAGACTAGAACAAGTTCTAAGTAACACTGATAAAGCACGTACAGTCTGGATGTTAGGTCCTCAGCCAGTCGCTCTACCTACCAGTCTGCTGCCATTGAACCACACTATCTGCTAATATAGATATATCCTCTCTTTAACTATTCACAAAAGCATGCAATATTAGTTGATAAATTTTTGGAGATACTACTGTGCTGGCAGTATCCTCAGATGTTAGCTTTCCTCTTGGTTTTCCTTGATGTACGGCATTCCCTTTATTGTTGAAATACCTCCCACCAAAAAAGCTGTTAACTCCATACATTGCCCTTTTTGAATTATGGCACCTGCCAGCTCTTCCTTGACAACTGGTGAATTAGTATGTCTTTTATGTGTTCCTTAAGATCCTTTTTTTCCCTGGTGTCTTTAGTCTTTTGCTGATTACAAAGATGCCTGTAGACTGCAGTACAGGAGAGACTGCTCAATTTTCTTTGAAATGCCTCTCCTCCATTTGTTTAATTAAAACACCAAAAATCAGAGGCTTTTGTGGAATACCTCTGAATTCACCTCATGAATAAGATCATAGCTTCAACTGAAGTCTATCTTGAAACAGCCAGCCAGTCTTTCTGATTATTTGCTCCAAGCTTCAACCAACATTACAAATTTAGAAACTTCTTGAAATGTTTTGAGTTTTTTTGCTGAGGCAAATGTGATTTGCACTTCCCTCACCTTCTCGGCTAAAACAAGAGAGTTCCTTGACTCTAAATATTCTCTCTCAGGAGTTCACTATTTTGGTGTAGAAAGCTAGCACTGAATCTGGGTTTTGAGTTAAACTGGCATGCCAACACTATTGCAATTTGCTTTAGATATTTCTGAAAAAATATTTGATCTCTAGATGGTGTTTTGTTTATGATATTCTTTAATTGCAAGCAAAAACATTTTTTCCCCCTCAATATTATAGAACCTGAAAGTCTTTAGGTTGGTGGGCCTGTACTATACTGATGTAGACATACATAGATTTTTCCTCTTTTATAAGGCATTTCCTTAGCTCTGATATCTTTTGCCTGAAAGAAGTCTAAGGACAGATATGCCTTAGATTCATGCAGATATATGAAGACCTGTCTAATACTTGCTCATGCTTGCTTGTTTGGGACATCAAGAGCTTTGGACCTTCAGAGATTGCTGATTGGGATGGACTCAGTGTGACCAGCATGCCTGGTGCTCACTCCAGCACTCACCACCTTCAATGACCTTGGCAGACTTGAGCTATCATGCTAGAAAGTAAACTGATATTGAGAGCATCAAAAAAAGAGAGGGGAGGTGGGAAAGGCAAGCTGAGGGTGTAACAGGGGAAGAAATAGGCTAGAAGGAAAGGCTAGAAGGAAACTGGAATTCAAGGTAAAAGATACGGAGAAGTACAGAAAGGTAAAAGAGCAAAAGGAAGAAAAAGAAAGCGGTTTAGACAGGGTCTGTTTACACAGTTCATGCCCTTAAGCAGTGAATTGGATTTTTGTGAACTGAAGCCTCAGAGATGTAAATTTCTGAGGCTAGCTCACCGACCTAATTAATACTAGCGTCAATGTAAATTTTTTGTGCAGGATTCCTCAGGTATTAGCATGTCCAACATGTTTCAGGCCAAAGCATAACTAACTCCTTATCAGAACTGCTAATACATGAAAGGTCAATAGGTAGGACATGCTGTCTATTAATATTGATCCCCAAGCCACATCATCTTTTCAGATATCCATACAGTTTCTGAGAACTTTGAGTAAGTCAGATGCAGTCTCTCAGTTCTTCTGTCATGTAAACTAACTTAAGTTTTGGGGGATCACTTGGCAGCTCAAGGAGCCTTCAGGAAGCAACTTCAACATTCAAATTGAAAGTTTAACACGTTTTAGTCTGGAGGGACTCCAGAAACAAAGATGCTCCTTCCTGAAGTGCAGTGAATTACATGGTTTATTTATTGCATGAAATATGCATAGAAAAGTCATTGTTTCTTCCTGTGTTATCACTCTTCTTCATCTGTCCTCCTAAAGGAACAGAGAGACTTGCAGAGTCCCTAAATATATAACTCTGGGTGCACCTCTGTTTGCTCGGCTCTGACACCTTATACCCCAAAATCTGATTCAGACCCACTCTGACATAAGCGTTATTTATTAGTATAAGATGAGTAAACAGTCTGACTTGAACACTAGCATTGTTCTGCATATGAGGCCCAAGTCCACCACTATGTGTCCCAGAAGGCCTCACAGTAGTGTTTCAAAATGGATGTAGGTAAAATAAAGCTGACTGATGAAGTTCTGTTTCCTTTCAGTCTTTATGCGTGTAGAAGAGAATCCATGAGATGAACAGAAGTTTTTCTTTACCATAGCTGCATATGGACCCAAGAATCTAGCCATTTATTGCTTTAATTCCCTTTTTTTATTGCAGTCTTATAGAAACAGAAAAATTTTACTAGCTTCCTGATTGAAAAACATAAATCTCTCCATTATCTCTGCATGCTAGTTTAATACTGTCAAGATGTAAAAAAGAGAAAAAAAAGGCAAATCGCCAGCATTTCTTATGTGTAAGAAAACTTATTTATAGTGTATTGGGTCTGTAGCACTAGAAGAAGGAAATAGCATTGGGAAAGTACAGATCTAATATTTTATGAGCTGTGCATCAAAATCTCAACAGCGAAAGGCAGGTGAAATTACAGGCACATACACCTTGACACTATTCGTATCCAAGGCGCTTTTATGGCTTTGTACCATATGCACACTGATACTGACCTTAACACACACAGATAAAGCTGGAAATGTGTAGCTATTAATCCACACCTCAGTGGCTTGCCAAATTCTTTATTGTCCCATGATTTTAGCCCACTAGTTTTCTCTTTTAATTAAGTAACAACTGTGAAAATGTAATAAAATCTGTATGAAACAAGTAAGCATTCTTCTGAACTTCAGACTGTATTGATTTCAATCCAGTAGATCATAGCCATGGGGACAATGCACCTGAAGGGTAAAAAAGTGAACCTAGAACTCTGTCATCTCATTTTTGTCCCCTGTTGTGACACCTTCCTGCTTCTGGGGATGCAGAGGGAGCAGTTTTAGTACAGCTGTAATCCTGTGTTTTGCTCGGTGGATCAGTAAACTGGGGTATTACAGAAGTGCAGCAGCAATCTCTTCCCCAGAGGTTGAGGGCATCGCTTCTCTGCAGGCAAAGTGCATGATCTTGCTGGAGTACCCACCATCTGCCTGCCTAGAGCTCCTGGGAACAGAAGCATTTTATTTCTTTGTTGAAACATATTATGTAAGCACACATATTTTGCACAATGTAATTTTGCACAATGCACAGTGCCTCTTTCGGTCATTTACATTTTCCAGCAGTGCTAATTAAATCAACCCAAGGGGACTCAGCTAACCAACTGAGACTGTCCCAGAATATAACAGCTTCTTCGTGCACAGAGCAGCTGGTTCAGTGCTCCAAAACCAAGTGCTGTCTTTCATGCTAAAGTACCATACTACACAAAAGGTACCTCTGGTTGCCTAAAGGCATTGCTTTATTGGCTGGGCTTAGCAACATACTGTAATTTGAAAGTGCTTACTGAGTGGCATTACAAAGACTTTCATTTTTTGATTTAAAAAATCAAACGCATTTTTGTAGCTTTTTGCGAACAAGCTAATTTGAAACTACCTTGTTTTGCGTGCTGGGGATCCGCTGTTGCTGACTGATAGGAGACATGAGTTCGTGCAGTCTGTGTCCCTGCCTAGAAGTGAAGAACGGTATTGTCACTGCATAGAAAACACTGTGAGCAGTAAGTACGGGGAAATAATTTGCTTGGTCATCTACAAATCTCTGTTGTATTTGGTGTTTAGTTATTTGCTTGCTTGTATTTTATCCTGCCAGCTCCTTGCTGAAACAAGTATGAAGATTTTCCTTTTTGTATGGGGAGGATAGAGGGAGTGAAGGAACTGTATCCTAAGAGAGAATGATTCAGAGGCAGAACTGGAGAGGATGTCTGCCTGCCAGACGGCAGCAGCCAGAGCACCTAGGCTCTGATGGGCGCTTTGTTTTCTCCTTTGCCTTGGCAAAATTCTTGCCAGAGACAGACCACTAAGCCTAATTTCCCAGAGCTTGACCCAGAGCAGTTGTTCCTTTGATCCGAAATGTTCAGGTACCAGTAGCTGAGTGATTTTTATAACAAATATTGCTGGATTTAATTAACGCATAAGTAAGGCAAACTGTCAAAGTTGTTCTAGAGACTCTCTGTAGTAAACCTGATGCATGGTGGTGCACAGGGCCATTGAGGCATCAACAACTTCATTTTAATTTTTCATGTTGAAGTATGGCTCAATCTTTTACCAAAATTTACACTGCTTTGATTGTACTTTTACTGTATATCTTTGAAGCTTGCCTAGTGTGATGGATTGTGCCAGAAAATACTTTGAATGTGTTTTATATTAAGGTAACAGATACTATCTGTCATGCTGTTGTGCTACAATAGCTAATAAGTTTGTCACGATAAAAGATGCTTCACTGACAAATTAGTACTTTTTTCAACCTTACATCAAAACCAAGCAAATGCCTTGGTTTATTTGTACCTTCACTTGTCTTTCCCAAGCTAAAATTTATTCTTTATGTCAGTCTTTTAATTATTAGTATTAATTATTAATTATTCTTTAAAGATTATTAATCGTTTTATAAGACTGCACAAACAAAGAATGATGAGGTTTTAGATGTCTTCAAGAAAGAAAATAGGATTACTTATGCCTTGTTATGCAGTCATTTTAAACATTAAATGCTTATTTCATTATAGGTTTTTCTAGCTATATCTAGCCTTTTTAAAAATTGTTTTTATAGTGAAATTGTGTTCTATTTCCAACTTTTTATATACTTTATGCAGTGGGGTTTTTTTTCTGAAAGTCATGACCTATGTAATATTTAACCATCCTGGATAACTTAGAGAGAATGGACCCCCAGACAGGGAAAGAAAACCACTTTTGGGGGAAAGGCTTTGACTCCCAAGCCAGCACAAAATGAAAACCTGAATAATATATAGCCTTAGAAACGTGTCTGCCACACTTCTTAGGGGATTAACAGTGCAGTCTTTTTGTAGATCTCTAAAGATTATGTCCACTGCTAGTCTAGTTATTTCTTGATTCATTTTTTTTAAGCCCGATAATGACCTGTTCAATTAGTACCGCATCTTTTGTTCCAGAGAATCCCAAACACTCCACAGACTTCGCCTGTTCTTGTCTTGACTGAAATGCAGGTTCCTTAGCGTGTAGCATGTGTCACCTCTTCAACACTGTCCTCCAAGGACTAAACAGTGCAGCCACTGGTCCTGTGGCCTCAACGTGCTGAGGCACTCGCCCACTCGTGGCTTAGAAATTGACTTGCTCAATTTCCAACGTGACTTTCATTTTGGTTTCATGTGCTGGGAATTTTTCTGTTCAGTTACTGACTGGGCACAACCCTGTTTAGCTTGTGTGATAGCTGGAAGATGGTATCACTATGGACTTCAAGCTGAAAGGAGCATCACACAGAAATGAAACCAAGGGGACCATGTCAGTTAAGTGTCCCAAGCAGTGTATTGTGTTTAAAGCTGGAGGACACCTTCTCGACCTCAGGCTTACTTGCATGTTTTGTGTTGTCTTAGTTTCCCATTATTGAAAAATAGCTGTAAAGCACCTCCTGTTTTAATTTTTCTTAGTTCTTTTCTCTTACTTTGACTTGATATGAATGCCATGACACTTGATTCAGGAGAATAGTTTTTTTGGGTGAAGGATATGCATTTGATAACATATATGCAATTCAGTCTCAGAGATTAGCAATAAATTTGTGAACTCTGCTTTCAAAGTTCAGTTTCTCTATTGCAGCTTGAGTTTGCACTTGATAAGTTTCATGAGTATAAAGTCTGCAAAATTCTTCTGCCATTTATTCAACAAGCTATTAGAAAGCTGGGAAGTAATGCATGATGGCAGTGATCTTTCACAGTACGTTATGGGTTCAGACTGAGATGTTGCAAAGACTTTATAAAACTGGGTTCTCATGATTCAGATACCGATCTAAATCACATTTTGTAACTATTATTAGTACTCATACAATGGTAGCCTCTGAGCTTGCTTCCTTCATAAATTTTGTGTTACTGGGAATTTTTTACCCAGATTAATCTTTCTCTTTTTTCAAAATGTCAGCACACAATTCACAGTCTATTAATATGGCAATATTATTTCCGAGTAAGGAAAATAAGTCTCTATCTCAAGCAATTAAAATTGTGCAGCTATGATTTAAGTAGAATGCTTTTCAAATAATTCAAGTCTGGTAAAACTATGCCACTATTCCAATCCAATCTGTCATATTTTATTCAAATACATGTCAAACCTCAAAGTTCCATCACAGTTGTCTTCCACAAAGGAGATAAAACTAAAAGAGTATTAGAGAAAAAGAGCATTTGTGTCCCTAGTAGATGAAGAGTCGTATTGCTGTATCCATAGAAAAAGAGTATTAAACAGAACAGTAACTTTTCTATTAAAGGTGAGGAGCAATTGCTGTCTGCTTTGAAGAGGAGATGCTTTTACCCATTGCAAAGCAGGGACAGGAGAATATTTGTCCACAGTAAAATGATTTTGAACATATTCTTGTAAGTTCTACTTCTGCTTGAATAATAAAACTTGTAACAGATTCTTCTTGAAGACCAACAATCTGTGTAGCTCTCAGCACAGGCTTTTAGGAGCAGGTAGCCCGGAGGGGAGCGCAGAGAGGACTGTAGAGGCTCTGGATGTGGAGTGCAGAGGTGACTTTGGGTACAAGTAAGATGTGTGTGGTTGGTTCCAGAGGAATACTGTCTGAACATGCCCTTCTCGCAGGTGTTCTGGGCATTACAGTTGCTGCTCCACCCGATGACCCCAAGAGAGGTTGGAGAGTTTCAGTGCTAGGTGACTCACCCTTACAGCACAGAGAATTAAACTGATGCAGCAAGGCATAATTTGTACCCAGTCAGAATGAATGAGCCCCACATTATCACCATTACTGTCTATCAGAGTTTAATGCTGTATTTGAGCTTTTCCAGAGAAGTAAAATTGTGGGTTTTTTTCTAATGAGCATGTCAGTAAGCAGCACACAGAGAGAAGCATGGGGCTTTTTTTCCAAGTACACACACGAAAAAAAATTCCGCTATAGTTTGATTAAAAATAAATTTCTTACATCTTTACGACTTTTTTTCCCCCTTGGTTAACTTGTCTATTGGACATTGTGGCTAATGAATTCCTAGAATTCAAAACAGCTTCCTGGCAATATATCCAGCCCAACTAACAATATAAATGTTCTTCGGAAGCTAAAATCAGCCTTATTAGTTCTCTTCAAACGTTTTTAGTATGCTACAGTCAGTCTCTGGTTAAGCTTATTCTGTGAGTTTTCAGCTTTACGTGGCATCAATTTCCAAAGGGTTTTTGTCTTTAGAAGAATACCAATAAGTTGGTTTATTTCCCTTTTGTAACTGTTCTTGTTGAAGTCAGTTGGGACCTTTCTATCATTTTCTTTGGGAGCTGTGTCTGGGAGCTAGGGCACACAACAAACAGTGGCCTTAACAAGATTCAAGCTCTGTTGTGGTATCCTTTGTCCAAATAAAAAGGGATTTCTATGAGTGGGAGCATCTGAATGCCAGGTATTATTTGAAGTAAGACTTCTGTAAATATGTCCAGATTTCCAGAGAAGTCTATCCTTGCAGATATTGCTGGGCTCGATATGACTAGACAGGCTGCGTGTCATTTTTGACATTCTCGCTTTGTAAGTAAATGTATAATCCCTTACAATTTAGTGTTTGTCAAAAACATCTGTAAAGGTAATTATTTCCCTTGCAGTAAGTCTTGTAGGAACAATTAAAGTCTTTTAAATATCTCAGCAATCATTAATGTTTATGTGTAAGTTATCAGTCAAATCAATGATATACTGGAGGCACTTACAAACAGCTCTGTTTCATAATTAGCTTTAGCAAATTTCAAAACTAGAGAAAAAGGCAGTTCATTTCCAGACAGCCTTTGTAGAGAAGCAGCAGCAGTATTCGAACATAATTTTTACTTTATTTATGCACCTACTAACTAGAACACCAAATAAATCTTAAATATTCTGAAAGCCAAGTGCTCCAAACCGTCCTCTTTGATACATGAAGTACAGCTTGACTTTTTTTTAACCAACCAGTTAGATCATAGTTTCATTTCCCAGAAACTCCAGTCAAGAACTGTGCTGGGCAGTCAATTAACTGAAGAGAACAAAGCAAACTACCTTTAAATAGCAAAGCTACAAAATGGTCTTATTAGTTAAATGGCAGTTCTCTGAGGTTAATTTGGGAGTGCCTATCTCAAAGACAGCGTTGCATGCTGCCAGCAGACTCTGGAAGATGCCGCAACTGGCTTCACGATGGAAAGCTGTTTCTGTAGCCATGAGGACTGGAGATCTCCTATTTTAATAACAGCTGAAGTTCAGTAATCTGAGACAAGGTACAAAATGCAGATGCGTTTGGCTCAGCTGACTCTCCTGCTGACACAGTCTCCCTATATCATTACAAACCACATTTTTGCTTCCGGCACAGTGCACACCTGGGTCTCCTATTTCAAACAGAGGCTTAAGGTTAGCCACAAAACTAAGAAAATAAACCCAGGGCATGATACGATTTTGCGTTAGTCGAAGGATCAGTCTGCCCCCGGTGTCGCTGGTCTCCTCGTGCTGCTGCTGCAGGGTGTCCTGTTGATCCAGTCCTTAGTCCGACTGGCCCAAGGGCACCCAGGCTGGTGGAAGCCTGTTCAGCCAAGGCATTTGACTTTGTCAAATAGACGTCTTACGTTTACAGTCAGAAGTGGGAGCTTGTTGGAAACAAGGGGAGACACAAATTGATGAAAGTAGGGCAGTAGAAGAGGGGAGGTATTTTACACTAAAGGTTTGTGAGCTTGTCTGTTTTCACGGGTCCAGATCCTAAAATATTTCCTTTATTTTTCTCAGACACAGGTCATGTACAGATGCAAATTTAGATGTAAGATTCTTGCTTACTCATAGATTTTTCTAACCAGGAGTATTTATAGAGCCTAGGGAAACTGAAATCCTTTAAATTCTAATCCTAGCAAATAAAATATCTAAGGCAAATTATTCTTGGCTGAGATGCAATGGTACTGTTAAAAACCAAATAAGGTACCACACCAGGTTTTGGGAAGTCAATTCACTGAAAGGTTATGATACAAGATGAGAAAATACTAATGGTTGAATACTCAAAAACATTTGTTGAGACGTTATAACCATAAAAATTGTGTTAAGGGTGAGAAATAAATTATTTAGAGCTAACATTGGGGTAAAAACAAGAGGGATGTTTGTGTTTTGCAAGTAGTCCTTCACTGAAAAATAAAATAGAAGAGTAGACTCCAGCTGCAGCATCGGTGGGTTACCAAATAGGAAGTTGCAAAGAAACACTTACAATATTTAGGGCTAGAGAAAATTATAAAATGTTAACCCTGTCATTTTCTCAGAAATGGCAATTGTCTGCTTCAGTTTTGCATCTTTTAATGAGCTACAAACTATTCAGTACCCTTTTGTATGTGTTTTCCTTATTGCATTTCTTTTCTGATTGGGCTTTGCTACTAGATTTTGAGAAGGGAAGGAAACTTGACAGAAATATATTAAAACACTATAAAAAGATATACTTTGCTCATTAAATTCATAAGTAAAACAGGAAAACAGAGCATTTTTTAGTTCGTCCGAGTGTATCTAATTTTATAATCTCTGGAATCAAATTCAGTCATGGTTATGAGTTTGCCATCATGATTAGTAGCTGTACCTAAACCAGACATACATTATGTAAGAGATCATTACTGGAAGTATTTAATTCATGTCCTGTATTTCCCAGCTAGAAGAGCAATGGGATTCATTGGAGTGAAATGAAACTGAAACAGAGCATAGGCCTCAAGCCAGGAAAAAGAAAAAAAAAAAGCCCTGCATGGCTGCAAGCCAGTGCATGCTCCATCGCGTGGTTGTCAGCCTGCTCCTATGGCCGTGGCCAAAGAACATTTTTAATTATGGTCTCTGGGTTTGGTTCCTAAAGCTTGTGGTGTATAATACAGAAAAGGCAGGGGTTTGCCTTTCGCTGCCATGCACGGTGAGAAGGATGTGGCCTTCGCGAGCTCCTTCTCCCTGATCTCCTCCTCGTGCACGGCTGTGCAGCTGCAGCGGGGCTGGCAGCACGGTGCGACACGCACTGGTGGTTCCTGAGCATCCTTCCGAGGTCCTCCACTCTGGGCTGGCTGGGAATAATAGAAAACTAGGGGGTTATGTTTGTGTCAGGATTTTTTCAACATCTCAATATTTTTCACTGTACTGTGAAAAGAGAAAATAACGGAAAGTTGAATTTTTTAGAAACCAAGTCAGTCTTGGGTACCCAACACTTTTCTAACTGGGTTGGATGGGACCACTACATAGTGGAATATTGTTACTGCCTGTAAAAACAATTTCTGATTGCTTCTCTTTCTATGAATATAGTGACAATGTACTACGTTTCTTTTTTCCCTCCAAAGTAAATCAAATGATAATATTTTCTGTCTCTTATTTCAGCCTTTTGGAGGACATAGTCCAATTATTATTACTCGTGTTATTCCTGATTTATATAGTCTGTAACACAAGATCTAATTCTCTGCTGCTAAATCAAGGCTGTTTTACATTCTTGCGAATCACCATAGTTTCTTGCAAAAAGTCTTATAGCCCCGTACTAGCACACTCAAGATTTTATTCTGCTTGTACTTTAAAAGGATCAGGCTGCTCGAAAGCTCAAGTATTTTAAATACCTGGAAAGCACATCTGGAGTCAAATATACTTTTGACAAGCATCAGGTAAAACAACAAAGCTTTTTAGGGAGAAAAGCAGAAGGATGACAATTGGAAGGATGACAATTGGAAGGATGAGTTAAAAAGATTGCATCTGCTCTTCAGGACTCTCAAACTATTTTATTTTTTACACTTTCTAGGATGTAAAAATTCATTGTTATACCAGATTTTAAAAAAAAAAGGTAGCGTATGCCTAAAGAATTGAAAAATGTCAGGTCAGAAAACAGAATGACTTTTGAAGAGAGAACTTTGTCAATTGTACATGTGCTGTTTTTCATCTAACTGCTCTTTAAAATAGACTTTGCTGATGTTACAGTATATACTCAGATATTAAGAAAAAATTCATGTTTCTCTTGTGCTTGGAAGCTGCTAATTTTTTTTTCCTCTGCACCATCCACAGGTTTTATTTCTGTTACAAACTTTTGCTTTTGAATCTGTATCTATCAGATACAAGGCTGCAGGTATCTCCTCTTGTAAATATATATTTTTGTACTCCAGCTTGGAATATGCTGTTTGCCAAAAAAATCAGGTGACTCTCTTTATGAAGTGCTTAGGAGGTTTTAGTGCATTCATTAACACATGGTGAAGTAAATGGCTGTGCTTGAAGCAAAAGGCTGTAAATAAAAAATGCACTTTGAGGGTCAGAAATCTGAGTAGGTTCCTAAACTTACTTATGTCATAAGTTGAATGATTCAGGTTTATGTCAGTGGGCAGGCTACAGCTGTTGTTCTCGAGCTGGCATTTTCTCAGACTGCCAGAAAGCATCTGCATCACTGGGCATGTTCTGTATATTAGAGCGAGAAGAGCAAGAGCTGCAGGACCTTTACTCTCTGCAGCCGACCAGAAAGGACAGCTGATTCCAATCAGGAGCAGAGCATCTCTCTGCAACCTCCTCTAGCCCTCACCTCCTCTGAAATCTCGTGCAAAATTAGTAGGGGTAAGGATGGGCTGGTCTGCGGAGCCTGTTGCTAGATATAGAGTTAGTGGTATCAAAGTAGGCAACTGAGTGGCTCAGCTGGGATCCTGGAAGAGCAGGGATCTGTATGGAAGTTCTCAGCCTCTGGGAACTGGGCACACAGGTATTTCTTTGTGTCTGTTATGAGTTGGGGCTTTTTTTTCTTTTTTTTTTTTTTCTTTCTTTTGATTATGAAAGTCTGCTCATTTCTTGCCTTTAGCTAAAGATGAGAGAAATTATTTATAAGCTTTTTATAAACCTGGAACAAAAGGTTTTGAAGTTATTGACAAGAGCAGCAATAATAAGATTATGGACTGGTAATTGGCAGATAAATAGGAATATCTGTAAGGAGAAATATATTTTAATTTAGAGTCATTTGTGCTCTGCAGTGGCTTTCAAATAATTAGGTAGGAATGTTATTTGTTCCTTTTTACAGGCAAAATCTTTACATAGTCCAAGTCAATAAGAATTTTGGCAGAGGGTTCAATAGCAAATGCCTTTTGAAAAAATGTTTTAAGGTTGAATGTATGAAGCAACAAGTTAGGGATCTATCAGCTTGCAATTTTTCATCTCAGGAATATATGTCAGAACTCAGTGTAGTAATGATTTTCTATATTTTTCTTATGTCAGAATTTCAGAGAAGGAAGAAATGCAGTTATCTGTAGACTTTTTCCCATAATTATAAATGTGATCTATACTCCAGATTAAAAGAAATGGAGAGGAACTATATTGGGAAATGTTTATTTATCATGTTGGATTAGATTTATAGGTATGCTTTTAATAGTGGAATACGATACACCAGTTAGTGGCTAAACAATACTTTGAGTTGTTTTGTCCTCAAGTTTTAGTAAAAGTGGCAAATACATTTTTTTTAATTCAATTTTTTTCCATGTTTGCAGTGTTATGCTGAGATGTTTTATTACTAATGACTCTTTTTCATTGGTGGAAATAAAATATGTACGCTCATTTGCTATAGTATCTTTTTCAGATGTAAGTGCTATTAGAAATAAATAATGCAAAAGATTATATCATATTTATACGATCATTAAGTACAGCACCATTTTATTCTGGCTACCCTTGGACTGAAAGCACCAAACACTACAAAGACATTTTGAACAAAGATTTTTTTGGTTTAATAAGCAGGTGGGAAATTGATAGAAAGTCATGGGGAACATAATACCTGATAATATATTATTTAGATATGATGTAGGTAGTTATATAATAACAATATGTTCCAGTTTGTGCAGAAAAAAAATGACACCTTTGTCTATAATTCTATATGCATTTTCTGAACTGTACAGATTTAGCCAGTTAGTTGTCATTAACTGTTTCAACCTTTACAATTATCGATACTAAGTAATATTATACCAACTGCACGCATTTACCAGAAAGCTCTTTGTGCTTCTGTCATCCATCGTGACAGAAACACGAAGGAGAATGAACCACTGAGATTTTACAAGTGATTCATTGCTTCCGTCAAAGTAATATATTTTTAAATCATGCCTGCATTTGTCTTTTCCTTGACAGGAGGCATTGTTGATAAGGACCTTCGTCACTACCTCAATTTACGGTTCCAGAAAGGTTCGGTAGACCATGAGCTCCAGCAGATCATAAGAGACAACCTCTACCTCCGCACGGTGCCATGTGAGTAGGGTGGAGATGGACAAATCTGTTTTCTTAGTGACAGCAGACTATCTGAATTAATGCTGCTGAGGCCATGTGCAAGGTGTGAAGAGGTGGGCTGTGGATGAAGCAGTCTTCTCGTAAATAGATTTGTGGCTTGGTTCACGTCTTCCATGTTATTGCTGAGAAACTGAACTGTCTAATGCTGAATTAATTTCTGAAACTGCATGGTGTTTTCAAAGTTGTAGTTCTCATAAGCTGTGGCTCTATAATAATAATAATCTCTTTCTTATGCGGTTTTAAAAAGCACAAATTTAAAGGGGAAAAAAAGAAAAAAAGGCAGTTTTCTGGGCTGGTTAAATTGATGTCCAACAGAGACAGTTTGATCTGCCTTGTATTTCACAGTGTTATACTTTACATAATAATACCGTGGGGTGAGAATGCAATAGGGCAACAGAGGAAACATATACATCAGGAAATGTTGGAGTTTAGGTGCAGCAGGTGTGGCAATGAAAGTTTGTACTATCTGCATATGTGTTCTTTTGTTGTCACATAAGTCACTGATACCTATATCTGAAATACTCTGAAACCTTTAAAATCATTTTGGTAGCTGTTGACAGCATTCACCAATTTCTGCAGCAGACACAAAATTAAGCAGAGTAACAAAAGCCATGTCCGACTGAGACGGCCGTGCTTTTCAGAACAGATCTACTTGGCTGACAGACAATATATCATTTAAAATGGACTGAAGTTCCATTATTCTTCCCTTATAATTGCTTGGTAGACAAAAAATAGAGCTTTGGGTTGGGGCTAAAAAAGGGTGCACCTTTGAACTTTCAGGCTCGACACTGACATGATAGGCAGAGGAAGGTATACTGAGTAAGTGCCCGCTATTTATATGGTAATGAGCGGATGCTCTTTGAAAGCTGTGTTGTTGTGAATGCTACTGTACTTTTTTTTTTTTTGTCATTACATTAAAGAGTGGAGCTTTGAAAAGCTCCAGCAAAAAAAGAAGCTCAAGCACTTACCTTTTCTTTTGGAAGCTGAAGCTAAAGAAATATAAAGTCTTAATTTCAGTAGGTCTGTTTGTCCCTGATTAGAAAGGAAGGTGGAGAAAAACCTTAAAAACTTATTACCTGTAAGCAGAAAATCAAAACCACTGCATTTATGTGAGATTTATGATGAATTAAGTTTGTCTGAAGGTGCAGAGAAACATCACAGCTGAAGTGCAAATGCAAGTACAAAAATACTTTGAGATTAAATGCCACTTCTTAGGATGTCTGGGGGGGGCATTAGCATAGGAGTATACTTATTATAGCCCCAGCACATGCCCGTTAATGACAGAGATCCAGATTAAAAAGAAAGAAATCCCAACAATATTGCGACTACTGCACACGTGTAACAGATACTGTCTGTCAGCAGTCCGGGCGTGAGGAGTAGGTTTTGGTTTTAGTCAAGGCAATAATAAAGATTCTCATTTGTCAAGTGAAATTCAGTACTCGCAGAAGGAAATTTATCATCCAAAAAGTAGCACTACAACCACAAAGACCACAATTTGGAACATATAAACACTTAATATTACGTTTCCTTTTTGCTGTGACTTATCCATCTTCTGTGTCATTTTAGGTGATTATTATTCTGTTCCATACTGAACAGCTTTAACTAAATAAGAACCAGATTTTCAAAAATAGTATAGTGCTGCAGATGACAGGTGCTGAATTGCTAGGTAAGCACGCGTTTTCTTGGGTCGAGTGGAAGACTCTCTTCAATAGTGGTGGTAAAAAAAATAGAAAAAAAAATTGTGCCCGAGTGGCATATTTTCTTTGAAATTTTCTGGAAAATCTTGCGAAAGTATCCCTCCTGAAATGTGGGTATTTTAAAAATAAAGATATTAACAAATGCAGCCAGGGTGATATGTGGTTAGCTAAAGAGGTTTCCATAATCAGGTAAATGAAAAGGACACCTTCGCATAGATTGTGACCCAGATTTCCCCTCAATCATAATTGAAGCAAATCTTTTAAAATGCAATTTTATTCTATCTCCAGCATTCATATTTTGGAGGGAAAATGTTCTCAACTATTTCTTTTGTTTTTTTCATGTAACTTAACCAATTTTTGAATCATGAACTTACTGTTCAAGGGTGCTGCTTTGTGCAGGTTTGGTTTTTGGTTTTTTTGTTTGTTTTTTTTTTGGGGGGGCAGGCATGTTTAAGCTCTGTACATAGGCTAAGAGTAATGGTTAGCCATCCAAACAGTGTACTATACAACTGGTAGGGAGATCTCTTTAGTGTGCAGCAGTAATATTCAACTGAGTATACCATTGCCCACAAGCTCACTTAATGAGTACAGACTAACCATGTACTTATTACAAATCTTGCAATGGATGCCAACAAAGCAAAAGCAGAACTGAATTTGGTCAAATTCTTGTGCATAAAAATAGAGAGAGAAAGCCAACTGCATGCAATCCAGCCTTTATTTCCAATGACAAAGTTGTAACATAAAGAGGAAAAAAAAAATTGAAAAATAGGTGGTAACCTTTTCCCTTTAAAAATGCACCTACAATCTTTCCTCAGTTATAGAGGTATAATTGCCAGTGAAACCAGGAGAACCTTTACAAGAGAGTCCTTGACCTTGAGTTTTTACTCTCCTTTGCTTTTTGTTCAGACTGACAGCACTGGCCCCAGCAGTACACTGGGCATGACTGCCGGTTTCTCAGCCTTCCAGGTCAGATTAAAACATCTTTCACTTAGGTGAATTGAGTGAGTATTCTCTGTGAAAGTAGGAAGCAGAGAACTAAATCCATACTTGTTTTAAATCAGGGTAAGCCAAATGGAGTTAGAACAGGTAAGCCAGTATTTATTGGATAAGAATTTGACTTGTGCATTATACAAGTGTACATCCCCGTGTGCACCAAAGGATGGACGGGCCAGAAAAGCATGACATGAGGATAATGGATCAATTCTGCCTGCAGAAACTGTGACCCCTGTGGATGGGATGAATTGGTTGGTTTGTGATCCTTGCATTTCTCTATTTTTAATAATACAGTGCCACTTTCTACCAAATTAGAAATGACCGTGTAACCCTAAGAGTCAAATGCTGCCTTCCATAAGTGGTTGCAGTTCCCGGTGCCATATGAAATTGATTTTCACTGCATTGTCAACAGGAATTACACACATATATCCCAGGGCAGAACGTACGATTGTATTTGCAGCAGTCGAGGTGCAGCTGTTAACTAGCTCTGTCCCCAGAGCTGTGTGACAGCAGTAATGAAACTGATGCATAGACAAGAAAATGAAGCAAAAGTTCTGTTAATTTGAAGCTGAGTTAGAAAAGCAATAAAGCTTTCAACAGACAAGGTCAAGAAACTGAAACTTTTTTTAAAGATACAGTATTGCTAATAATAGAAAATATCCTTTAGAAGGGGAACCGGGCAGTGGTCGTCTGTCAGGGCATGGGTCCTGTTTTAATGCAAGCAGGAGGACTGGACTTCAGGTGTAAGGAAACCAAAGGTAATACAGATGAGAAATACACTGAGCATCTCAGAGGAAAACAAAACATGGAAAAAAAAAAAGGCTGTTCTGGAGGAAAGAAAGGTTCACAGGTCTCCAAGTTCAGAAGACCTGACTGAAGTTTGTCTCATGAATTTTCTTCCCCGTTTGTGTTGTATGAGTTCTTAGCATGGTTTTCATACCCTAAACTTATTCCTGAAGTTATCTAGGAACACTAACCATTGAGGTTGTCCTACAATACAGAAAAATAGTAATGGTAAGAAGTGGTAGCAGCAATGGTAAGCAGTATCTGACGCTCTCTGTCCAAGTCCAGGGATCTGGAGGAAGGCCATGAAAGGCATGTAAGACTCAGAATACTATAGGCAGACAACAATTTAGTCATGCTGAACCTCGTGCTTGGTATTGCTTTTGGCAAACTGCAGTTGCCATGTGGGCAAGCAGCTTTCCAGTCCTCACTAATGTGAGAAGAGATAGTTCTAACTTTGTGTCATCGCAAGAATAAAGCTTTGGGGAGAGTACGTGACAGGAAAGGAGTTTTGGTAGTGACAGTCGTGGTCAGACCTGTCTCCTTTGATATGTCCTTCCAAGCAATTGCAAATTCCATTTCTTTAAGAGCTGGCAAGGTAGTGGAGCTGTGGTTGAAAACAGTCTGTACGCTTCCTTCCCAAACATGGAATATGAAATGATAGTGGAAGACATTCTGATTAAACAGCACTGCAAAAAGTCAAACAATGACAAGCTGATTCATAGAAGTGAAAAATCATCTATTAATTTGAAGAAATTCCGTTGGTATCCTCTGGGATATAACCTCAGATCAACAGTAGCTCAGGTGAAATACTCTGTCGCACTGCACTGATTTACACCAGTGAAGGAGGCAGCTCAGAAATGCATCGTCCACTGGCCATGTCTCAGAAGTGATAAAGTGAACTAGTTTAAAACAATTAAAAAAAAAAAAAACACGTTCCCCCCCCACCCCCCCAAAAAAAAAACCCGCTCCAGCCCACAAGTGATGGGGGTGAGGAAGTTTCTTTTCTAGTGTTTGCATTTAGAAAAAAAAAAAGATGAAAGAATGGAAAGGACTGGGTGTGTGGCTCAGGCTTATTGCTTGGGATAATGCAGTGTTACTATTAACACAGAAGTCTTGGAGGAAGGATGGTTTATTTAAGGCATCTGTCAGCAGCATAGGAAAAAAATTCAGTTTGTGACTCAGCCACATGCTATATGTGAGTGACCACAGGCAAGAAATGCAGTTATTATGTGCTATAGTTCCCCGCGTATAAAATAGCGATAAAAATTCCTTCTTTTGCTTGGTTTGCCTATTGGCGATAAGATTGCTCTGTGTTAGGTCAATATAGGAAATGCTGAACTGCAAATATGAAACCTATGAACACTTAATAATATCCTTCCTTTCTGCTGTGATTTCTTATTTTTTTATCCATCTTCTGTGAATAATTAGATTCTTCAGTCATTTAAATAAGAGCCTCATTTTCAAACATGGTTTTGTTCCATTCTAGTATAATCTGGTCTATGTATAAATATATTTAACCTACGTGCTGCAATATTGTCTGGGTACTGCTGAAGTCTTATATATTACAAAGTGCTTCCGTTTATTGTCTAGTGCTCTTCCCAGAAGAGAAAGCATATGCGGCGATTTATTTTTATTTGTTTATTTTTCTGGACTTGCTTTTGTTTGTCATATGTGGCAAAGGTAAGTGCTATTAGCGTGCTATTTTTTTTTCTTTTGAGATACTGAGGTCAATAAAATATGTTTCTACTTGAAGCAGAAATTGCTGCAGGGTGGTGAGGACACTCAGCATCAATGGAATTCGCTCCACACTTTCAGCCGTGGAGAAACCTCTGTCTCCAAAACAATTGGGGTGTTTCTCTCTAACAAAGAGGTGTATTACATTAGGAGACCATAGTCATTCATGGTCTACTTCATGGATACCAGTCAGAAGAAGTAAGGCAGCTCTGTGTGTGTATATACTGAGTTATGATGAGGCTTTTCTCTCCTCCTCCTCCTCCCTGGGGTTGGAGCTACTAAGTGTTATCATAGAACAATAGTTTGTGTTAATTCTAGTACCTTTTATTTTAGTCACTATAACCAGGGAGTGACAATATTGGGTAAATACTGAAGGGCACACCAATTACATACCCAAGTTTTCATCTGAAGTTTCTGAATTTAAAGGTGAGTAAAGAATGGCAGAAGTCAATTGAGCAATAAATACATATTGGGTGAGGATGCAGAAGCTCTGTGTGTGTAGTTCTGCTGCTCTGAATAAAGACGTGAGATATATTTGACTAATCTATATTTGGACAAATATGAGGCCTTTCAAATTTTGTTTGTAAAATACTTTGTTCCTCTTCTAAAAAGTATACCTCCAAGAGCATTCAAAGGGGAGTGCATGAAACAGACTTGCCAGTGGCTTATTATATTTTTTCTTAAGTTTTCTCAGTGTCAAAAGTATCTTTCAAGAGCGGAAATTCAGTGAACAACTGTGTTCTTAAAATAAACAAATTAGAAAGTCCAGATATTGTCAGTTAAAAGAGCTGCCAGTTTGACGCCATATGGAACTATTCATAGGATAAAATAACCTGTGCTTAGCACACTGTACCACCAAGAAATGTCCGCATCGCTGGAAACAACAGTACCTAACTTTAATGACTACTTTATTCTTTCAGACAAGTGTTAGTTATTGCTTAGACTTGAGTTTGATGGCTCAGAATAGAGCAATGCAGAGATCTGGGGAAATGTCCTTGTTGTGTGTCTAATGGAACACACCTCCAAGCTGTGTTTGAAGCAGAATCATTGGCAAACATATTCAGCTTTTTTTTTTTTTTTTCAGTATCTCAAGCAAAATTAAACCAAATCAGGTAATTACATCAGACGAGGGCCCTGCTGTGCTATATGCAGCACAGCCACGTGCACCAGAAGCTGATGAGGAGGTCACTGCTTCAGATAACTGACAGCATAAATAGAAGACGCGAAGAATGGTTGACTAATCAACCCTAGCACAGACAGTGCCTGAGCTGACTTGCATGAGGAGGAGCGGTGGTTATACCGGTGCCCATGAACCTTGCTTTCTTTTCCACTGCTACCTGTAGTATTCCTAATTCCCTCCTTGAAATGCACACAGTACACTGACCTGTTTCTCTGAAGGCGCTGGGAACGTCTTCAGAGATTGGTTTATGCATCTTTGTATTGACTTTGCCACGTGATTTTTAGGGGGGGGTTGTCTGTTTCGGAGCAGGGTGGTAAAGGTTACCATCGGCACTGCGCTGCCCCTCAGTCCGTGGGCACGAAGCATTGCTCAGGCTCAGAGTGAGTTCAGGCTGTGGGCACTGCATTGCCATCGGGGGGAGGCAGGGGATGGAAAACCAGGCAAAAAACCTTTTTTTGTTTTTTTAATTATTTATCAAAGTGAATTACGATTTTTATCTTAATCAAGATCTAGGGTGAACAGATGCCCAGACTTTGTCTACAAATAGCAAGGCTCATGATAGAAAACACTGTTTGTTAGTCATGAGAGAGAGAAAACACACAACTTCTGTCACCTTTTCTCACAAATTTCTCAGCTCTACATATTGAGGACACCAATTCTCAGCTATTCAGTGACTAATACACCTGTTTTAAATGCTCACCTTAAAATAACAGGTATCCAGAGAAAACACATACTGTTCAGGAAGAGCAGAGGGAATGTGCCTGATGTGGTATGACTGTAGTATGAAGTGAGAACGGATGTAACAAAATAAAAAGCACTAGTTAGTTGTGTGTCACTTACAGTATTACAGCTTGAATGTCCCATGAAAGATAATATGAAGACATTAAGATGATTTGGCTGTACATTAACAACAGCTTGTGTCTTGGAGGTCCTTGCACCCAGACCACATCTGATGGGAGACCCAGATCGCATCTCTGAAGTGAGACTGCTAATTCTGACTCCCCACTCCCATTCTTGCCGCTCCTTCATTCCCTCCTTTCTGCTCCCTTAAACACCATGCTTTTCTTTCCCATTTTCAAAATCAAATAATCCAAAATCAGTAAATTTTTTTTCATACTGCAGTGCCAATATAAATTATTTCTGTAACAGGTAATCTGATGCACTGCCAACTGGAGAGATGATATAATACCACTAAAGTCACTACAGGATTTGGCAGTGAACTAAAAGCAGGAAAAATTTCTGAAATTGCGAACCGGACCTTTTTTAGGCAGTTTTCCTACCAAAGAATATCTCATATCTTCCTTAAGTGATAACTAGCATGTCATTTAAAAACTAATGTCTCTGGCAAGCAGCTTGGGTTGCTAATCATATCTGTCTGTAATTATTTATATGTGATAAAACGCATGTATAATGCCAGTTGAGAAGTTTAGTTACGATATTTGTGCTGATTGCTCCCAAGAATCAATCCTTTTTTTTTTTTTTCACTTTGAGGAGGCTTTCTAGTGTTGCAATATGAGTTCTCTAATTCACATGACACAAAAAGGATAAAGGATAGTGGCAGTTTTAAATGAATTTTGATGATAGCACTGATCTTATTGATTACTTGAGAACTAGCAGGAAACAAGAAGGGCAGTAGCATAAATCTGATAAAGTACCTTGTCTCTGCAGAACAAGAACAGCAAATGTAGAAGAGGCCATGATTAACTTATTTTACAAGTACAAGTCGTAGCTTTGACTCACCTAAAGCAGCTTGAAGTTGGGGTAGAGACTTATTTCCCTGTGACAGTAGACTTTTCCAGCCTGTAATTAGATATACCATTGACCTTTTACCTGAAATAACAAAACTATCTTTGAAATTATGAGAATTACAAATATGATTAACAAAAGTTGCAGCATTATTGAACATAAGAATTCCTATGATTTCTAAACCATTTTTATTTACTATGTGAGCTTCTTGAATTTCCTTCTTGATATTAAAAGATTTTTAAATTAATCCTCTAGATAAATTTAGCCTCCATCTACAGTTAAACAGGTCAAAAAATGGTTATTTTTCTTGAGGGAAGCTGAGGTACTTTACATAAAGGCAGAAGTGCATGCCAGATTGTACAAGTTTTGTGATAAAGCATGGGTAATGCAATTCACCTGGGAACATTAGAACTGCTTAGACTGGAGTTGCCTCAAAAAGCTTCTTTGTTTTGGAACTTTTCATTTCTTTGGATGAACTTTGGATTTTTTGTCTTTCTTAGTATCATTTAAAGCCCCCTTCCCCCCCCCCCCCCTTCTTTTTTTTTAATCCTCTCTTTATTCACTCAGTCTGTAGAAGATAAACTGTCAAAGACAGTGGATAATCTTAACTTGGTGATTTTGATCTGAAGAACAACTGAACAGTGAACATGGAGCACCAACAGCTGCTCTTAGAAATTCAATAGCAACAAAAGAAAAAGAGGAAGTGTTGTGTAGAAGAATTGATATTCAGAATTGGATGCCCAAATTAAGCTAATGAATCCATATTTGCATCATTGAATAAAAAGGTCCAATATAAATTTTGGCAGTATGTGCTTCTTTTGTTTTTCTCTTCTGGGGCTTTCATCTACAATCACAACAGAAGAGAATCTGTAGTTGTGAGGATGGACTTCCTTGTGACTAGATCATCTGGTGCACATCAAGCAATTTGTGAGAATTATTAATCAGTTGGCCAAGTTCAGGTTGCCCAGATAACCAGCTTGCTCACATCTATGTCTCTGAAGTGCACCTGCAGTTCCGTAGCCTCCTCGCACCAACTGGAGCCCAAGTCCTTGCTGATTTGTTTGGACACCATGTTCTGTGCCACTGCTCCCTTCCTGTAAAAAAGGTCATGCCTACATTGCATTAATGAACCTATACGACTGAGACTAAAGTTTTATTTCAAACCTTGAGATTTTTTGTCATGCCCCCACCTTTAGAGAACAAGGTACCCCTTATATTTTCTACGTTTTACGAAAAAGAAAGAATTTCAAACCTATTGTGAGCCGATGTCAATGGACTAGTGCCTCTAGTGGCACCATGTTTTAGATTCAGAAGTAGCCTGGCTAGAATGCGGTTTTTGAGGAGGAAAAAAAAAAAAAAAAGATAATGAAGATTAAAGATGTGCTTTTTAACATCTGAAGAGGGAATAAAGCTTTGGTTTCACCAGTGGGGGGTGAGATTAATTTGAAAATTACTGGAGAAAAACTGTTATGAGGTAAAACTCTTTTCTGCAAGTCCTTTCCTTTTTATTTCCCTTTATGCTGAGGGCACCACTGTCCTGTCTTTGTCCCATGACAGTTTGTCACAACTTTATATTTCTCCTGTATCTCCAGGTTTGGATTCCACCCAATGTACTTTTCTTTCTCCAATGTATTACTGTTATTAACACATCAACCTCTTGACTAGCTATCAATCTAATATGGGTTATTCAAATCATTCTGTCAAATTTATTTCAATGATTCTGAATAGGGAAATGTTCTTACTGTGGAGATGGCAGAAATATATTTTGGTTTAAAAAAATGATAATAGTGCAGAGGTTCCAGATTGTTTTTCAAATGAAAGCAGCAATCTAGATTTAAATGCAGAACAGTGTTATAATTTCAGCTTTAAAATTCTTGTCTTCAAATTTTAAAAGGTTCGTATGGACATATATAAAAGGCTGTAGAAAACAATATGTTTTCCAGTTAGAGATTAGATTTTTTTAGTATTAAATTTTATAATAATAAATTACATGCATCATTACCAATGTATTTCCTTTGTATTTTAGTGGAAAATAATCAGTCATACATGTGATATGTTGGTAAAATATTTTCATATTATTTACAAAAATACTGGATCACTTCATATGTAGGAAAGAATGAAATTCATTCTAGACTGCTGATGGTGCAGTCTCCACCGATGTTCTAGTGGCCTTTTGCTAATGACAAAATGCACACCACCACTAATTTCAGGTCAGCTGTATTTTCTGATTCATATTTTTGTTTTCGATTGACTGATAAGCTTTTTCTTTCAACTCATTGGTGCTGTTATGAGTCCTTCAACTCTTATTGGTGCTGACTTGACTAGATGCTTGACCTGTCATTTGGCATTTGTTAATCTTAGAGAAACACAGAAACTTTTTTTTTCCCCAAGCTTTAAATCAAAAACACTCTTACCCCTTTTTGCAAATATAGATTTTTTTTTTTTTTTTTCCTCTGCAGAATAAGTTGTGGATAACTTCCTGGAAAGTTTGATCACAAGTGTGTCAGGAATCATACAGTAGAGCTCTGCCCTGCTATGATTCACTCGTTTCACAGGAGATTCATTTAATTGCCAAATGCACATTGCACTGTACTCCTTGAAGACTGCCTCAAATTCAGAGAATAGTCTGTCATTTAATGACCTTTAATTCATTGAAAAAATTAAATTATAGTGGCATTCAAAATGGTGATTTGGCAAGATTGCCTTTCAGAAGCTGCTTTCATACAAGATTTCCTGGTAGTAGTAGCAGCATCTGTAAAAAAAACAAAACGGACAAAAAACCCCACACAAAACCCAGCTCTTGTTCCTTTCAAGATGTTCTGTATTGTCTTCTACTAAAATACATCAAATGCTGAGTGATTCTGAGCCTCTGACAGTGGAAGGTGTCAGTGCTGCCTCTGTTTCCTGACTGGGTTTCACTGGTGATTAGCAGCTCTCTTCCCTCCGCTGTTTCCGACACCACATGCAGTGAAGAGCTGGGCTGCTGCCGTTTCATTCTATCCATGCAAATCCTCTGTAAATCTCTGCGTAGCTGTTCTGGTCTGTGCAGTCCCGTATAATAAAAGGCTTTCTTCCTTTTGCCCTGTCAGAGGGAAAAAGTGGATATCAGGAACGCAGCCCTGTGCGGTGCTATTATACAGTTGTTGACATTCGCAGTTAACGGTTGCGGTATACAAAAGTTAGCACAACTTGGTGCAAAGCCCCTTAGTCTGCTGTCATTGTGCAGCTTCTCCTGGTTGCCCCATGCTTTGCTCAGCTGCAGCTGATGAGGCCCAGCTTGCTGCGTACTTTGTTCCTATTTTTCATCTCTGAATAAAAACAATTTATTTGCAAAAGATGGCAAAATCATTTCACGTGAATGAGTGCAGGTAATCTAAAGCATTATGGGCAGATTTTTATTTTACAGCTTTTGGCAAAGAATTAGTCTTGCACTAACTGGAATGTATTTGTTATACCAGGTCTGTGGAGTGCACATTTTATCATTCCACATTAAACCCAGGTACCTATATATTGTCAACATCAGTACCTATTCTTATTTTCTTATTATGAATGGCTTCGTATGATTTAAGAGTTGTAAAGCAGAAGATTATATTTTGTATGTTAATGTCATCTTTTAGTGTTATCTAATCAGAATAACTTAGAATAATAAGGCTTGCAATTACATTTTTCAGATGAAAATAAAAAAATATAAAAAAAATATTTTTGAACTAGAGGCAAAAAAGACAATCCTTGATTTAAGATGATGTTAGTACACTACTGAAATATGGGAGGTACCAGAGTAAATTAAAAATAGGTTAAAAGCATGCAAATTCTTCAGTGATGTCTGAGTTGGCACGTCAAATTCGCTTAGTGGCCATTACCAGAATACTGTTGTGAAGAAGCTACTATTGTTGCAGCTAAAACATCATCTTGGTAGTGTATACAGCTTACAGTGCCAAGTTTTCATGTGCCTGAGCAGAATGAAATAGGAGGTAGTTGCTTGTACGTTAAAAACTGCCATAGGTGCCTAAAGCCATCACTCTTACTCATACTCCAGTTACTTTGTATTTCCATAGCAATGTAAAGGACCTCAGGTTTAGAACCACAGAGGGACATAGGCAGGTTTAGGTAGACTTTTGGTTCTTGTCTAGATCTGTGGTCATTACGATCCACGTTCTTTTGCCATCTAACTTTACAGAGAGAAAAATTTCTTAGTTGCTTAAATTTTCATCAGTGCAAGTACTTAAGCACCTATAACACTGGTCTGGGCAGTCATGTGAATATCCTAGCTAATGGCCTAGGATTGATTCTATTAAGGCAAACATCCAGGTCCTCTGAGGAGTACGTTTTCTAGATGTTCACGTAAAAGGTAGAAGGCATTGCTATTGTTTGAAAACATTGTGGAGAGAAGAGAGACACACCCCATGTGTTGACTCCGTATTACTAAACCCTGGCTGAGTGCCCATCAGCAGGATGGTGGCTCGGTGTGTGACTCCAAGCATCCAGCAACCGGGCAGGTAAGGGAAGCTTATGACTTGAGCCTGTGGGTTTTACACAGGTTGGAGAAGGTGGCTTACACCAAATCTAATGCTTAGCTGATGGATCTTTGTAAGTCTAGTCCATACAATAAGCAAGGCTCTTTCCCAAATATACCTCAGGGTGAAATGTACAGCTGAGTAGTGAGTCATTCTACTATTCAGGGTTTCATTCAAGGAGTAGGTGAAATAATGTTGAGTTCCACATCAGTTACCAAAGGCTATGAGGCAGGGTTTTTTTCTTCTGTGCATCATGTAGAATGAGGTTAGCTATAATATATATTATCTAATCTTTAGTTTGTCTTTGCATGCTTCAAAAATAATGATAATTTCCTATGCTGCTTCAAAATTTGCCTGTGATCATCAGTCACTTTTGTCTACGAAGCAAATGCATCTGTACTTGTATCAAGATTTGGGCACAAACTCACCACTATTTAAATACACAGTTAAAATTGTACTGACTCGGAAACATAGCATTTAGAGCCAGAAACAATTTAGTAATCTGGATTTTAAAGCTGTCAGAGAATAGTTGTCATTCTGGTTTTGTACTTTATAATGCCATGTCCTGGAAGAGAGTGATGAATTTTGGAGAAAATCCTTCCTTTCATCATCTTCACAAAAAGAGAGCATTTAATTACTCCTGCTCTTTCCTGTCATTATCCTCAATTTGCATCTCCCAGCTCTGATATGTCTGGTGGGCTTTTGTAGACATTTTTGCTTTTCTGACTCTTCTGAGTAAGATGCAAGATTATTTCTGGCCTTGATCAGAGCTGTTCGTTCTGAACTGGAGAAAAGAAGTGGAAGAAAGTCCAAGTTATCTGAGGGATTCAGTGCTGACCATGCTTTCGCTGGTCCATGAGGCACTGTGTTTCTAAGAGATTTTTTTGCATACTAAGTTGAGGAAACTATCCAAGCTCTATGCTTTAAAGAATTTATTTCTGTTAAGTAGTTCCTATTTTATTGAAATTCTTTTAAAAATACTGAAAAAGCAGTAAAGTCTAAAAGAAAAGAGAAGGCTTCTGCAAGATGCAATTATACTGTCTCTCTTTGTCCCTCTTCTATTAAATGTGGAAGACTTGAGCAACAATAATAAACATAAGAAAATGTTAGTTCTTGTATAATCCTCCATTAGCATCATAAAAGAGAATTCTGAATAAAGATTAAAAGTGGGTTGTTTTTTTTAAAAAAAGGTTACAGATTTAAGTTCTCTCTTCTACAAAAGAGGGAACCTTAAAACAAAATGAGTGTAAAGGAAAATGGAAAAGATAAAGTAGAAAGGTTTATTTTAAAAACAAATGTTTTTCTTTGCTTCTTGTGCCTGTTATTTTTTGTCCATCAGGCAGTGGGGTGGCCTGAAATGCAGACGAATCATGGGGGAAACTGAAGTGCAGCTTTGTCCTTTAGCTCCATACAGGCCTTGGAAGTGATGTTGTCATTTTTCAATGAGGGTTTCATGCAGTGAGCAGTGTGCGCATATACCAACATTTCCATAACGCTGTGGCAATGATATATCTTCTTTTGGTATGTTTAGGTCAAGTGAACCTAATAATGACTTCAAAATTTAAAGATTCTAACTGAAATTCTAGAAATAAGGTTGCATTGTTTTGTACTGAAGGAACAACCCTTACAGAGGTGCCCTTCAAGGTCATGGGTAAAGCTCAGTAAAAAGACATTAAACGTTTATGTACCATGTATATCACTTTCATTTTTAAAAAGCATAACTCCCCTTATAAATTCCTTACAGCTCGTTAGTCACTGTAACCTTCTAATGGTATTTTTCACTCAGTTTGGAAACATGGAGGGGTTGCTGAGGACATGTGTTTAAGTGCATTATGGCCAGAGGCCAGATCGTGCTCTTGTAGAAAGGCAGAAGTCTTCCTGACTTGGGCGAGAGCTTCCTGAGGCTCACGGCGCTGCTGTCGTCCTTAGGGACATGTTATGGCATGGACTGCAATTCAAAGTACAGTAACTGGTCTTTTAGTCTACTTTGGAAATGTCTGTGCTCATAAACAGTTACAAAATACTAGACAAAAGCTGAATTTTAAGAGTATAATTATGGTTTTCAAGAGACAGTAAGCTCTGAGCAAAAAATACATCTCATCCTCCCATCATGTGACGCGAGTGACCTCCTAGGTCTCAGGGTACACGACACAGGATTAGACCACATGGCAGTTGCCTGTGAAGCCATTTGGGTGGTAGAGAGAACATGTAGGTAACTTCTGAAGAAAAATGTATACATGATTGTGTGATACATTGAACATTTTCTACAATTTCCTGTTTTGTTTTGGTTTTTTAATAATCTGAAAACAGACCATTGTTTTAGACCAAAGATCACCTGAAATCCAGGGTATGCTGTACATGCAGTTTAAAAAAAAAAAACAAAAAAAAACCCAGAATGCTTTATGATTCATTTCATGAAGCCTTTTCTGAAGTGATTAATATTTGCTTCCCCAATTCTGCTGTGATGATCTTAAAAGGAGGTAGACCACCACCACCTTAGCTTGGCTGAGGCATTGAAAAAAAAAAAAACCCCAACCATTGCTTGAGGGGTGATTTTATCTTACGAGGTATGAACATAAGTGAAGTTACACAGGAAATGGACAGAGGCACAGTCGTAACTTGGAGCGCAGTTTTTACTGCCCAAGTGAAATATCATCATGAACTTTCATTGAATTGAAGTGAGAATTAATTTAGTTCTCTGTGTCCCTGGTAGAATTTTGTTAAATTACTACAGGCCTTAGCCTTCTGCATCTTGTAAAATAACGCACCGCTTCCTCAGACAATACAGTGATGTTTATAGCAGCTTAATTTTCTTTCATTATGTGATTCCATGTAGCACCTATAAAGATGTGATCTGCACAACACTAACAATCCTTCAAAGTTAAAGCTTAAACAGATCGATGTCGTCAGGTCCATTAAACTCAAAGCACAAAGCACTTCATGCTGCTGGCCAGAAGGATTAATAAGTGTGTTAGAGTTATATAGAAATAAGACGACCATGAGTAATTATGGAAACTAAACTCTCAACCTGATTATTCCAGAAGTCATGCACCAGAGGCTCAGCAGTGCTCTGGCGCTGTGTTCTTCCAGTCCACTGCTGTTCTGGTGCAGGAGGTCGAAAATGTCTTTTTTCTTCTTGTTAAGTACTCCATCATAGGTGTTAAATGTATGCTTATGCAAACTGCTTCTAATGTAGTGCTGCAACACCACAGAAGGGAGAAGGAGGATTTGCTAGAGAGAGGAACATTTAAAATGGGTTGGTCTGTATTTTGGTTCATCCTGTGTACGTACCTCATTGTGCAGAGCTGCTCTGTTCCCTGTGAGTTATGTACTGACACCTTCAGACACTATTGTGCAGAACAGCAGCGTGTGGCAGACAGAAACGTGTGTCTCCATACAGTACTCCATATGGTGCTGTAGTTTCCCTTCATGCCCCAATTCTCCTTTCATACCCCAAAGAGAGACCACAGAAAATGTGGGAACATTTAAAGAGCAATTTCCTTGGCCAATATGGGGTGGCCAGCAGCAACAACACACAGTCCTACCCTTTTCAAGGTGATGGATGTGTCTGTGCTAGAAAAAGCACATAGAGATGAATAGAAAATACTGACCCTGTAGACTGATGGGAAGGGATTTCTTTTCCTTCATCTCCACTTATAAAAACATATGACATAGTTAAATGTTCCATTAGCTTTGTCTCCACGGCTCCATGAATCTCTCACAGAAGTGTACTTCCAAGTTTATTTTCCAATGACACGTGCTGCCAAGTTTGAGATGAGAAAACTGATTCTGAATGATATAGCCCAATTTTCACTTCTGGGAGCTGAAGAATATCACATCATCTTGGCAAATATTATTCTGCAGCTATTAAATCAAAGGAACCATAGTACTTTTAAAATATGTCCCTTAGCACACATGTAGGTTTTTTGGTTTTTTCTTGTTCTGTATAGGATTATTTAAAAGATTGGGAGGCCAAGTTTGGGTGATGTTCTCATTGTCCTTGGTTAGATTCATGATTCTGGCCAGCTGCGTTGTTAAATCTGGGCCATATCCTACTCGTCTTTGTGTGTCACTAAAAAGCTTGAGCAGAGGAAAACAGCCACGGTCCTATAGCACAGGAGGGACTAGCAGTAGAGAGAGTTCAGCCTCACCTTCCCATCACTCTCCAGCTCCACAAATGAATTCTGCAATACTGTATGGAAGAGATGAGTATCAATAATCGGAGTCTACTCTAACTACATGGGTTCCCTCATCTAGGCCAGAATTACATGAGCATAACTTGTGTCCTTGTTCTCTGCAGGCAGCACGGGCACCAATACCTCTCGGCTAAGAATTTGTGCTTGTTTGCTATCCACAGAGGCAAGGATTTGGTTCTCTGTATTTCACTCTATCCATAAATACAGTAGTGCTGCAATAATGCTGTTGATTGGATATAATGCTGCTATTGTGTATTGTTCACAGAGATCACTTGAATGATGGGTCAGGGTTCTGCAAGTTATTTCAGATGAGCAATGCCATAAAAGTAGAAAATAATTTTTATAAGAGTTGTTTAGTAATTTGAGGAAACAGTCTATTTTACATATATGCAAAGAAAAGGAGTTGGCAACTAAATAAATGACTTCTTAACTTCTTAATTTTCTTTTTACTTTTATGGGTTTTTTTCTCCTTATTGTGTTATTCAGATGAAAAGTCAATCCATGACAACTAAAGCATAATGCATCATAATTCTATTTCTTTATAAAAAGGCTGAATTTTCTATTTATATATTTTTCTATTTATATACCGGTGTTGGAATCTATGTAAATGTAATATTAATTACAATATATGTTATTGCCTATTCATGCTGCCTGCAATTATCATATTCATACATGTAGAGAGAACACAATGCCTACGTGGATTGCAGATGTAAAGGGATCCATATGTCCTTGGTGAGACACACACAGCATCCTGTGAGATCAAGGTCTAAAGTGTAATACACAAGGACTTTGGTGGAACAGAGGACTTAGAGGATGTCAAAAGCTGTACCTTACTAATAGCTGAATTAGGTCTGCAGCTAGAACTTTTCTCGTCCTCTTTTGGAACTTTTTCTGTACAATGAATTTTAAGTTAGGGCTCTTAAGAGTTTCCATTATTCTGAATATATATCAGCAACCAATTCTCAGCTGATGTAAATCAGTATAACTTCATTTCTGTTGAGGAGTTTTGGAGATTAACACTGTCTGAGGCTTTAACCATATTACGATAGCCAGGAAACATCAAGTTCCATTTCCAAATGGTTACTGAATGCTAATGGGTCTCTTCATTTTACTGATATAGATTGGCACAAATAGCTCTGATCATTGCCGAGCTAAATGTCTTCCTGAAATATCAAAATATTTAAATAGGTAGTTTTGCAGCATTTTTCTATAGAGACACATAAATTGCTTTGTTCTCCAGAATTACAAAAGAAATTAGGTAGAAGTTTAATTATAGAGCCATAAAAGGTTGCAAATTTGAAAAAGCAGGAGCTTTATTGTTTTCTTTAAATAATAGGTTGTTATTGTCAATTCCATAGTTTAAAAACCCCAAAACCACCAACAACAAAACCTCACCCTGAAGTTCAGATTAAGAAAACTGTATTCATTTATTTTATGTTTTTGACAGAATTCACTTTTGCAGGTTAATTTTGCAGCACAGTGAAGTGCTGATTGTCGTAATTGCTGCCTGGGAAGGGATACTTTTTCCAAGGTCATTTCTGTCACTTTCCCTCATTTTTTTTCTTTAATCTTACCTCTTAAAATAAGTGTCATATTGTAGCTTAAACACTATTATAGCCAATAGCATGCCTGAATGCAGCTGTAATTGAGGATCTACCTACTTTTCCTTTTACAAAATTGGTGCAGGCTTCACTGCTAAACCCAGGTGCACCAACCTCAGTTAAAGGCAAAGTGACAAGCTGAAATTCTGTGTGGTTTCATTTTCATAAATGTGATTTTGTTTGGGACTATTTTAGCCCACATGTGTGTCTGTGAACAGAGGCAGAGCGGTCTGAGACCATGAGACTGATGAGACTTAAAGGGTGACCTTACAGTTCTTGAAGCGTACCCACATGGCATGGCATAGAATAGAATAAACTATTTCAGTTGGAAGGAACCTGCAACCATCATCTAGTCCAACTGCCTGACCAATTCAGGGCTGACCAAAAATTAAAGCGTGTTATTAAGGACATTGTCCAAATGCCTCCTGAACACTGATGGGCTTGGGGCATCGACCACCTCTCTGGGAAGCCTCTTCCAGTGTTTGCCCAGCCTCTCAGTAAAGAAATGCTTCCTAATGTCCAGCCTAAACCTCCCCTGGTGCAGCTTTGAACCATTCCCATGCATCCTGTCACTGCATAACAGGAGAAGAGATCAGCATCTCCCTCTCCACAGGCTAGGACTGGTCATGCAGGCAAAAGGTATTCATTTCCTTGAAAGAAAGAAGAGAACAGTAGATTTTGGAGGGAGACAGCATATTTTTATGACAAGAAGAGGATAATCATGTTTTATCTTACCATTCTTCTGAAGAAATCAGTGAAAAACCAAGAAGTTATGGGGAGCAAATGCAAAGCATAGGATTGAATTACTTCTTTAGTCACGAATTTTGGACTAGGAGTGACTTTTGTAGAGAAGGAATTCAGGCTGTTCCAGGTATTTTCACCACAGCACAAGCAAGGTCAAAAGAAACAGATGCAAGTGAGCCAGGACCACAGTTTGGTAAAGAAGACCTAAACAGGGAGAGAGGCAGGGAAGAAGAGAATGAAAAAGAGTTGGCAGTGATGGATGATGAGATGATGGAGAGGAGATTCAACCATTGTGATCTGACCTCCTTCTAGAAAATCAGAAGGTGTGTAAACAGCCTTTTGGTCAGTGGAAAAGTTGAATTACACCTTTTAGATGAAAAAGGACGAGAGGTGCAAAATCTGTTGCAGCATGGGTATTGCGATCAGCAGGATGAATGTGACTGAGAAGCACAGCAGGGAGAAGCAGGAGGAGCAAGCCAGGACGATGGCTAATAGAGTTAGTCTACAGTTGGCTGTAGATGACAGCAATGAGCAAACACAGGGAGGAGGGAAGATGGTGTTGAACAATCAGAAGGACTAGGGGAGGTACAGGACAAAGAGAAAGTGACAGACATCCCCAGCCTGGACCAGTTCAGGGCAGGGATTCTGGGAAATTAGAAGCCCTGTTGAGAGAAGGAAGCTGCCCAAACAGTGCTGGACCTGTGCAGGTATGTTGATAAACATGAGCTTGCGCTGGAAGGACTGGCTGGACGTGACCTAACGGCGTGGTCTGGGAGGTTGCAGCACTAGCATAGCCCTCACCCAGAAGTAATAAATCCCTCCTCAGCTGGTGTATGAGGTATGGTGACATACTCATGTTGCTCTCCAGGTTCCCGCCCAGTCTGCAGACAGGTTAAATTTGTGTACACTTGTTGATTTTCTGCATAAGAGCTAAGAATCAGAGGAGGGTGAGCCGAGGCTGTGGGGGCTTGTGATCATGGGTTCAAAGACAGCAGGGGGGGTGGATGGAGGGAGGTGGGCATGAGGTTGTGTAAGACAAATGGAAAAAAAAAAAAGGGTGTAATTTTCACAAGATTGATTGAAGAGGCAAACCTGTGGGGAAAATACTGTGTGACAGGATCATTAAAGATTACATTGTAATAGAAATCCAAAAGGAGATGAATTAAAACATCTGCTAAACTATGACATCTTCTAATTTTTGAGTGTGATAGTTTACAAGTGTAATAATGTTCTTCTGTCATAACTTACAGAGTAGATATAGTCATAAAACATTTTTTTTTTCTTAGAGGAAACAAGAAGATGAAGAAAAATAAAAGAAGGAAGAAATTTAGATTTTTATTTTGCTTTGTTCCTGCTTATAGTGCTGGCAACATTAAACAATACTTTGGAAAAAAAAGATTTCAAGCCTGTTTTAATGTAAAGTAACTACAGCTCACAGTAAGTGTGAACATCGAAACAATTTCTTAATGTAAAAGACAGTATCACTTAAAATATTAAAATAAAGATTTTAGTTGGCCCAATCAGGGAGACTTTCTGCACATAGATTTACACTTTTTTCAAATCTCTAAGTAGTTTTATGCAATCATTCTGACATTGTTGGAAGAAAGAACGATAATAAAAATAATGTTGGCAGTTGCAGCTAATAGGCTGGAGTGATACAGAAAAAAAGATAAGGAAAGATTGTGAAAAAGTACAAGCTTGCTTAAAGCATGTCTAGCTGAGTGTTCATAAAACTGAGATTGTGTTGTTTATTTACAGTAGCTGCGTAAAGCTTATGTGAGCCATGAAATAATTAATAAAACATGAGAGAACTAGTTCATGATCTTTGTGCCAAGCAGGCATTCATATACCAGCTGGGGAAGCCAGTGGCATTCTTTAGAAAAATGCAGTGGAGCTATGGTAAAGGAAAAGAACAATAATTAATATTTTCTGCTGTCAGTTAATGTAGATTATGCTCTTTTAATCTCACACATTTCTCCAGGGTTTCTGGTAAAATCATAAGCCTTTGAAATGCGTTATGGGTGCTGGGGGAGCTCAGAAATACATTGCAATGATATACCGTTTAAAATTATAAATGTTTTTGTCTAAATGATAGTGTGAGCTGAGCTTTCAAGGAGTTTTCTCCACACAGCAGTACTACGCAGTGTTCCATACCAAGAAATGTCCATGAACTGTCTTACAGTCAGAGGTGCTCAGAGGTGTCCCAGTTCCATATGCCTCTTGTGAAGAATCAGGAATGACTCCAAAGTCTGCGGGAGGGAATGGAATGGGAGATAAGGAAATGTTCCTTATGAGAGATGAGATGTTTGTGACCAAACTGTTGAGTAAAGGAGAAACTTACACGCTGTTGCTACAGGGGAAAAGTCTGTATTTAGTTTATTTTATCTTCAGAGAGTTAAAGCTTTCTAGATTAGATGAATATCTAGATTAGATGAATAAAATCAGTATTGAATCTTATTTATTACTCGGCATTCACCTTTGGTCTTATAATGTGTCTGTCTATTTTTCCTGCCTCAATATATTAGCATCTGACCAGAACAAAAGAGTGTGCATGTGAATAGTTTCTTGGTTAATTATTGAGAATTTTTTTTCAATGAGTAATGTTTAATCTCGCCTTCACAAGTGATAGCCAAGAGCTGGAACAGTTTCCTGTTAGTGACGTGTCAGAAGACCCAATAGAAGAGTGGTTTTGAAAAGATATTTTTATGTGCATTTTAGACACAGAATAACCCTGCTGTACCAAGGGTGTGTAAATTAATGGATAGTGAAATTATTTAAACATATTTAATTTAATTTAAACATGTTTGAATAAGTGATCATCACTAAACTTGCTGCAAATTCATTTTATTCATAGACAAAACAAGAGAAATAATAGCCTTTGTAGGTTTCTTGTGAAGGCAGATTAATGAAGATTCGTAACATGATTTCATATCACAAAATGCAATGTGAAGCGGAACATACTATCAAGTTGAATATATTTAGTTAGTATTGTCGAAATCAAATTCTAAAAAATTACTCAGACCAGAAAAAAAATCCCCAGGTAGATTTCAAATAATGACATATTACTACATGCAGTCCTTTTAGGTTTTGTTTCCACCCTCTCTCTGTAATAATTCCTCTCTATGTGTTTTAGTGTAAGTCACAATACATATGCACTGGAGTCCTTGAGCAGGGTGTTTTGTTAAACCCTAAATTTGTAAGACTTCATAATATTGTGGGAGGACTGGCATTTTTATTCCTTTTGGTCTAAGAACATGGTTCTTACTTTCATGGTTATGGTTAACAAATAAATTATTTCATACCTTTCAAGAGAGAGAACATTTATTAAGAAAAATGCTAAAACATTCCTTATATGAGTAATTTCTTTAGCTTCATGGTACCCTTGTGTCATGAAGACTTAGTCTTGGAGGAGAAGGTATTTTAGGCCTGTACAAGTTAATTCATTTCATGCAAGGATGGTGAAAAAAGATAAAAAGAAAAGTAAATAAAATTTTTTAGACTTGTTCTCCAAATATAGGACTTAAATACGAATCTGGGTCCCTGAATAATCTATAGCTCAATGTTAGTTTCAGTTACTGGAAGTTCAGTTAAATGGAAATTCTGCAGTACCTTTAACTGAGGCAGAAGTCCAGTTCTTGTCTGTTACTCAATTCTGAGTTTGATTTGCCATTAAATTTGCTGATTATAAGTTTATTATAGACCTTAGCAGATTTCTACTGCAGCTGAGAGTATCTCTGATTATTATTCATTAAATTTCTTATTTATAATTTTAAATATGTAAACAGAGATTGATAAAATGGTTAGAAGTGGTATGGCATGCTGTGTTCATCACTCTGAGAACTGTTTTGTTAAGTATCTGGTTATTGTCACTTGTACATTCAAGCACAACTTCTGTAGACAATAAACAGTCCTATTTCTTTTGGTAATCCAAATAGAATAATGCTTAGTCTGTAGATAGAAACATTTCTAGTTGGGCTGTGGCACAAAAGGCATTAAAGCTAACGCAGTTAGTGACTCAGATATCAAGGCCCTCAATTTATACCATAGATGTTTTTATGAGAGAAAGTAACAGCTAAGAAAAATGTGAAGTATCATTTCAGTGGTGACTACATATATGTGAATTAAGCTCCAAACACCCCTTGTCAGGTAATGTCTCATAGCTTTCCAGTCAGTAAACACTGAGTAAACACTCAGTGTTTTGATCAATTGAGTAAGAAAAATGTCATTCACTTCAACAAAGAAAGTTTTCCTTTCATTTTTTCCAGTTTATTTTCTCCTTTGATAAGAAAAGATAAGTAGCGTATGACTCAGTCAAACATGAAGAAAGCAAAACCAAGTTTAAGGATACTTTGACAAATAAGCACAAAACCAAGTACATGTATGTTCACACATTACAGTGTATATTTCTATTATTTACAGATTTTATTCAAAGATGTTCTTTCTGGAAAAGTAAGAAGCTATACAAAGTCCATTAATTTGGGAAATTTCATAGCCAGGGGGTTGGAACTTCTGTAAGATGAAAATGTAAAACCATCCAGAATTTTCTTCCAGGCAAAAGCAAAAGAAAATCAGAGAAAGATTTAATCTTTAACACCCGCCCCACAAAAAAAAAAAAAAAAATATATTAGGAGTAAGTGAAGAGTCTACAAGGAACAGAGAAGACATTTATCAGCCAAGAAAGTAAGCCCTGTTCTAGAGGTTGGAAAGTAAGGTTGAGAAAAATAAAGATGAATTAGACCTTCCAGAGAACTAAACAAAATAGTAAATTTTTGGACCACATAAATAGAAATGAAATAAAGGAGGAAGACAAGGGTTTCATTAGGCAGGGGGAGGTAAGGATTACATATACTCTGGAATAAAAAAATGTTCAGTAAGGATCATTCAGAATCTAGATATGATTGAAGAATAACTAATGAGAGAGTGTGCAAATTTATGGATTTTGGGGGGATTGGGGGAGGGGGTTGTTGTTTTTTGTTTTTTGTTTTAAAAAGCAATTTATTGCATCAGAGGTGGAAATGAAACCAAGAACTTGATTTGGGATGTAGGGAAGCAGATTACCTCCATATCAGAATATCTGAAGAATTTAAATATGAAATTGCAAGTTTGACATCAAGGGTGTTTAGTGCATTAAACATCACAAGTAATACTATGAATAGTAAGTATAGCTCATTTTAGGAAAAAAACACCTTTCAGGAAACTGTATATTTATTTGTTCAACTCTATGGAAAGCAAAACTTCAAATAAATTTGAAGTGTTGACAAAGCAAAGTCATAGACATGAATGGAAAATGAGATAAAATACAACAAGACTTTTGTTAAGGGTTAAAAAAGACCATTCTGATGGTTCTTTGATAGAATTATTTATTTTATCAGCTGAAGAACTGCACTATAGAATTTGTCTGTAATTCATTGTCATGTTTGATATGGAGAGTTGGGAAGGAGTAAAGCTACTATAGAGGAGATTGGCGAGACCTCATCTGAAATTCTTTGTACTATTTTGCATGCACGTGTACAAGGAAAATTTAAATTGGAAGAAGTGTTCAGAAAACATATGAAGCTGCTCAGCAGAGCAAAGTGCCTGTCTTACTGAAATAATTTAGCTTAATTACTTTAGCAAAGTAAAGATCGATACATAAGAGGGATTTTATTCACCCTCTATAGATAGATTCAGCAATGAATACCGAATTAAAAAAAAAAAAAAATTAAGATAGAAGAGGTTAAAGAGATGGGTAAAAACTGAAAATGAATCCATTAAGGCTGGAAATTAATGGGACTTTTTAAAATCTGATGGGTTTTGGTTTTAAGGGAGCAAAAAGAAACTCATTTTAAATTTATGAAAGAGGCTACTTTGTATTTTCCCTGTGACTGTGGATTGAACTTGATGATAGAAAAAATTTCTTTCTACCTATTCATTCCTATACCATACTTGATACAGGCATTCATCTTCAATTATGTATTTGTATGCCACAGCCCCATTGACAGGACTGGGATTCTTCTTGATATGAGTTTAAGGTTTAATCCAGATTAGGAAAATATTTCAGCGTATGCTTACATCCTAGTGAAGTCATGGGTTATTGAACTTAATTACTAAAGTTACATCTTTGTTTAAGAAATACTTAAAGAAAGGAACTGTGTCATTATTTTGTTTAAACCTGGATATAGATCATTCCATTGACATTTTAACCTTATAAAGATAGAACTTTAACTATAAACTCAGGGACAGTGGAAGATATCTCAGCCTTTCTTAAAAAAAGCATTTCTTTGAATCTAATTCACACTTTTATGATTGTCATCAGTTTATACCAGACAACAAACCAGTTCTGATGTTAATCCATGATATAAAGCCATTATTATCATATCAGCAGTGCAAGTTGCTCTCTGAGTTGGCCATTTATGTGCTAAGATGATATGTATACAGAATTATGGTCAGTTACTCTAAATGTAGTCACTACTGTCATTTTGTGTGTGTGTGTGTGTTGTATAAATGAGAAGTAGAGGACACAACAGACACATGTATATACTTTTATGTTTTGGCAGCTTCTATTAAAAACAGGTACCTATTCAGGTTAGGATAATCAGTGAGATACTCGTTAGTGAGAAGTAAAAGGATAAATGTGACTGTTTTCACTAACGCTAGAGGAAAGCTAGAAGAAAAATGATAGTGAGTATCTTACAGGTGAAGAAACTTCTTAAAATTAAAAAATGTTACAATGGCAGTTTATTTCTTTCATTTCACTTTTTAACTCATTTCAGAGCATGGCAACTTTTTTATTTTTCTATCTGTTAGATTTTTATTACTTTGTTCATTTAATCACACAGTAAAGGATCTCCATGTACAAAGTGCCATGCAAGCAGTTATTTAAAGAGAGTTGTTGATTTAAAACTGTCTTAAGTAAAATAAAAATATAACAACTCTAGTGAATGGAGTGGAGGGCATGTTTCAGGATGAGGGAGTATTCATAAGCACGAACACCTTTTCTTCCCCATACCAACAGATTCTAGTGAAGATGCGCCTTTAGAGATGAAGATAAAAATGTGTCAGTCCAAAATTGAAGGGTAGTTTGTATACCACAGTTAGGTACCAAGAAAAAGTGAGTGGTAAGTTAAAGCTTCCCTGACACCACAGGAGAAATTTTGTTTATCCTATTCCCTTCCCACTCCCTCTAGTGTGTGTCTGTATAAATTAATTTAGAACATAACTGTACAAATTAGTTGTTAATTAAATAACTAGTTTTATGAGAAATGAGCTCTACAAAGCAGATAAAACACAACACTTCTACTATTTAATGTTATCTCATCGGTACAGAAGTGCAGATGGTCACCCACCCAAATGCACAAGTCTCCTGGAGGAAAGAGGCATTTTGCAAAATAGAAGCAGCTTCAAACGCAGATTCTGTTAAAACAAATCATGTACAGTAAAAGGAATAAGGCTGCAGTCATGAAGTGAATCACATAAATATGCTCAGACCTCCAAAAGGTTGTTTGCACAAAGATTGTCATTGCCAAAAAAAGGAAAATGTATCGATGTAATGATACGGAAAGAGATAAGGGGTTTGATAGTTAATAGCATTAGGCTTTTGTTGTTTGAATAGAAACTTTTTTAACTAGAACCCAAGAACCATAAAGAATTTTCATGGCTAATATTGAGTTAAATATTTACTCCTAGATTTTCAGATGCAAAAGTCTCAACATAGAATTTAAAGTAGTGATTTTCTTTAGGAGTTACTGATAGTGTGACATAGTATTTTAAGGCTGTTTATGTCATTGAGCAGCTATCATCCATGCAGTATATATAATCCAGCATAATTACTCTTCTTGGCTATAGGGAATGGTCACTAATAGAACTTTTCATTGTTGATTTGTTCTCTATAATTCTGTTTCTGGTTACCAAAAATTAAAAGCCTTGTTTATTATATTTATAAAACAATAATTTCTATATTGGTTTACATTTTTGACCATATTTATATATGCTTCTGTCATCAAAACCACTAATTTGTTATTAGTACTTTTGGGAAGACTTTATATTGGCACAAAGCAGTTGCTAACCTCCTCCCTAAGTGCAAAAAAGCAGACCCGTCAAGAAAGGGGCTTGATTGCAGAATCTATTCACAGGAAATTTGACATTGTCTCTTATGAGAGAGTGGCAGCATTGCTTGTGAATTTCAATTGTGGACATTAAACCATTATACTAAATTTATGTATCTTTGAATAGTAAGTTTTTAAAGTATTGTTACATCATGGATTTTTACTAAGAAAATCAGTCTAGAAAATCAGCAATGTCACAGCTATTTATGCTTTTATCCTCATTTTAACTTTCATATTGACTGACTTTTTATGTGTTTGTCTGACTTGAGACTTGAGAATTGCTCAATGATTACAGAACATTCTCAATAATAAAAATAATGTCTTGATTTATGAAAGTCTTTCAGAGGAAAACATTCAAAAATACTTAAAAAGCTATCCAGGGAGCTTTTTAATGGGCTTTAAACTGTATGTGTCTTTCATATAGATTCAGAAAGCTACTCAATGAGTTAGGGAGAAATTTCCAGACTAGTTGGCTCCGTTACCACCCATCAGTGGCAGTGACAGCTGCTATCATTGCAGATCTACATTTATGCATAGAAAGAGAAGCATAATTTCCCTTCCCACTTTCCAAGCTGGAACCTACATACTATTATCTTCTTATTTCCCTTATGCTCTTCTCCTTCTCCCTCACAGACCTTCCCTCATTCCTACAGGAGCCCAAAGTCACCCCTTGACTTCAAGGAGGATCCAGTCTAACCCGTAGCATAATCATCTTGATATAGCCAGAGGTAAATGTTGTTGTATTCTCCACCTGGTCCAAGTTTAGGCAGTGAAAATTTTATTCCAGATCACATAACTAAGATGATTGCAAATGTCTAATGAGCAGATTTCCTTACAAGAATCTCTCTTCTACATAAGTGCCAATATATATGGAATTTATTTATTACCAGCTTTGAACTTGGCATGGATACCATGTTCACAGCCTGTCATCTTAGTGTCATTAGCTTTAAATTTCAGAAACTACTGGACCTTTTTTCTTTATATTTTACTTACTACTACCATAATCCTTTCCCCAAAAACAATATTTTGGGTTTCCAAAATTGTCAGTAGACACTACTTCCTTCAGTACCAAAATAAGTCTCTGGTCATGTCCCACTAAGTACTGATGAGAACACTAATATTGCCTTGGTCTCACTTTCAGGCAACAAGGTTGCAAGGTTGGACTACTGAACAGTGGTGGGTTTAGTTTATTTCTGATTGTATTCCAAACAGAGGCATTTGATCTATTTTGACATCTGACTGGGAAAAAAAAAAAAGCTCATTTCTTTTCATCAACTATATACGTAGGTGAAATAAACATCTTAGACACAGATGTCTAGGTACCTAAAGCTGCAGGGGATGAATTCCGCCCCCGGTATTACAATTCTGTAATTCACCCCTTACCTTCACGGTGCTAATTTCACTTTTTTGTAGTACATTTTTCAACTTTTCCTTCAGCAGGTATTTTAAACTCTTTAGTTGTCATAAAGCCCTTTGACAAAGATTTTTTTCAAAAGTTAAAATCACCAAATTATCAAGAAAACTTAATTCACTTTGAAGTACATATGAAGGAAACTGCTTTACAATTGATTCTCCTTCAGGATTTTTTTCTCTAAGGGGAGCTTGAACAGGTAAAAGAAACCCTGCAGCAATAGGATCCCAGTGGTGCCTCACTAATAGTGATTTTTGCATCCAACATTTTATAGACAATCTTTTATATATATTATGAAAGTGATCTTTAACTGATTCTAACCTTTGGAAAATGAACAGAACTCATTTTAAAAAATGAACAAGTACTGAACTGCATTCAGCACTATCAAATGCAGCCAGAGAGCACATGGAGCCATTTTGTGGCTGACTCCTCAGCAGGTGAACATCTCACCACCACTACCGCGCCCCAAATGAGGAGGAAAAAAATGGAAAATGCTGTCATCAGTAGTGCTGCTGTCCATTGACTCTTATTCCATGGAAAGCGAAACTCTGCCTGTAGTAGGAATTAATGGAGTTTGTCTGTTCAGACTTCATAGATCATATTTATCCCCTTATCTTATTTTACATTTCTTCATAGTTCCCAAAATGTGATAAAGTTACAAAGCTATAAACCCCTGGATTTTTTGAGGTCAAGGGTCTATCAAGCTATTTCTGGCCAACTGAATCTTTTTTGTGTTCATACAATACCCATAACAAGACATTGACACTTATCAGTGCTTCTGAAATACCACTATATACAGCTGATTGTGAAGATAACACTGCTGAAAAATATAATGAATATTATCCTAATTTAGTTCATGTGCATTCTGTGATTTACTGCTGCCATTTTCTTTAAGTCAAATGAAAGGAGAATGCTTGATATAATTTAAATAATCTAAAGTCATGTACAGCTGCTTTTTATTAAGTGTTTGCCAGCCTGAATAATGACATGCTTTCTTTGGCATGTCATAATAATGCTGCGGTAGAACATATACATTATGATTACATGAGTTAGTAACCAAGGAAACAAAATTGGTATTGTACCAGTGTCCTCCAGGGCATGTATAATTAAGGGCCTGTCAGGTTTTCTGAAAAAGATCTCCAGTGTCTTGGGACTTGACAACATTGTTGTAAAATTCTGATGTACAGACTGAAATGTAAGAGGTGAGAGAGCAGGTACTGCATCAACTGTAATGTGCTTGTCTTTATCTATGAAGGTGTTCGTCAGCAAACTATACGTACAGGTTTTATATTTGTCAATGACGTTTTTGATTTCTTCTTAGTTGCTCACAGGAAGCAAACGCCTCAAAAAATAAAGCTTTCATTTACAATTCAAGCCATTTGTTGCACTGAAATCAGTAGCTGTTGAAGATATTGGGCACCTTCCAGCTGGATAAAATTGTAGGATTAGAGTTATTTTAGATGTTATAGTTTTCTACATTAAGACCTTCATTCATCTGACCTAACCTTAGGTAAAAACCTAGTCCACTTTCACATGTACATAACTTGAATCTCAGTCATACGGGCACCTAGTCAAGATGTAAGGCAAAGATAGCTCGTATAGACAAAAGTAAGTTGTACACGTCTTTGAAGACCCCCAGAGAAAGATCATACTCACTTGAGTACCTGCACCTAAATTAGTCAGGGAGACCTTTAAAGACATCTACCTCTTTCTTTTCCCTACTCAGGGAAGCTGGTTCACTGAGTGTTTAAAAATTAGGCAAAGTTGAGATGACCAAGATGGGCAGATGGGATCCCATTCACGCCTGTCACAGGGAAAACTCGGTCAGTTCACGTAGTTCAAACCAAGTCAGGGTCAAAGCAGTTTATTAATTTATTAGCAGCAAGCAATTTTCTGGCAATCAGTGAACTATATAGGATCAACCAGTGACCACCCCCCCGAGGTCCCAGGCACACGCAGGTGTGGGTCCCCAGGCGCTGTGCCCCACACTGTCACTTCTCTAGTGGGGTATGGGTTCACCACGGTGCTACTTGGGGAGGGAGTTCGTGATGCTGTGGGGCAACTGCTGGCAGTGACAAACCTGGTTTTGGCTGCTTCTGTGCCAACTCCCAGGTCTTTCCCCAGTGTTATGAATTTCCGTGTTTCTTTCACACTTCTTTAAAGCTGATGTTTTCTTTGTTTTGAAAGTTTTCTTATAACTCCCCATTACTGTTTCATCTAGCTAATGATCATCTTCCTCTCTAACATAGTTTTTTGAAAATGCCTGCTTAGATGTTCTTAACATCCCTGGTTGCCCTGACCATTTTGCCAAGGGTTGGCCATGCGAACACTCCACAGATGCCCCTTTGATCTATGTTAACTGGGGACAGGTGCTCCGTAGGGAATGGGTCAGATCCTAGGTGATCTGAACAAATTGGAAACTGAGCCTTGGTGGACAAGAGAACCTTTGGCATTTCAATATTTGGACTTTAATTTTGAAGAGGTGATTTCTACTTGGTTTTTCAACCCTTTGGATTTGATATATGTGGTTCATCTTTTTGATTTTGGATGCAAGCCAGAAATGTACATATAATTTGCCCATTTTTCATGGGAAGTCTTAAAAATTGTATATGTCTCAGCAGATGCTGCTATTTCTAAATATGCAGTTCTAAAGTTTTGATGTCTTAGTTTTATGGATTCTTGCAGTCTGATTAATTTTTTTTCTTTTTTTTTTTTTTTTGTGTCCCATACAACTAGAAGAACTCTAAGCTGACAGTACAGTTAAAATAATGACTTAACACTTCCCTCAAATCAAGCAGCTGAAGCTTGACAGCTTCATAGTATTTCTGATAATTTTAAAAGAGCGCATACTGTAACTCAGAATTAGTTTGCTGTGAGCCACAAATAAAATATTGATGAAATATGCTCATAATAAAAAATCTTAGAACATCATTTTTCCTTGACTGTCAAACATGGTGATATCCCGTTAATCTATATCACTAGGTAGAGTTGGTAGTAAAAAAAAAAAAAAAAAAAAAAAGTTTGGGTAGTGTGCAAAACTTCTCTTTGACTAGGGAGTAAATTATCTGACATCTCATCCATTTATCAAATGTACGGGTGCAGAAGAAGATTTCAGAGCACAGAAGAAGAAAACACAGCTTTATCTCAAGGTGCTTATTTGTTTAAACAACAACAAACATCTCTGCTTACTTTTCCGAATATTTTCAATGATTGAAAACCTCAGTTCAAGAAAGATAGGGAACTACTGGAGAGAGTCCAGCAGAGGGCTGCAAAGATGATTAGGGGACTGGAGCATCTCTCGTATGAGGAAAGGCTGAGAGAGCTGGGTCTGTTTAGCCTAGAGAAGAGAAGACTGAGAGGGGATCTTATTAATGCTTATAAATATCTAAAGGGGCTAGAGGAAGTGGCCAGAGTCTTCCCAGTGCTGCCCAGTGACAGGACAAGGGGCAACGGGCACAAACTGGAACACAGGAAGTTCCATCTGAACATGAGAAAAAACTTCTTTACTGTGAGGATGACCGTGCACTGGGACAGGCTGCCCAGAGAGGTTGTGGACTCTCCTTCTCTGCAGATATTCAAAACCCACCTGGATGTGATCCTGTGCAACCTGTTCTAGGTGATCCTGCTCTAGCAGGGGGGTTGGACTAGATGGTTTCCAGACGTCCCTTCCAACCCCTACCAGTCTGTGAATCTGTGTAAACTGGCATCCTGGTATGAACTGGGTCATGTAATTACTAAACACACAAAATGCCCAAAGACTAGGTCATCAAGTTATAGATCACTTCCTGATGTGTGTGGAACACCCCTTCCTCTTGCATGAGTGTCAGGCAGGATGCCCACAGAGTTTGCTGCAAGTAAGTTTATGTGATTTCTGCAAGAAATCTAAAGATGGGGAGTTGTAGAGGCATAGGACAATTATGTGTAATGTTTGTCCTCTCAAATACAGAAAACCAATGCAATGGTCCGATTGCTTCTATGTTTCCACATATGAAAATTGTTCATACTTTTCACAGTAAGAAGTTACATGATTTTGAGACTTTTTGTCAACTTGCATTTAAATACAGCATTGTTTTCTATAAAAGAACTCATTTGGTTTTGAGGGTGTTTAGACAATTGGGTCTGCTATGAACTTTTTACTGTTGGCTAACTGGCCACGATGTGAGTTAGACATCTGAAATCAAAGACTACAGAGCAGAATCAAGGTCACTTCTAGCATGCAGCAGAGACCAACACAAAAACAGGTGATTGTTATTGCCACACGCTATACCATAAAGATACGGACACTTTAATATTTTTCTTGCAGCACACTCTACAATTGCATGAAAATCATATGGCACAGCACAAAAATTGTGTCATAAAATTGTTCTGAAACCTCCTCCAAGCTGTTGCCGTGGCAAAGGAATCTATTGAGAATGCTTTTAATTCAACAATGTTTAAGTGGGCCTTAAAAAATGTGAGTTAGAGCCAGCTAAAAAATGTTCATGAGTGAATTACAACCTGGTGTCATATTGTCTCTGTCTTGTTTCTGTGTATTTCAGATTTTGTTTTTCATCGTAACCTCAGTACTAGGAGTATGGAAGGGTGTGATCTTTCTGCTTTGTGCATCTGTCAGAGGTAATTGCCTGACGAGTTGCAGTGTAATAACAGTGAGGAAGGAATCACTCCATTGTTACCCCCAGTCCTCATATAGTGTGTGGAAAATGTCACCACACTAGGAGGCCCATTCTTTAGATCTCTGAACCTGAAAGATGTAAAATTACCCCTATTTGGAATCTTTTCTAGCACAACTGAAGCAATCTCAAATTACTTCTGCTTATGATTTCAATTTAGGAGTAATTTCAAAATAATCTCTTTGGAAAAAACTTAACAACATTCACTTTTCTCAGTAATTTTCACCGTTTCCAAGGAAGAAAATAAAAAGATGATTGGTCATTCATCTGTTCAGTGTGGTGGCTGGCATCTGTGTGCCAGTGAACACAGTTAGAGAACAGATTTATTATATGAGCATTTCAGAGTCAGTAATAACACTAATTAGTTTTCTCTTTTCCTAGAGAGAAACCTAGGTAACCCATCTTTGTGTCTGTGGAATAAAATAGTTCAAGATCCAACTGCTGGAAATAGAAATTTAAAATATTCATATTGGAAATAAAATGCTAGCTCCTAACAATGAGGGCAGTTTGCCACTGAAAATTTGCTCATAGAACAACTGATCAGAGAAAATGAGAAATTGATCTTTACTTGCAATCAATAATCGTAGAATCACAGAATGGCTGAGGTTGGCAGGGACCTCCGGAGGTGATCTGGCCCAAACCCCCTGCTCAGGCAGGGTCACCTAGAAACAGTGGTACAGGACCATGCCCAGATATCTCCAAGGAGGGAGACTCCACAGCCTCTCTGGGCAACCAGTGCTCGGTCACTTTCACAATAGGAAAGTGTTTCCTGGTGTTCAGAGGGAACCTCCTGTGTTTCTGTTTGTGCTCGTTGCCTCTGATTCTGTCCCTGGGCACCACCAAAAAGAGCCTGGCTCCATCCTGTTTGCACCCTTCCTTCATGTATTTCTGTACATTGATGAGATCCCCTGAGTCTTCTCCAGACTGAACAGTCCCAGCTCTCTCAGCCTTTCATCACAGGAGAGATGTACCAGTCTCTTAATCATTTTCATGACCCTTCAACAGACTCTCTCCAGTATATCTGTGTCTCTCCTGTACTGAGGAACCCAGAATTAGACACAGCACTCCAGGTGTGGCCTCACCAGTGCTGAGCAGTGGGCAAGGATCACCTCCTTTGACCTGCTGGCAACACTTTGTCTAATGCAACCCAGGATACCATTCACTTTTGCTGCAAGAGCACATTGCACATGTGCATCATGTGGGTGTGCATCAGGACCTCCAGGTCCTTTTCTGCCAAGCCGCTTTCTGGCTGTGTGTCCCCCAGCATATATTGGTGCATGGGATTGTTCTTCTGCACTTCTCCTTGTTGAACTAGCCATCCACAGAAACTGGAAAGATTTTTAACTTTTGTAGTAATGAGATGATTTTTAGTTTCTTAACTGGAAAGAATAATTCTTTTTTCTTTAAATTAAATTATTTTCTATGGCTGCATTGTATAGGTTTGTCTGTATGTGGTGGGCTGATCTTGGCTGGAGGTCAGGTGCCCACCAAAGCTGCTCTATCACTCCCCTTCCTCAACTGGACAGAGGAGAGGAAATATAACAAAAGGCTCATGGGTCGAGATAAGGACAGGGAGAGATCACTCACCAGTTACCGTCATGGGCAAAACAGACTCAACTTGGGGAAAAATTAGTTTAATTTATTACCAAGCAAAACAGAGTAGAGTAATGAGAAATAAAACTAAATCTTAAAGACACCTTCCCCCCACCCCTCCCTTGTCCCCGGGCTCAACTTCACTCCCAGTTTCTCTCCCTCCTCCCCTGCAGCGGCACAGGGGGATGGGGAATGGGGGTTGTGGTCAGTTCATCACACCTTGTCTCTGACGCTTCTTCCTCCTCAGGGGGAGGACTCCTCACACTCTGCCCCTGCTCCAGCCTGGGGTCCCTCCCAGGGAAGACAGTCCTCCACCAACTTCTCCAACGTGAGTCCTTCCCAGGGGCTGCAGTTCTTCATGAACTCTTCCAGCGTGGGTCTCTCCCACGGGGTGCAGACTTTCAGGAGCAAACTGCTCCAGCGTGGGTCCCCCACGGGGTCACAAGTCCTGCCAGCAAACCTGCTCTGGCGTGGGCTCCTCTCTCCACGGGGCCACAGGTCCTGCCAGGAGCTTGCTCCAGCGCGGGCTTCCCATGGGGCCACAGCCTCCTTCAGGTGCCTCCACCTGCTCCGGCGTGGGGTCCTCCACGGGCTGCAGGTGGAATCGCTACACCCCCTCATCCTCCCTCCATGGGCTGCAGGGGGACAGCCTGCTTCACCATGGTCTTCTCCAGGGTCTGCAGGGGAATCTCTGCTCTGGCGCTTGAAGCACCTCCTGCCCCTCCTTCTGCACTGACCTTGGGGTCTGCAGAGTTGTTCCTCTCAAATCTTCTCACTCGTCTCTCTGGCTGCAGTTGCTCTTTGTGTCTTTTTCCCCTTCTTAGCTCTGTTACCCCAGAGGCGCTACCACCATCGCTGATGGGCTTGGCCTTGGCCATCAGCGGGTCCATCTTGGAGCTGGCTGGCATTGGCTTTGTTGGACATGGGGGAAGCTTCTAGCAGCTTCTCACAGAAGCCACCCCTGTAGCCCCTCGCTACCAAAACCTTGCCACGCAAACCCAAAACACAGTACAATAAGATTAATTGTTCTGGCCTAACATTAAAAAGTGCCAAAAATGTGAGATTGCTAATATGAATCAGCAAGAGTGGCTTAAGTCAGAAATATAACTACATTTTAATATTCTTTTGTTGTTTCTTTTTTTCATACATGTTAAAAAATTATATGAAGTAGATATTACTAGCTAACTAAATCTATAAATTTAGTTTAGCATTTCATATCATGAAGTTCAGAGCAGAACAATAATGACCAAATGGTTACATATTGCCATGGTTTAAGTGGTGCTTAAGTATTTATTGGTTTATAGCAAAAAAAGAATTCAAAAATTTAAAGTAGTTTGCATTTTTTTATTATTGGAACTAATTCTCACAAAAAAAAAAAAATACCCCCCTTATAGTCAACTCATTTTTTTCTTTTTTTAATTTCAACTTTAATTAAAATTTATCCATCAGGCAGAAATGAAAGATATGCTATCCTGTCATTTTCTTTTCAGGACACAGGAAGGGTGAAAGGCAGCAGCTCTCATTCTAAAACCAAAAGAAGTAGTGGGTGTTAGTCTCCTGATTTTTAATACGTAACAACATGTAACCCATGCCGAAGCAGAAGAATGTCAGATTTCCCTGTTTTAATAAAACCAGAAATGGTCAGAAATGTTCTAAATGTTAATTCCTGATGACCCCATTATTGACCTCAAAAGTAATTGCAAGAAAAATATTATTCTACTTTCTGCTCTGAGCCTTAGCTGATGTGGGACACAGCTTCTCACAGAGGAAACTAGTAAGGTTGTAGGGCTTACTTCATAGAATCATAGAATAGTTTCGGTTAGAAGGGACCTCAAAGATCACCTAGTTCCAACTCCCCCGCCATGGGCAGGGACACCCTCCACTAGACCAGGTTGCCCAAAGCCCCATCCAACCTGGCCTTGAACACTTCCAGGGAGGGGGCCTCCACAACCTCTCTGGGCAACCTGTTCCAGTGCCTCACCACCCTCACAGTCAAGAATTTCTTCCTAATATCTAGTCTAAATTGACCCTCCTTCAGCTTAAACCTAATACCCCTTGTCCTGTCACTGCATGCCCTTAAGTTGGGTGTAGTGAGCAACCTACGTGTGTGTTATAAACTTTGACTACAATGTGAACAGCAGGAACAGATTAAATTGTAAAAGAGCAGTACTAAGCTAAGAGGCTCTTTGTTGTAAAGAAATTAAATTCCTTAGTGCAGATGCCTGTGTAGCTGTGCCTATGTGTATCAAAGTCCGAAATCAGAAGGATTTGTACTCCTAGTGCCCCACTTGCGCACTAATTGGAGGAAGGATATCTAGGGTGCTGTGTTGTAAGATAGCAAAGAGGTGATTGAGTTGAATCATGAATGGTTTCAATTGTCTGTGTCAGAGCAGTCCCAAGGTAAAAAAGCAATTCTGTCGTGCCTTAAGTGGCTTAGAACCCATGATTTCTAGAGTACACCTGAAGAAAAATTAATATTGACTTAGTCCTAATAAAAATGCAGGACTTGGCATTAAATAACAATAATTCAGTGTGAGGAATAGTATCCATAAAATAATTAACTTTATGATGAATCACCAGGAAAACTTCCTTTCTGTCAGCTCATTTTTAAAAATAGGGATGTCAAGGAACTGGGGAAAAAATTGAAAATGATGCTAGAAATGAGAATTCAACATAGAATTTAGTTAATCTTAGTGATAGAAATGTCACAAGTGAGCAAACTCCTAAACAAATGGTCAGAAAGGCGAGAACAGAAACACACCTTTGTGGAAAGGAAGACACTACTTTGGGTGCGGGCACTATTTACTTTCTCTTAATTTAAGAGAACTTAAATAAGCTCTAAGAATAGCTACACTGAGTCGTTTATCATTTTGAGTTGCTGCCCTTAGAAAAATGTTGAACAAAATGGTTGACAATTTTGAGATTTTAAGATGTCCTGTTGTCTGACATACTGACATTTTTTGTTCTTTCATTTCAGCAAAGTTACAGCCTACTTGAACAAAAATGTATGGTGAAGTCTTTTATTTGTAATTTCCCACGTTTCCAGTAGTGGGGAATGGCATTCAATCATGTTTTCAATGCTTCCTGGTCCTTTTTGTCCTCCTCAACTCACAAGTATTACCAAGATGTCTACTAATTAGTAAAGTGAATCTTCCCCTTCATCAAAAATAGCGTGAAGCTGCATTTGAGGAAAATGGGGTCACAGAAGCAGTGATATTATCAGGGGAGAAGATAATCAGGAGCAGTGGATATGGGCACTCTGTGGTGTGCTGTAGGGATTCTTTCCAAAAATACAAGGATGCGTTCTTTGGTCTGCCCTCCGTGCTACCATGAAGGGAGGTTGCAGCGTCTGTGTCCTCTCCAGCTGTACTCGTGCAATTTTAGACGCTTTTTGCTCAGAGAAAGACATGGTACCCCTCAGAGAATGCTTTGCTTTTTCTTCTCTTTTTGTGTGCCTATGGCATTTCTAGAGAGCTTTTAACAGCTTGAATTCTGCTTTCAGCTATCTCTGAGAAAGCACCTATTCAGAGGTGCAATTACGTGTGGCAACTGTCCCTTTCCTCCATAATTCTTAAATAGCTCGCATAACAAAATTTAAAAGCAATGCATACAGACAGCATTTGTTCCAACATTATTTTTATGAAAACTGTGTTTACAGCCACTGTTTTCTACAAGTGTCTGGAGTACAGAATTGTGTAATGTAACACTTTTTATATTTTGCCTTTTAAATGTCTCTTAAGTTAAAGTGTTATAGTTGCGAAAGTGCTCCCTTGATTACCCTGGTAAGACTTAGTTAGAGTCATGTGAGATGAACGGTTCCTCCATAAATTGAATAGCAGTGCCTTGCCCTTTTCTCAATGAAACATGATGGAATATTGATGCCAGCAGACAGTTTGCACGTCTTGGGCTTTTTTTATCTAAATAGTAAAATAAGTTACGGAAGCTGGTACGGACCATCTTTAAGAAAATGCCAGATCCAATACTACCGTAATTACGGTGCAGAAAGTAAAGCGGAAAAAAGCAAGTGGTAAAGAGAAGAATAAAAGTTGTGAACAATTTGAAAAAAAAAAAAAATCAAGTTTGTACCAGCAAAACCTTCATTAAAGCCAATGGAATAGCTACAGAGCTTTTTTTAAAGAAAAATTAATGGAAAATCTTGATTCCTAAAGAGAAGCCTCAATGATATTGCTTTTATTTATTTTTGAACTGAATGTGTTTTTAACAGGCTCCACTAGAAGATGAAATTAACTGTTCCATTAAAAATGTTCTTTTATTAAATGTTTATTTTGGGGTTAGACTGCAATCTGTTAAAAAGAGCAACCCTTCCAAAACTGTCAGAGTAGATCATGTAGGAATTTGAAAGATGCAGAATATTTACTTAAGAGGAAATGGCCTAAGGAATTATTTCTAATTTTAATGAAGTTTTTTGCATACCCAATTGGTCTGCTGTATCTGGACATCCTTAGAACTACTAGTTTCCTGTACAAAACATTGCTTCATGACTACCACAGTACCTTCTGGTAATTCATTCACAAAGATTGCTTATCATTTGATCTTTATTAATACAAAAGCGTAAAGAACAATGTTATTTTTAGTATGGTTAGAAAAAAACTATTTGGTGAAAAAATAATTATGTGTGGTATTGTGTCTTCAGAGTATTTATTGCATTCATCACTGCCCTCCCTTTGCTTTTCACTCTATGTGTATTGAAAGAAATAATTTCTAAAAATTTCTCAGTGATGTCTACATGTTTTCTTTTTCCTATATGAGATGATACATTGGCCATTTGAGAGGCCAGCTGAGACTACTGAATCACAGAAATTTTAGTTCAAAGTGACCTCCATAGCCCAAGCTGCACTCAAAGCCAATTTGCTACCTGACCCATGAAGTTTATGGAGGACATGAACTTGCTTAACATGCCACTAATAACCACTAATGGTCTATTTGGGCTAGCTAAGGCTTTCTGTTCTTCTCCATCTCTTCTCTTGCATCCGGAACAACTTTGCATACTTGCGCTTTTTAGAAAATTGCTAAGACCTAAGGAAGAGTTCAGTATTCCTGTAAAAAAAAGTTTAAAAAGCCCCAATTCTAAAAAAAATAAAAACCAAACAAAACCCCACAAACCCAACCAACAACTAAAACCCCCCAACAACCCAACACTAAAAAAACCCTTCCAAAAAACAAACAAAAACAAATGAAAACTCCTCTGCGAAGGCTACATTTCAGTCAAAGTAATGATGCAATAGAACAACAGTCTAAACTGGGGTTTTGGTTTTGGTTTGGTTTTCTTTCTTCTGTACATGTGCATAGTCTGTACAGTAAAAATCCCTAATCCAAAGAGCTACAAAAACACAGGTGCAAGGAGATTATGAGAAGTCTCTGGGTAATTACCTGAGGCATTGTTTTTGTCTTTTCCTATTGTCTTTAGCCAATGGCTATAATTAGACTGCTTATTTTACAAGAAGCTTGTTAATGAGGTTCCCATTCCATCTTACGTGGCAGGTACCCAGTTTCTCTCAATAGATTTCTAATTACCTCCAGTGAGTTTAGGGGAACTGACTGAACTGAAATTGCCACCGTTCTCTGTCCAGGCAACATCTTTAATGCAATAAAAATAAGCATTTAGAGATAAAGTTTCTTAAAAGAGCCTTAAAATTCAGCAGCTACAAATGACTTCTGCTGGAGATGTGCCCTTCCTGGAAGCCAGGAAGTTGCTAGATCTTTTGTACTTCCTCACAGCTTCATTGCAATCACCAAGTCTTTTTCCCAAGTGAGATGCTGTTTTGCTATAGTCAGACACCAGCAGGCAGTGAAGATCATTTCAGAGAACAAAGTGGGGTTTCTTGCATAGTTCTTTGGATATAATGTCTTTGATATGATGTCTTTACTCAGATCTTTTCTCTTCCCTCTTCTTCACCACCTTAGGTGGGAAAACTTTGCTTCTTTCAAATAAATGGTTTTATCTCAGTGTCCAGAACTTTCACTGGATTATTTTTATTTAGAAGGAAAGTTTGATTGATAAGAGATAGCAATGCACACTGGGAGGCCTTTACATCAGAAGAAAAGCAATCAGCACAAGTTTTTTTGGGTTAGAAAGGACGATTCTGTGGATACGTGCAGTAAGTTAGCTTTCTCGATGTCAGTGACAGTATAGCTTTATGGTTTTCTGTGTTTATAGGGATCTGCCTGAAAGACTTTTGAAAAGGCCTATCTCCACTTGACTGAATAACTGGACCTGCAAATGCCAGTCTTCCACAGGAGGTTTTACTTAGGGTAAAACAACTGTGGATTTTGGCACACACAGACATGAGTTCACTCCAAATAAATCAGAATAACCACAGATGTCAGCTTCATCGAAGCTGATACACCAGCATTCCACCTCAGGAAAATTAAAATCCTCTAGTAATAACAACCCATTAAAAATGCCCTTCCATGGAAGGATTTTGCTGTTAAGTCTCACAGTCATCCTGAACCCTGCAGCAAGCTTGTTGTCGGCACTTATTTGTGATCAAACAACTCAGCACCATGAACGCAAGTTTGGCTGTTGATGCTTAGAAAGTGCCTTTGTGGATAGAGCAGCCTTTTCAGCAGCCTCTCTGCTCTGAAGGAAACTTGACACAGAAGGATACTTCTGCAGGGGGTATTTTCATTTGGAGAAACAATAGTTTCCTCAATGAACATTTTTTGTCCTGATGCAAAGCTAGGTGACATTGATAGTGATCTGATAACATTAAAATACAAGCTTTAAAGCAGAAATAAACGCAGAACCAACACAAAGAGAAGGTGGATCTGTCCATAGGAAATTTGTTTCCACTTGTCCCATGGATAACAGATTGGTTAAAAAATACACTAATGTATATAGTGCTTGCACACTGCAGTGGAAGGTATATGTCTTTAATGACTCCTTAACCACTTTAGACAGATTTTACACTTTCAAAGAGTTGAACTGTCTGGAAGCAAATAGCTTAAAGAACCAACTCTCCCCACTCCCTCTCATCCAACTCTTTCCCCACTGCTATCCTACCTAGCACATGCTGTGCATCCAAGCATAATTTCAATTGGCATGGCATGCAAAAATCATTAAAAATGAATAGGGCAATGTTGTCCACAGATCTTGTTTTCACTTAGAGCACGTGTTAGATACTTTCCTTAAGGATGAATCCTGATCCATTTTTCTATGGTAAGAAGAAATGATAGAACCAGTTACGAGGTAAATCCAAACGAGGCGTCCAAGAGCTAGGGACTCTTCGTCCCACCAGACCAAATGTCTATGGGAGGGTCACTTTGGATAATACCTTTTGTTTGCTCTTTCTCTCTGCTTACACACAGACACACACACACTCTCACACTCATTCTAGCATCCTGGCCACCACTGCCAAGAAGATGAAGGAGATTATTCCCTTTTAAAAACAAAAATAAGAATCTGAGTGGCACTCAGATTTTGTCTGGACCAGTGGCCCAGTGACAATTTTGGCATTTCTAAATCTAGGTATGAACCTAGTCTTGTCAAAATACCACAATAGGGTAAGGCCCAGGCAAGCACACATCCCTCCCCCAACTTGTTTTTTTGGGTTTGGTTTTGTTTTGGTTGGTTTGCTTTTTTTGGTTGGCTGGTTGGTTGGGTTTTTTTGTGTGTGGGTTGTTGGTTTTTGTTGGTTTGGGGTTTTTGGTTTTGGGTTTGTTTGTTTGTTTGTTTGTTTTCTGGAAAGGAGGCCCAAGAGCATAACCTAGAAGGGAATTGTTGATCTCCTGTCTGGATAGGCAAGACACGGGGGATGACCATGGGGACATCTGTCTTTTAGCCTTTGTGTAGGCAAACTGTGTGCTGCCCAGGCTGTCCTTTCCTCTGTAGGACGTGTTAGATGGCAAGCCTGCCTCCGGTGTACCCTCGCTTCTGTGAGGGCTTCTTTCATCTTCTGGTTCTTAGTAATAAGGGATTAAAAGTCTTTGAGAAAAAAATAAGGTCAGCTGAAAGTGCCTTTTTATAACTGTACTCCTCAGTTGTACAAAACCTTAAATCAAGCATCTGACATGGCATGAGAGCTCAGTGCCACTAAAATTAACATCTGAGAAATATATTCATGTTTCCTAAGCAGTTAAGGGTGCAGTTGTAATTTCTTTCCTTTTAGATCTGGGTCAAAAATGTCAGTACTTATCAAAGAGTTGCAGCCTGTAAAAGAGAAAAAAAAAAAAAAAAAGAAAGAAAAAACCCCACTACAGGTGTGTGAATAGTTCCAGAGAGACCATCACTGTCAGTCTTAAGCAGGAGAGAGGTTCTGCCATCCACCATATACAGGGTATGAGCATATGTCATGGAAAAGAGATTTTTTTAAAAAAATCAGTAGAGAGAAAATGCAGAGGTAAATTTTACTATCCAACCAGAATATGAATATAATTTAATATTTCATCCTTTTTTCTTTCCTGAGAGGAATGAGTTCAAGTTCTGCATTCCAGACAATGGAATAAAACCTGCTTTTAGCATAAGGTAATTACTCATTATCATAATCTTCACAAGAACCTCCTCAGACGGACACGAGTGTACCTGGGGATCTTTAATCAGATTGAATGGATATTTTCCTCTTGCTAATTAAAGCTGGGACGTTTGGTGTGAAACAAATTAGCAAAACCTGGTTGTTCTATGAAATGATAATACAGTACTTTATTAGCACATCTCTATCTAATTGAAACCCGGTATATCACGCATCGTAATGGTTCTCTAGAAATGCATACTGAAAAAAGAATAGCTTTTTGAGGACTGTGAAGTATTATATTTAATTTAGGAGGCGGAAAGTCATGCTGATACTACATAAAGCCATATATCTCCACCTGTTTTGAATGGATCTCAAAAATATTCATGTTTCATAAATGCTAAAATTTGATTATTTTTAATCTTTGTGGTTATATTCAACATAGATTTGCCAGGAGAGAGTGGAATTTCAAAGCAGCTATAATCTCTTCTCCCACAGCCATTGGCATCAAAGGCATTGCATGCACGAGATGCCAAGTGTTTTGGGACTCTCCACTGCAGGCCAGGAGCGACTGCAATGAAGTTGGGTGTTTGGTGCAGCTGCTCAGTTTAAATTTTTTTCAAATGTTCCACTACTTAAATATTTAGACTAACGTATCTGAATCCACATATATTAAAACTCAGCTTACATGTGCCTCTGCTTTTTCTCTAGTCCTTTTTTTGCTATTATCACGTACAGCAAACATTAGCTTTAGGCAATAGTTTCATTTGGGAAACCGAGGCATCAAGTGAATTAGGCATAAGACATTTTTGTTTTAATGTTAAAATGAGTGTTTCCTTAGAGGACTGCGTGAATTTAAATCCACCTGTAAGGATAGGCATGTCTGAACAAAATTAGTTCAGCAGAGAAGATTAATATTGGGTTGTTTAATTCATATCATGCTATACTAATGTTAAGGTCAACCAAAACCAGACTTCTCGTATTTTGTCCATACTGCTGTAAAACCTTTTCTGCCCTTCATTCTGCATGCTTTGGTATCATGAACTTCCTACCATTATCCTCATAACTACAAAGCCCTACAGCACCTTTTTGGTTTTACCACTGTCATGTTATTGGAGGCCCACCCAGGTCAGCAGTTTCAAAGCAAAGGCAGTTGTTTGATGCTGTCATCTGGCTGCCTCTCTTTTCACTTTTTCTGCTTGTTTTTGCTAAAGCTTGCATTTTTCACATTTACAATTGACAAGGAGCAGGAATCCAAGGGTGCAGAGCTCTGTTATGCAAGAAGGTACACTGACGTCCTAATTGACAAAAATGTTCTGTTACATTTAAACCTGTTTCAGGGACTTTCTGAAATACGGATGAGTATAAAAGGGGTAGGCAAGGTGATTCCATAGTTGGTTTTTTGTTGTTTGTTTGTTTTTTTTTTTTTTTAATTTATAGAAAATCTCAACGACTTCAATTTTCCAGATGAAAACAAAAAGTTTGACTAACATGTAGGTCATTCCATTCTTCTGGGCTATTCATCTTCTCTACGGATCAACTGGATCATTTGGTGTCATCATCACAATAGTAGATGGCTTGTATGCAGAATGAGCGCTTTATAGGTGGGTTTGCTAAACTGACCCCTGGCCTGGCTGCTATCCTTCCAACCTCATGTTTTCTTTTTGCTTTATCCTTTCTTACCTCTCTATTCTATAATATGTTTCAAACAGCCCAGTTATATCTATGTTCTGTCACCTCAGCTTGTGGAGGACTGCATACTCATAACACAGGCCAGTCAGCCTTATTTTAATGCATGTGATGACACTGAATAGACTGTTTGTCTTTGCACCTATTTAAACAAACAATAATACATGAAACTACCTGGTTACTTTTAAATGTAATTTAATCTTATGCAAGTTCACTGAATTGACAACACCAAAATACATCAATCTTAAAAAAAACAATGAAGGCCTTGATGTAGCAGAAGCAGTTGAAAGGATATTTAGCTTAAATCTGTGTGTTGTCCTATTGGCATTAGTGAAACCATATACAGGTACATGGAGAATATTCTTAAATGGTTTTTAAGGGTAAAATCTTTTGATAGCCACCATGCTATCAACAAGGACTGAATTTAAGATCTTAAAAATGCAAAGCCCTACATAATATCTTCATTAAATATCCTTAAGATATGGACTTTCACCTGTGACCTAACTAGTCAGGAGAGAATGACTCAGTTGCAGGTACCAGTGCAGTGTGTCACGTTGGCTTTGTTTGAACATACAACTCAAATGGATTTGGGAATCTGTTGCAGCATGTAATTTAACCCTGTAAAATACAGTTAATACTTTATCTCTGCTAAAACTTTAAAGATGACGCATTTCTTTTAAAAGCAAATTCAGTCTGGGGCACAATCTGAATATATGCAACTCTAATATTCTATCCTGTCTTCATTAAGACTGTAGGAAATACACAGCCTCATTGATGCTGTGCAACTGTTTCCTAACTGATCTGCAATTTGTATGCAGTTCCTTCTCACCTCTGCTCCTCCGCAGAGATACTTGACATTCAAACTGTGTGAATGTCCTCTTACGGAGGATTTGGACATGAAAGTACATAAAGCCCTAAATTTTTTAATAATTAAGCAATGATTCAAGCTCCCATTTTCAACTAGTATATGAAATAGAAGTTGAGCCTAGTTTAGACCTCATAGTGGATTTCAGTGCTGTATAATAAGTTAGCATCAGAATGAAATTAGAAAGGACCTTATCACTTTAAAATTTTCCAATAGTTAATAGTCAAAGCAGGATATTTCCTTTGTCACAGTTTAGTAAGTGGATTTTTCCTGCTGGTGTGGCAGTGGTCCCCATATGCCTTTGAAAATTATAAGCCTGTTCCTGTATTTGTGTGCTGTGAACATTCAGGTACCAGATGAAATTCCAAGAATTATAGTAATTCATCCACCATCTTCAGGCAAAATCATCTGTGACTGAGGAAGTGATGAATCCTGCAAAGCTTGTGAGTGGCATCTGGCTCACTCTGTTTTAAATTCCAGAAAACAATTGTCACAATATGTTCTGAATGTGTATTGCTACTAAAGAAGAGAGAGATGAGTGGTAGCAGAGGATCTGAAACTTGAAACAGCAGCTGCAAAGTACCATGGCCAAGAAATTACTCTTCTTCTTACAATGCAGTAAATGTCTTGACTAGTCCTAATGAAACTTATGGAACTCAGATTTTGAAACCCCCTTCACCTCAATGAATTCTTGTGCAATGACTAGAACCAATATAATTTTCTAAATTGTTGACTTAGCAATTATCTGTGCATATGCAACCTATATATCATTGACATTAAAATACTATTTCCATTTCAAATCCTCACATTTCCCTGAGGCTTTTGGATTATGGAATCATCCTAAGCTTCTGTTGTTGCATAAATATGTTCCCTGTTCAATATTTCTTGTATCAAACACTGCAATATTAGCGAACTGACCAATATATTATTTCTAAGACAATTGACCAGGGAAATCTGTTGTTGTGTATGTGTGGGTTGGTCTTCTGGTTCAATATGTCACCACAAGAAGGCTTTCATTTTTCAGTGTGAGAACTTCAAGCAGTAAACAAAGTGAGTAACAAGTAAAGTAAGGTTCACTTTTACTTCTCAGACTTAAGGAACAGCTTCAGTAACTCCGCCAGTAGAGGGAACTCTAATACTGTACATGGCAGATGACCTGGGATTGCAGAAAAGAGTAGCATCACAAATACAAGACAAGACAAAGTGTAAAATGTATTTATGTCAAATGTCATGTGTAAAGCAAAGTACCTACCTCATACATCCCATTTATTATTTAATACATTTATACCTGTTGCCTTATTTCCTTTCCTTTTCTTTTCCTTGTATCCTGTGATAACAATTCACATTACAAAGTCTGCCAAATTTAAGGGATGGATTGCCAATAATAATCTCACGGTTCTAATAGTTCGTAACTATTAAAGATAATGTACCATTGGCCATTTATTTGAAATGTGGCCAGAATAAAAATTAGAATTTTGTATTTATTTTGTGAATCTTGTAAGATGTCACAATTATGTGACTTAATGGCAGATAGTAGCCTCTCTTAGAACGGCTGGTACATGTCCTTTGGAGGAGAGCAGGACAGTTTACAACCCTAAGACATAGCAGTCACACATTAAAAAAAAGAAAAAGAAAAAAAAGAAAAAAGTTATATGAACCTGCCTTTCTATATAAGGCCCCAAACCAGAAGGAATTCACACTCTTATTTTTCTTTTTTTTGACCTTCAGTCACCTGAATATACTTTTAGTTGGTGTATCAATGTTGCATTGGTTTTAAGGCTTGATGCCTTCACTCGGTCATCATTCTGTCATTTACTGCTTTCCTTTTTTCTTGTTGTCCTGATGAATAAAATGTCACCATGTAGGTTGATCACTAAATAGGTTTCTTAGAGAAATCATTTCTTGTTTCTTCTGAACTGTTAAAAGTCAGCGAGTGCATGAAATAGATGTAACATTTCTCTGTTGCAACTTGAACTTACGATCCTTCCTGGGTCTGTTTTCATCAAATAGCCTTAGTTCTGCTCTTACACTGCATCGAGACATTTTGTTCTTTCTATACATTGAGGTATTCTGTGGGCTTCTATAAAAGATAAAGAAGCATTAAAAAAATGCAAAACCTGCTGACGACACTGAAGACTTTTTAAAGCTTTTTCAAAACGTGTATGCATAGGTTGGTGTATTCAGTATGAAGATCTCACATGAAAATGGATTGAATAATATGGTTTTAAGGAGTATTTATTTTCACAGAAAGGACAAACATCCATGCACATATGATGTGTTAGTATTTCCAGTGGCATTTCAGACTGCCTGCACAGCTGTGAAACAGAGCAAAAGTCTAACCAGCGTCCACCGTGGGCTTGGCAAGTGCCGCGGCCATGACTGCTCAAGCACAGTACAGTTGCCTCTGCTCTGTCTCTATGCATTTCTAGGATTAAAGTTGCAGAAGGACTGGCATATTACCTAGCTAATCTGCCTTCTTCATGAAGTGCCATACAGTACTGTCTTTTGCAGATGAAATTCAACTTTGTTTTCCATTATAATTAGGTAGTAGCTTTTTTTGAAAGGAAATCATTATGGGTCATCTAGAAATGATTGTTAATAAAGGAAGTTTCAGGGAACTGGTTTGGTTTTTTGGTTTTTGGGGTTTTTTTGTTACATACTTATGTAAAGCCTTAATGGTCTTAATGCCATTAAACTTAATGCAAAACTATTCTTTAGCATCTGCAGAACCAAGAGGCAAAAAGGTGCAAGTATTCATATATTTTTTACCAATAATATTTTGTAATTGCAGTGGAGTATAAATTTGAAGAACACTTTAACCAAATGAAGTATAGATGTGAAATGTAGTCGTCTTCTTTACTCAAATCTTTTGCTGAGTTTGGATGAAGCAGATCCTGCTTCCCTAGGAATTAGTCTAAAACGCTAACTCTAAGATGTAACTCAAAACCTAGGAATGAACTTCATGTTTACCCTTTACTTCATGGGCACTCACAATATATGTTGATTTCCAGATACAGAAGTAGGTGAGATTTGCAGCTATGGTTAGTAATAACCACAGTGTTAACCATTTCTGTTAAGTACCCAGCTATTCTGAATTGTAACCATGAGGAGATATCTCTGAGGCTTCAGGCTGTGTGCCTGTTCATAAATTCCCTGTGCTTAGTGTTTGTTTTAGCTACCTGTAGAGTACCCTCCTATTCAACGTATCCTGCATTAAATGTGTTAAATGCATTGAATCCTCCTTTAAATGTGTCTGCAATCAAGGGGGAGAAATAGATACCTCAGTGAGGTTGGAGTCCTTTGTCAGAGTTCTGTGGTGGTATCAGACTCAAGAACATCACTTAGGCCCCCTGAATGATTACACCAATGCCAGATATTTCATTTTATGTGTTACATGTCAAAATTAGGCATAAAGTGGACAGGCAGAATGTGACCCTTCTTCAGAAAACTTGTGCCATGACGTGTTAGGCTGAGGTTGGGTTTTCTATTCTCTCATCATTCAGGATGGCAAGGAAGGATAGCTTGCTTTGTTTAGAAAAATATTTTCAAAAATAGAAAACTGTAAATGCATATTTATCCACCTAAATAATTTGAAAGCACCAGCCTTGAGAGATACCTGTAGCTGCTGAAGTACAAATATTAAATAATAATAGTTGTGTAGCCTTGCACACCATGTCTTGTGTGTATTTACTTTTTGTTGTTTGTTTCAGGATACTTTTTGCTGGTTTTTTTTTTGTCTTTGTTTTCTGATCTATGTCTGGAGACAATTAACGAGCACCAAACATTTCCATTGCATCTTTTTGATCAAATAAGCAGGTTTGTTCTGCAAGAAAAAGACTTCATCTAGTATTGAATTCAGTGCCTCCTCCAAGATGCTATGCACTATCAATTCTAATTGGTATTGACAGAGATAAGAAAGCAGTATCTAGTGAGCAGAACAACCGGGAAAAAACAGACCAGAAAAGGTGTAATGACTTATTTTCGTGAGTTGTTATAAATGGATTGTACTTTGTGGGAGGAGTGCTGTAATGATGCAAGATTGCTTGTGTGGCCCTGGCATTTTCTAGAGAACATTTCCCTTTTGCCGGCATTTCCACCAGTTTCTTTTACCAAAGCTTTTACATTTTTTGCAGTAAACACTTCTCTGTACATACAATGCAAGGTGAGTCTGCACAAATAGATTGCCAGTTTACGTTCTGGTTTTGCTGCTACTGCTGGCATCTAAAATATTTCTCATTTAGCATGTTAGAAATTGATTTGGATTGGTACTGTGTTACTCTAAGTGATGGAATGGATAATAATTTCCTAAAGTAAATGCAGGGCACATCATACAATATTAAAGGAAATGTGTAGTGGGCCACATGTACAAGATGGGAAGGTAATTTGATCTCTGTTAAATTATTTAGAGCACATTTCCATTTAAGTAGGAACTAATGATAAGCAACCAGGTGAAGCTTTGTACACTGATTTATGGATTTCTATTAAAGATTTCACATGGTTGCTTACAGTTCAGCAAGCTCGCAGGGTCTCTCCTGTATACAGAGCATTTTATATTCTGCATGCTGAAATGAGAGTAGGTGTTTATGTTTCCAGTGCAAACATGTGTGACAGGAAAGATGTAAAAGGACAGACACTGAAATAATAGTTGTTTGGGTTTTTTTGTTATTACCTCTGAGATATACAGTGTTAGGATTGGATCTCAGGAATGATAGATTTCCTTAATTAATTTTGACAGTATGTCAATATGCTATATTTGAAGAAAACATCGAGGTGTTTTTAAAATTATTACTATCTTGAGTTGTTTGGAATGTTACTAATTAATAGATTATACTATATCTAATATGCAGTTGATGCCATTGATACGGACAGCGGGATGGCAGAATCTGATTTCTTGGAAAATATGCAATAGGCTTTTTTAAAGGTGCTGCTATTAGCAGGTGATTTGATTTGTCACTGAAGCAGAGACTAAATCCAAAGTATTAATCAACGTTACAGTTTTATATTAAATATATGAATACTAACTTGACGGGGTTTTGTTTTCTACATTTATATTGTAACATAATATTCATTGGATGTTCTGCATCCAAAGATAACTGATATGCTGAACAAAGAGTAGGTTCCGAATTCTTCTCTTTCTGAAGTCCAAAATGAGGCAGAAACCAAGCCCTTGCCTGGCATGGCATATGAACCCTTGTGATTGTGGTACATAAATGTGACTGAGCTCATTTCCTGATTAAGTAACAGTTTGGCCTGTGATCTGCTGACCTCACTTAGTGAGTTTAGACTGGATGTTCCAACCAGTAGCTCAGAAGCAGCTCTTGGCGTTTGGCATCAATTCCCAGCCGTGCTTAATCTTCACTTCCTTCTGTGAATACTCCCCTACACAATTCGAGCCAGCAAGATGCACTAAAACTGCAAGATAATTTTGTAATGCTTATGATGCCTTGAGCAACGTACCTGCTCAAGTAGAAAATCCGGAATGCATTTCTGCTCCCTACAAACCTTTAAATAAATAAAATTGGTAGAGTTACCATAGCCCCATGGAACGGTGGGTCTAGGACCCTTGCAAGTACCACTGCTGGGAAATGCATTAGCATGATATTCCAGAAGATCTAGCTGATGTTAAGTATATGTCTTTAACCATTCGTGTAATCTTTTTTTTTTTTTTTTCCATGTGAAATGGGATTACTCTTTTGAATAACAGATGAGAAAGAATTCAGTAATCCTTAACCTCTGCTAACTGGTTCAACCAAGCAGCATAAAGAGGTGTACAAATGTCCTATATACAAAATAGGAAGAAGAAAATCAGCACTTGATCAATGAATCATGAAGGTCAAAAAGACATTTGTGAAAATAACTATTATTCCATTCATTTTATCTGCTTTCCAATCTGCTTGTTCCAAGTGTTTGCTTGGTGAAAGATGATAAATACACAATGAATTATCTAGATATGCATATGCAAACTATATAGGGAACACTCACGCCTTGGCAGAAAGCAAAAATATGAATATAAAAGATTTAAAATTTTCATTTCTGACCTTAAATTTTTATTATGTTCAGACTCAGCATAATGATATAGCACAGGGGATTTATTTCTTTCAATTTTGAGGCCATCCAGCAGCTTTACAAGATCATATACAGGTAGTGCTGTACACAACACCTCTCCCAGGTACTTATATGATCCCATCATCATGTTATCTGGGTATTTCACAATTTTTATTGCGTAAATTTACAGAACCTTTGCAAGCAAGAAAATGTTGTTGGCCTCATTATCCAGTTAGGAACTTAGGCACACCATAAGGAAATGGTTAAGGAAATAATGGCTAGTGGGTCTACCATGTTTTAAAGTTGTTTTTTTCAGATTTTCTGGTATGTTTTGAAGTGACTTTTAAGTTTTGCTTTCAAATTCAAATGTGCTGGGTTTAGCTGGAGTAGAGTTCATTTTCTTCGCAGTAGCTAGTGCGGGGCTGTGGTTTGGATTTGTGCTGGAAACAGTGCTGGTACCACAGGGATTTTGCTATTGCTGAGCAGTGCTGACACAGAGCCAAGGCCTTTTCTGCCTCTCACACCACCCCACCAGCGAGGAGGCTGGGGGGGCACAAGGAGTTGGGAGGGGACACAGCCGGGACAGCTGACCCCAACTGACCCAAGGGATATCCCATACCATATGACGTCATGCTCAGCATGTAAAGCTGGGGGAAGAAGAAGGAAGGGGGAGGGATGTTCGGAGTGATGGTGTTTGTCTTCCCAAGTCACCGTTACACGTGATGGAACCCTGCTTTCCTGGAGATGGCTGAACACCTGCCTGCCCATGGGAAGTGGGGAATGAATTCCTTGGTTTAGTTTGCTTGCATGCATGACTTTTGCTTTACCTATTAAACTGTCTTTATCTCAACCCATGAGTTTTCTCACCTTCACTCTTCTGATTCTGTCCCCCATGCTGCCAGGGTGGGGAGTGAGCAAGTGGCTGTGTGGTGCCTAGCTGCCAGCTGGGGTTAAACTATGACATCAGATAAAATAGAAACTCTTTTATATCCAGTGTGTCTAGTCTTATCAGATCTGTAACACAGAGTAAGATTCCTCTCACCTACCTTTGTACATTTATAATGCAAATTTTACATTTGAACTAGTTGCTAGACTCCTGTTGTAGCCCTCAGTGAGAAATGGGTGTTGAGGGCATGAGTCATCTCGTACTATTAACCACACAGGGAGTCTGGATAACTAGCTGAGATATCTGCAGAGATGATTAAGCTAAATCTCACTGAAAGCAGTTAGATAACTTGATCAAGACCACAAAAGAGCAAAATGGTAAGTTGAAGTAATATCTCCCCATTCCTAGGTCTGTGGCCTAAACACTAAAGCATCCTGTCCATTCATGACCTCAATCACAGTTTTATCTCCTGATCTTAATACCTGTCACAGTACAGCCATAAATTACAGAGTGAAGTTCATCCCATTGAACGTCCAACACCTATGATGTAGCCACCAACACAAGCACTAGTCACTTTAGACTCCGCTTATTAAAAATGTGTTGTAGGGATACTTATTCCATTGACTATCAGTGGAGATTAGAGGATTATCTCAAAAGTGAACGTTGACACGGTCTCGTTGACAAATAGTGTGAGCTGTTGTAACCCTGAGGAGTTCATTTAAGACAGATCAGATGAAGATAACTGAGAAAATAGATATTTGGGAAAAAAACCCAACCAACCACTATTGAACATTTCCAAGATACAGAAAAAATTGAACAGGAACCTCTTGCTATGATTTTTTTCAGTATTTTATTGGTGATTCGTGATCACTGCTGTTTGTCATTTGATCACATTCTTTAATCCTGAGAAGAGTAGTTGCTATGAGGAGGCATTTGTGCATGGATGTTATACACATCATGATATACTTTCAAACTACATTCTCTTATAAATGTCTTAGATGTCACAAGCTCTATTCTTTATCTGTAATTGAAGCACTGTGATGAAGTAATTGACAACAGGACCTATATTCCTGATGTAATTTTGAAAGAAGTAGAGCTTTATATACTCTTGACAAGATTATCCTGATTTATCCAGTAACAGTAGTATAAAGAGTGTTTTCTGGAGTAGAAGTTTTTGTTTTATTTTGTGCTGTGTTGTTTGAAAGTAAAAGCTATGTAACTCTGATAGGCAGGTAGATTTTACATTTTTTTGTGCTCCTGACTGGTTAGCAAATCTGCTGAAGGTGATGCCAGCTTTTTTTTTGTGATTCTATAGATGATATGTGAAGTCTTGAGACAGAAGATTTTGTTGTATTTCATGAGGGCCGTTAAGTCAACCAAGGTGATGAATCGTGTGACCAGGAATATCTTTAAGCCTCTGGTGTGCCGAGATTTACAACTTAGTCAAGGCTAGTCTTGTACAGTGACTCAAAGAATATGTGAATCAACTAAGAGATTTTGATTTGAGTATCCTTTTCATTCATTTGAGCCCTAAAAAGAGCAGAATTCTTTCTCTGCATCCCATTTATATCCCTGAGTCCCAGTTCAAGTTCTGAGGCTTAGAATTGTTGAGATGTGACCTGCTTTTTTATTTCAGACTATCCTTTTTTTTTTTCCCCTCTGTAAGGACCATAACAAAGACAGCTCATAAAAGTTCAGGAAATTTTTTAAAAGTCGGACAGGGGACAAGGCAGAAAATAATGATAAGTGGAGTGATTTTCTGCACCTGGGGTTTGTGTTGAGTACTTATTAATCACCAGTATTCTCTTTGCCCTCTGAAGTCAATGAAACTACTCAGCTGAGTAATAGTGTAAACTTTCAGAAAAACAGATCTCAACAGGACAGACATCATAATGAATTCAGATAAGTTATAGTACCAGTGAGTAGAAATGAATGAGTATTGATTGCAAGGAAAACACATAAAAACTAAAGGGAGAATGATACTGAAAACAACAGAAGAGTTAAGATGGAAAGATATGGGATGGGGAATGATGCTCCATTAGCACGTTTTGAGAATAAGCTTAATGCTTGTTATCAAAATAGCTATTTTATAAAAATCAAAGACAAATATGAAATTTGCAAACTGTACTGTAATATTCCATATTCAAAGCCTTAAGGATGTCTCTTATTTTTCTTTGTACTTTTTCACAAGTCACTTGCTGATGAGACAGAGTACCTGTGTTCCTAATGAATACAACTGCCAGATTATTGTACAGTTGTACAAATAATTTTATGTGTGTGTTATGAAACAATGCACACGTATTGAGTGCATCTGGGAAAGGGCAGGGGAGGATCCAGTGGCTTGGGCATAGATAGAAGCTCCAAAATAAGGAGTCAGTAGTGCAAATACATGGTCATTTTTAAAAAAAAAGAAATTTTATGAGTTGCTAAATATCATATCTATGAGGGACTTGAATTAAGAACTTGATTCAGTCCTGTAGTCTTAGGAAATCACTGTGTGAAACAAGTGTTGAGTACTGAGGATTCAAAGGAGTTAAAGCATTCAGAGTTTCCTGTACTGCAATACTAGTGAAATTGCAGCAAACAGAAATTAATATTTCATATGTATAGTATAGGTAGAGAAAGGGAAAAGAAAATGAAAATTAAACTGTGATGTAAAAATGACTGTTCCTTCCATTTAGGTCAGCTTCTATCTAAGATGGTAACCTGGGTTTTTGACACTTTTTTTTTTTTTCTTTTTGTGATGAATTTTGGCATTATTGAATAATTTTATTGCTTGGCCAAAGAAATAATGTGAAAGGGTCTAGTTCTGAATAAAGTGCAATGACATTAAAAGGTTAGTTGGATCCAAAAGCTGTATTGTGGTGATGGGGTAATAACAGTGTAATTATGAAATATAAAATTTGTGGCTTACATCCTGGTAAACACAGGAGTAGCAAGATAAAGTTATGATTCAAATAAAAGTTAAGAGAATTAGACTTGATCTAGGCGGGTACTGGTCTTGCATCCCCTCCATGGAGGGCACGGTGTGGGATCCTTATGCTTTTCCGGAGGAAGCAAACTGGAGCCTCCCACTAGTGGAAACAGGAACAGCTCCAGGTTTTTTGTTGTTTCTATGGAAACAAACTCCCACTTTGTTTACGAGGCAGAGGAAATGCCTTATAATGCATGAATTAAGGGGACGAAGCATTGTGCAGAACAGGTGAGCTTCAAAAAAATCCTAGGAGTCAAGACCTGCAAACCCAGCCGTTGCAAAACCAGGGCTTAGCAAAAGCTCATCTGAGCACTTTGCTAGTTAAATGGAGGAGAAAAAGAAAACATCAGCTGCTGCTTTAGGGAGGATGGATCGCTGCTATTATGCCAACGAGTGTTTCAGGGGTTCCTAAATTGTCTTCTGTCTCACACTCAAAACTGCCACATTTGAACACTGAAAAATATTGTTTCACTTCCAGCTAAATGCACTTTAATGGCTTCTAGACAGCCGTAAAGCTGTGCAGCAGGCATAATTCTTCAAACAGGATATAACGTCGAGTGTGTTTCTTGATTATCCAACTCAATCTGATTCTCTACAGATTTCCAGTGCCTCACACTTCTGTATAAGATATATTTCTAATAGAATGCATTCATTTACCAGCTTGGATATCTTTGTATTATACTGTGAGGATTTATCAGTCCCCATCAGTCTGTATTTTATCAACTTACCCTCTAAATTTCCGTAACAAGAAATGATTTTATTTCATGATCTCCGTTAACTTGGAGGTCATATTTGGCTTTCTCCGACATTTTTTCAACCCAGCAACTTCAGGAAGTTTTGCTGCAGGTCAGTAATTTGGTCTGAAGTGTTAGGCCCAAGTAAAAGGCTGGATGATGAAAATTATGGGTTGTATCAACATTTTTTAGAAAGCATTTTCTTGCTTAGAATTATTAGAAAAAACTCAGCAGTCAAACCTATGCATCCACCAGAGTCACACAATCTTCACTGATACCCTGTGTATAGCTAATTTTATCTCCAGTGATCCTCAAAAATCTGTACTGATAAAGTAATTCCAGGTATTTATTATTTTACTTTACTAGTTACAACTCTGTAGTAAATGAATATTTTGGAATGATATTGGGATAAATGCTCTTAAATAGTATCTTCCTCAAACTCATTGCACAAAAACATTTGCATATTACTTACTAATATTAGAGATAATAATTCTGAGACTACTGTGCTATCTGCTGCCCCGCAAGCTTCAGTCACTCTGACTTTCTGGTTGCTTGGCTTTCTTTCATATTGTTTATTCCTGCATCATAAGCAAACTGATGAACTTCAGTGATTTTAGAGGCTTTCATGAATGAGGTTGGATGGGTTTATTTTCTGCAATAACTTGAAAGAACGCGTGGTTGTAATGTCTGGTGAGGCTCATGCATGTGACAGCGACTATGAAAGGCAGGAGATGGACAAGTATCCAAAAGAATGAGGTTAGGATTAACACTGAGGGTTTTTGTTCGATTCATTCAATCAAAAACATTTGTAAGAATCTCTCATGACAGTTCTTTTTCAAAGTTACCCAGTAATCCCAAAGGCAATGGCATTTTTGTTAGGTTCAAATACAGTTATATTGCTCTCCATTCTAGCTCTCTGACATTTTGATAGTTAAATAGAAGAAACCTGTAATCTTAGTCATCATCCCAGGGTCATGCAATTTTGAGAAAACAAGATTGGATAAAAAATTAGGTAGTACTTCTACACATTTTTGTTTCTCTCAGCCTTCCACTTCAACTGACAGGTCTTCCTGATGCGTGGTGAATACCCATTCAAAACCAAAATGAGGATTCATTTACTGTGGTGACAGAGAAATGTATTAATACTGACTGTGATACAAAAGGCAAAAGATTTTGTAATAAAAGATGAAAAAGGAGAAAAAAAGCTGGACAATGTGTACTATTGTCTGGTTGCCCTGAAATTTCATCATGTTATTTGGTGCTGCATATTATTCAGTGGCAATTAAATTTTATTAGTTTGCTTTTCTCATTATTTTTTGAACAGCGTTTAATGCCAGGAAAGCTGTTGAACATTACAAGTTGGAAAAATATTTTGGCTACGTTTTACTCTCATATATAGCTAGAAGACTATTAGTTTGAAGGGAGTCTTACAAGTGGAAGTAAAACCAGAGTTTATGCCTTCAGTTACTCTGTTAAATAACATGCACAACTACTCTTGGAGTTTTCTTCCCTGATGATGCTGTCTTCATTTTGAACTGGTGTTTTGACATTTGTAAAGTTTTAGCAAATGCTTCAGGAAAAGGTCAGTTTATAGTGACATTTTCCCTTTTCAAAAACCTGTGGAGAGGACACTGAATACAGGTTAACATGATAAGCCATTGTGGATTTAAAACAAGGTTTTTCTTACTGTGTTTTAAACCACTTGTTTTTCACAATCTTGTTTTGTTTTCAAACTGCTGCTCTAACCATTTACTAGAAAGTTCTTCTCGTATAACTCAGTTCTGAATGTCTTCTTTGCGCAGCGTTGACTACAAAAATATTTCACAGCTTGGGGTTATTTGATACAAGAATAGAATATTTAGAAACAGGGCTAAGGGTATTAATATTACTGACTTAGATCCAAATACACTGAAATAGCTCCTGCGACAGCCTCCCCGCGTACCTGTGTTGTTGTGCAGTATTCGCTCCTCATCAGCCACGCTGGGGCTATATGTGCAAACATATTTTTTTCCATCCTACCACTGGGTCATTTCCATCTGTCACTCTGTTCCGTAATGGTTTGAAACGCACCAATTTAATTAGAAATTGTCCAGTAACAGGCATCAATACGCATCTAGCACAGTCAGAGCTTCCGTCAATGACACCATACAGTAATTTACTGGTTGGGGGATGAAGGTCCGTTTATGAATGAAAATATGTCACCAACCTTTTTTTCATGTTTTCAAAATAAGAAAATTCCAGTGCTTACTCTCTGACATATTTTATGACAAAAATTATGGTTTTTCAAAGAAGTTCTCTAAATACTAAAGAAGAAATACTGTACTTTTTCAAAAGTATAGATTTCTAGAATGAGGAAATGTATTGGTATATATAATTTTGTCTGGATATCAGTATGTTCTCTGTCCCTGAGAATTCTGTGCCTTCAGCTCTCCAGGAATTATGCTGGTGCCCTAGTGAACACAAAATCTGTTTCTGTCAAAAGCAAGGCCTATTAACTTTAAATAATAAGTGCTTAGAGGAAAATTACAAGAAATTGTTTGATGTTTCCATTGACAAGGTGGTTCTTAGGAAATAGATACCATAGAAAAATGTCCATAAAGATATATATTTAAACTGTGGAATTTACAACACCAGAAGCGCTGTATGTTTAATGACTGAAGGAACTGGCCTTTAGTCATTATGTGCTATGCACTTCTTATACAGCAATATGACAGAATATGTAAACTGACCTTTTCTTCAAATGAATTAGAATAGAAATTCTACTGAATTTTCAGGACTGTGTGTATGTAACTCATTAGAGCTGTCAAATTGGCTGTGCCCGCTGATCTGATAGGATAATACGATAGCAATACTTTATGTGGCCAGATGATAGAAGTCCCATGAGCAAAATGGCTCACTTGAACTTAGACGAAAAGACTAGTCAGGACGTCTCAATGACATATATTTAGTCAAACATTATATAGCCACTCTACCATCAGAAAGCAGAGAGATCTGATTAGACATACTTGGTGAATTTGATGGATGAGGAGGATGAAAATGCCCACAGCAACATTCTTTATTTCTTGAGAGCCAGCAGACATTCATGTGAATGTTCAGTTTTTCTCAGCCTTCTAGTCTTCTATTTTCGTAGTTTTAGAGGGGATTTTTTTTTTCAGCATCAACATAGTGTGTCCTTATTGGTACACTATTGAACAATATCTTTAGTTCCATTAAGTAAGACCAACTATTTTACAAATTGTTTATCTTTGTTTTGGCTGACCTACTTTGTATCACAAGAGTCTCACCAAGTGAAATCTATGTTCATGTGTAGTTAATGAGAAACACATAGTTATTGAACAGGTGTGTTATAACTAGGCCAATGAGAATATATGCAGCATATAACTCTTCTGAACTGCTGCTGCACTGTCACTTTTGATGACTTCACTTACAAAATGATAATATTTATGGCAGAAACCTTCACCTAAGCAGAGATAGCATAGATATTTATGTAATTAATTGATACTTTGTTCTAAAAGAAATATGTATTTACAAGTTGCTTATAACTTTGTGCCTTTTAGCTTCCAATTGCAAAGTCTTGGACTAAAAATTGCAAGAAAACAGAAATGCAACTGATATACACTGTAGCATTTGAGCATGAACATCATTTCCAATCTTGAATTTTGCATTTCTCCATCTAACAAAAAATTTAATCAACCAACCACAAGAACTTTAAAGAGCTTTCCTTGAAATATAAACCACATTTACAAAAAGCATGATTTATAAGATTTGTGCTATTTTGACCTAACTTGATTTAATATTGTTTCATGGGTTTGTCTTGTTAACCTCTTCAACTATTATAATTTATTACCTTTAATGTTTTTGTGTTCAAGCCAAATGAACAGATTGCATGAATTATTTCTTTTCCATGCTAACTAACTAATTCCATTAGATATTTGGGAGTTTTTTTCATTCTTCAGCTCATAGCAGTGAAACTTTCTAAAATTTACAGCTTAAACTCTATCAATGAGAATCTCTTATAGCTCTCTTTCTTTCTTTCCTGCCTTATTTCTTCATGAAAATTCAGTAGCAGTGAGAAACCTGCCAGCAGAGCAATCGCCCATCTGACCTAGTTCACTCAATCTGAGCAATAGTCCACCTTGTTTGTAATTGATTGGTGGTAATTTGGGGAATTTAAAGCTCCTGTCTTTTATGGGAGGGACTAATTGAAAAAATTTAGCCTAAATTTTGAGTGCGAGAAGGTTTTAGTACAGACCCAACACTCCTAAATATATATGTAAGCAATGAAATACTAAATACTGAGAATGCAATTGAGTTTTGATTCGATTTTGCTGCAGTGGTTCAAAACTATGTTCTTACCTTAGGTTTGTGTACCTGCTGAGGTCAGGCCATGAGTGGCCTGTTTGAAATCTTTGAAATGAACTACCTGCAAAAATCTTAAATGTATACGTGTACATTTGCTGTCTCGGTCATGCCTTTAATATGAAAACAAAAACAGTTAAATGAGGTTTTTAAGCTACTGAAACAAGGTAGAAGGCTTAACTGTGCTGCTTTATGCCACCACACTTTTTTTAAAAGTCCTATGATAGCTGTCAGCTGGAGTTGCTTGGAAAGCACCGTTTTTAGTTTTCACTAGTCTAAGAGAAAAGAAGTTTCATGGCAGAAGATATATTCTGTGCATTAAAACCTCCATATTTGGAAAGTATTCAGAAAATAACAGTAAAACTGATTCAAATTCTAGAAAACCTGCCACAAAATCCAAATAATTTGAACGTATTTAGTGTAATATAAGAGAAATGAAGGGCTGACTTGATCATGTAAGTGGGTACTTAAGTTAGAGGCACTTATGGAAAGAGTAGTTTCTGAGAGCAGATACTTTTTTACTTTAAAGGCAAAAACATAAGAAAAGCTATGGCTGGAGACTGGACGTAGATAGATCCAAAGGAAAACTAAGGAGAGCAGATAGCTCTCCAGCGCACTCTGAAGAAGGACAATGGATTGTTCAGTTGATGGTTCACACTCTTTCTAGAGTCTTTTACTGTGTTGAATCGATCTCTATTAGACTGTAGTTAGTTAAAAGACCTAGCTCGAGTGTAGACACCTGTGTTCAGGTTTCTTAATCTCAAAGCAAATTGTTCCCTTCATGTCACTGAGAATGGACATGGTAACTTTCAGGACCAGCTGGAGCTCCTGTGTGCTGATGCATCAAGGGAGAAGATGGAAAAGCCGTATGCTGGTCTGATGTCCCATTTGCATTCCCTGATGATGGGGACCAAGTCAAACACAATAACAGAGTTTGTAAGCCAATTAGAAATGTTCAAGATTGCTTCCCCATTACAGGTTAGCATCTAGAATAGTTCTGAATTAAGAAAAATGAAGAGTTTGTAAAAGACTTTGGCATAAAATATATATCTCATAATTCATATCTTCTGTTTTAACTAGAAAAACACCCTTCTTTTAAAAGGTTAAAAAAGTAATAAAATATAAAACAATAAAGAAACGATTGCATTTGTATATTTTGCAGTATACAAATGTTAAAGTTCTATGTCAAAAATGCAATACATTGGTTGATTTTAATATGCCAAGTAATCACAGAATTACGTACCTAAACATTTCATTGTACTTTAGAAACAATTCTGCATATTCTTTCAAGTTAATGCAGTGATATGCCATTTTCACTATCACTGGATTAAGTGCAATATTATTTTCTTCTAGCTGATATGAAGTAAATTTCAAAATTTTTGCTCTTTTATTCCTGTTCGGTCATCCCAGTGTGCACTTATATTCTTTGTTGTATTAAAAAAATAAAATTTCATCCCTTTCAGTGACTGAAATAAAACTCATAATGTTCTGTAAAAAGTATTGTTTATTCTAAAAAGTCAAATTAGGGAAAAATATGTATTAAATGTTTTTTTCTGCAAGGCTTTTAAATATGTCAGAATGCTAAATTTTACAGTTTGTTAAGAAGTTCACCTGTCTTCTTTTTAAAGTTCTGAATCATCTCTGTCTCTGCGATATGTAATCACTTCCAATGGAGCACTAAAGGTTGGTAGTCCATTGGAACAGTGGTGGATTTTTTTCAAACTGCTTGCTTGATCAGCTTTTGATTTATTACGATGTAAAGTGCTTTGAAATACCTTAGGTGTGAAAGGAGCTTTAAAAAAAAAAAAAAAAAAAAATTATATTCTGTTCTGTGCAATTCTGTGCACACATTTCCTAGGATGGAAAATTTGTTGAAAAGATTATAGAGGAGGTCAGCCTAGCTGATCACAATGGTTCACTTGGGCCATACAAAAATCTATGACTAAATAACTAGTAGCAGTTTCTGTGAAGAAGTGAACAGACACGGACTATTTTAGTACTGGAAAAGTATTGCATGGGGTTTTTATTTCTAATAAAGTTAGAGAAATTGCAGCTCTCTTTTCACTTGTGACATATTGTATGTATTAATCTCTTTGAATTTTGTTTATCCTGTCTTAGGAGAGTAAGTGAATCATTTAATCAGTTTTGTGTTACTTCAATATGTTCCTTCTCATTTGTAAAGAAAATAGAACCATTGTAATGCTCTCTAATCATTTACATAACATGTTTTTGCAGCAGGAAGAAAAACATCCTCAAGCAATAACCTCTGTTGTCTACTGTGAAATTACTAGTATTTATTTAGGGTACCAAGTCTGGAAAATATAGACAAAATTCTCATCACAAGACATTATGGAGATTATCAGAGGACGATGAAAATTTAACTGGATTAAAAATTTAGAAGTGGCAGGCCTATTACTTAGCTGAAAAGATGTTCAACCCTTCTCTCTGATTAGATGTGGACGCTGAAGGAAGGACCTAGGCCAGGAGGAAGATGAGTATTTATATTTTACAGAAAGGAAGATGAGTATATATATTTTAAATGCTACTTCACACTGTTTGTTTTGTTGGTTGATTTTGTTATCTGGAAGCTTCTAGGAGAGTTGGTTTAAAACAGATGCCCTGATTAAAATCAAAGAATTCAACACTTCACCTCATTACGGCAATACTAAGTATAGGTACATTTTAAAAAAGGTTAAGGTACGTAACCTTTTTCAGCTATCTAAAATACATGGAAAACCTGCCTTTTCCTTGGCATTCTTTGTGTCTTATACAATAGATAACATGTGAAGCTGAACTGAAAGCTAAAAACTTATAATGACATTGGCAGTGCTACTACTGCCCTTCTGAAGAAAGGTAAAAGATATCTAGGACCCTGTAAATCATTTTACTGCAGTAAAAATGTACTGGTGAGTCTAGCCGTAATTCTAGTTTGTTGAGATTTCTTTAGGGTTGCTCTTGTCCCACCGGTCCTTCAATCCAGGCCCTTGCAAGCGCAGCACAGGTAAATCTTCCCTTTCAGGGGTCTCAGTCCAACCTGACTCTCAGACTGAGTTTCTTCCAAATAAACTCACTGGAGCTGGAAGGCAACAAGTGGTCAGCTTTGATGCTTGCAGCGGCTCCCTCCAGTGCAGTTTTCTGCACAGCATTGAAGACAGGGAACTTTGGGGAAAAAGTTGGACAGAACTACTGGGCCAGGAAGAATAACTAATCAGATTAAATGCAGTAACTTCTATGACTCGTGTGACAGAAGCATGTGGTGACATTCACAATGCAACGTGATTACAGTAATACATCTTTTAACCCACAGCACATCCAGGAATCATTTCATGCACTCTCTCAGCACGGCATAAGGCAGTTTAATAGGACATAGCAATACTATAAAGCCATTTGGAGCAGGAATAAAGATTACCCTAAGCATGTGAAATGCTAAACAGAATTTTCCTGTAGAGTAGAAACTTACGTAAAAATACCACCACTTCATCTTAGCCAGAGGAAAAAAAAAAAAAAAGAGAGGAAAATCCAGGTCATTCAAATAAATATTTAAGAATTTTATGTATCTGTCGAAGTCATGTTGCTTACTATCATTCTCATGTTTATCAGGCTATTCAGTCTCTGTTTCCTGTTTGGGACAGTCTCTCATAACCTGATGGGGACTAAAGAAAAAAAGATAACAGAAACGTTCTGTCAGCTTTGCTTACAGTTAGTAAACCTGTCTTTTACTGACAGAATTTCATCTCACAGAAGTGAGATCTGTCCATTTAACTCTGGGAAGATATGAATTAAAGAACCCTTTTTTTTTTTTTTTATAGAGTTTTTTGTGTATGAAAAACTACATTGCTAACAAAAGAGTTCTTTGTGCCTGTAGCTGCTCAGTTTGCAAAAGATATGTTTGTGATCTCTGACTCCAAAGCTACAAATGTCTGCAGAGAGGATCAGGCCTAAGCATATTATTTGAAAATACTTTTAACTAATTTCAAATGACCATATGCCAGATTTTGTTAGTATTAAGGAGTGAATAGAAGACACATTCATATCCACTGCACGTTTTGAATGTCTTACTCCAAATACAATCTTGTGTAGATACTGACACGACCTACTAAACCGTAGGAGAAGCTCATCTACAACGTAGATTTTTCCCATAGTCCTGGTTGTTCCTCAGGGTGGCTGTGAAGACTCATAAACCTATCCTCACTTAGGCAAACATAGAAAGATAACTTCATTTGAAAACAACTATCCTTCATGCTATTTACCTTTCTCATGTTGCACCCAGAGTAGTTTTGCAGGCTGGTTTTTACACGAATAAAACCCAGCAGAAGGCATGATTGGGGACCATCAACCTTTAGAACACAAAAAGCTTCAGCTCAAGGAATATTTCTGAGCTGCCTTGTAGTGCTTTGAAGCCACTGCCTCCATCCTTCATCTAAATTGCCTGAATTCATTTTCAGGGCTGATAAACTGTCAAATGAATTATGAGACATAGGCCTTGGGTTAATTTACAGAAATGCTCCTTCACCGATGCTGAGTAAATCCACCTTCCTTTGTTGAGTATACTTGCTTCAGCTTCCAGAACTATCTTATTTCGCACCATTATAAGCAAAAATTCTTCTTTCTTCATTTGCAAAAAACTAATTTACTAAACAGATTATTATGAGGGGCATTTTTCTATTGCATGTTTACAGTCCTTCAGATAGAGTAGTAATGATACAATACATTAAAGATGCTAAAGTTGACTTATTAATTATTTTTTTTAATAAGATGAGAAAGTCTGTCTCACAATACTGCCAGCACTTCACCTGTCAAAAATGAGTTCAAAGGAATAATTCATCTTTTATCTTTTTTTATTCAATGGCTAGACAGAATGCAATTTGTGCTTATCTGGCTAGCTGAGTTTAGAGAGAATGACAAGAAAATTCTGTACTAGCCAGTTACCTTTCACTGTTAGGTTCTGGGTCCTTATTTCCATATATATTTGATATATGTAATATGGAAATGGAAATAGCTTGGCTGTCCCTTTTTAATTAATTATTTCGCATATTTTATAAAGGAGGGAGACAAGTATCTCAAGCTGAGATATTTAGATTGTATTCCCATGAAAATTGCTAACAAAAACCCAATTAATCACTGCCATGTTATGTTTACCTTTGGGTAACTCTCAGATTGACATTAATGTTCATCTTTAAATATTTTTATGATCAGATATTCAAATGTATGATCACAACTACAGTATAAGTTGTCTTACTGAGAGAAAAGATGTGAACATACTTATTTGGAAAGACAGATGTAAGTAAACTTTTTACACTAGGTTTTTTATTTTGCATATATCATTGTAGTCTCTTAGCACTTCACCTTGGGTAAAATCTACTTACACTTCAATCTTTATAGTATATGCATGATTAGTTCTCAAATCCTGTATCAACAAGATCCTTTTCATGGTAATGGTTGTAAAGACCTCGCATGTATAGCAATTATAGCATAATGTGCCCCTAGAGAATGCTTACATTTCTTAGTACTATGTAAGCATCTGAAAATCTAAAAGTCCTTGGGGATGAGCAGAGTTTACCAGGCAGTCATGGACTGTAAAAGGGAGTGATAGAAACTATTTCTTGTTCAGAGAAGGGGTACTATGCCTATCACCACATAACTAATAGTTACAGGCTCCATTCTGGTCGCTTCTTGGGGCTTGTGGTCTAGTGAAGGGTGTCCCTGCCCATGGCAGGGGGGTTGGAACTAGATGATCTTTGAGGTCCCTTCCAACCCAAACCATTCTATGATTCTATGATTATCTGTGTGCCCATTACCATTGTTTTCAGAAATGAAATAAGGCTTAGTAATTATGCATCCTGTTTACTTCAGCATATCTTACTAAAGAAGGACCACATAGCTGTGACATGCTGCAGACATTTAATATTTGAAAGCAAAATACATAGAATGGTAATTTATACCCAACAGATACAGCTTCAGAGGTCTTTAAACTTTGGTATATATTTGGCACAAAAAACTGTGAAGTTGTGCAAGGAGAATGATTTTTTTTTTTTTTTTTTTTCAATTAGAATACTTTGAAGCACGTTACTTTTTTGCTCTCGGTTTTTTCCTGACCGGAATAATTAGAATGGTAATTTGTTCATACTTTAGAAGTGTATTCTGAAACTTAATTCATTTGACACCATAGACAATTAGTATTGAAATGGTAAGCATTATTCACTCAGGTCCTGATCTTACAAAGAGAACCATGTGAGAAAAACTTGCAAAGAGCAAACTCACTGCATGTAGAGGAGAGGTGTGGAAGGAGATGGAGGAGGTGAAAGAGGTTGTGGCACCACTTACATCCCTGCCATGGAAGTGGCTGTACTCTTAGGCAGTTCCCACTCCCTGCATTCTGTACACAGGGGTTGTTGGCAGTCCTGCATTTCTTCACTTTTCTCCCTAAACATCATCAGAATGTCATTCTGTCCGAATGCAAATGCCTTCAGACTTTATCGTAGGGCCTTGATAGCCACATGGTAGAGACATTATCCACAGTCATAACGCAAAGTTCTTACCCACAAAATTATCCAAGACACACAGTTGCACATGTGTGCAGCAACTCCATCTGGTGCAAGCCATTGTTGCTTTGCATGGTCATGGTCACAGCCTCAGTGAAAGGACTGTTTCTTCTCTAGGTTTTATGTTGCTCTCACTGTATTGTACAAGCTTAATAAGCAGAATATAATAAGAAGAGTGACCAAATATAAGGAAATTAGGGCTGATCAAACATGCTTATTGTAGCAATGCATTTCTTTTCTATTAGTTACCTGTGGAAGGTGTATTGGAGTTATAAAGACTAAATTGATTGTGTTTTCTAATTAAGAGGAAAATGAGGAAAGAAGCTGAATATTTATTCCAGAATTGCAGTGTACAGTATTTAAAATGCATGACAAGCTACAGTCTTGCTTCCTAATTACTTAGTCCCTGTCACTTCTCATTAACATGTAAATCATGTTATAAACATAGTAAAGGTGGAGTAAAATATGTCCTGAGGGGAGGGGGCACACTGGAAAATTGCTTTGGGCAGTGTGGTGATGAGAGTGTTTCATTTGCAGCTCATCTGTATTCCACTCCCATGGGAAACTGCATATATGAGATTTAAAGCAATCATATTTTCTTTGTCCTAGGCTGGAGTGGTTGTTGCACTTAAGCAAATCGATCTGCAGGTTTTGAATTATCTACAAGCAAATTAGCATACAAAATCTAAGTCTATCAAAAAGACTGAGAATTCATTTATGGAGTAATTATAGTCTTCTTTAAAAAGAAAGAAAATAATGTTTATGATCTTAAGTGATTGTCCTGGAAATAAGAACATTCTTAATAAGATGGTTTGATTCATAACAATCCACTAGCAAAAGCCTCTGGGCACCTTACTACATAAAAATGGATTATACAAAAATAAGACAACATTCAGAAGATGCAGAAATAATTATGTTAATTAGTGAAGTTATTTGAAAACTGGAGATATGACTTCCATAAGCTCAATTACCTTTTAGTATCTAATCTTTAACATTTGTAAGAATAATTGTTTCAAAACTAATTCATGCAATAGCATTAACACTTTTTACTTACTCCAAGGACTCACATGCTGAAAAGGCATCAAGGCCTATAATTTTATTGAGAAAATCAGTTTACGGATATGGCTTTGCTCTTAATTTACTTACCTGTCACTAACTGAATGATGAATAGAGTAGAACTGGAAGGTTTTCTTATCAAACACCACACTCAAAGCTGAGGAAAAATACATACTTTAAAAAAAAATAAAAATAGTTGTGGTGCTTTTTTCTCTTTTGACAACTACTTTGGAGTACTTTATCTGAACAAGAAAACTGAATTTGAAAATTTCACCCTTTTCTTGTAGCCAAAATTCATGATGCTTCATGAATAAAAATATTTGGATTGAATATTACATGGGAATGACTGGCTTATATGTAATTCATTTAGCATTTAGCATTGTTATTTATCTGATTTAGCTCAAATTTCAGTGAACTCGTAATATATAGGAAAAAAGGTAATAGAAAGAAATAAAAAAGAAAGGTGAGCACTTAATTTTTTCATTAAAATTAGGCTACAGCACATAATTAAATATATTATGTATATATCGTATTATATTGTACTTTTTAGCACTTTCCATATGAGTATGGCAGCATATTTAAAAAAGAGATACTGGCAAGTGATTAGTGGACAGCTGGGACTTTTGGCATGAAGGATGTGTATTTCACACATCTAGGGGTTACTGAAGCATTTAATATTGAGGAAAGGATGAATTTTCTATCCCATCTTGGGGAAGGGGAAACATTTCTTTTATTCTGGGGAGAAGGATTATCTCATTCCCCAGCTTCTGAGGATTTTGACAGCTGCTAGTTTTCCTAGGTCATGCCCCATTACCTGCCATTACATCCACTTACAAGGGATCAGTTGTATTGTTCCACTAAAATGATGTAAGCGCTAAAGTTAGCAATAGTGGAAGTGAAAGTATTGGTTTTGAGCTGAGTTTTCACTGAAATGATTAGTACAGTTTGCCTGGACCTGAGTCATCTTGTTTCAAGAAGTCAGTACTTCTAGGAAGACATTGTGCTCACATGTGTAGTGTTACCTTCACGGCCAAAAGATTTGGAGATAAAAATTTCAGCAAATTAAAGTTGTCATTTTAGACTCTGCTTATGCAGCATATTTTTAAATTAGATGGCAATTACACTACAATAACCACGCCCTCAGCTCACCGTGTGGTTTACTGGACATAAGGGGCTCTCAAACAAAAAGCAGCTAATGATCACAGTGAACATTAAGTGAACTTTAAACTTCCTGAGTAAACACAGATCGAAGAGATTTGAGCCGATGAGAATGACAAGAGTTTTGGCAAGTGGAGACAGCAAAAGGCACGGTTCTCAGAGCTGCTGTATGCAGGGGCATGTGCTTAAATTAAGTTAGTTTTCATTGCAGTTTTTTGGTAGAAGTCAGTGTTAAATAAATTCCATTGATGATTACAAGAATGAGTTAAATTGCATGTAAGAAAGGTAATTTATCTTGAGCTAAAAGTGCTCGCACACAGGCTTGCCAAGTCTGTGTCTGGAGGCGAGTTAAAGTGAGGTTAGTCATCGTGCTGCTGTGTTGTTCCCTAAAGAGAGGGAATTCAGTCCATACCTGAAAAAGGATTCTGGCTGAAGGGTCAAAGCCTGTAATTTAGCAACAAACTGACGATAGCGTGGATTTAAAGACACTGGTAAAAATGTGTGCTTGAGTCACATAGGAGGAAATGTCTTTGCTCGCAGTGGTAGGAGGAGGGAGGGGATGGGAAGTGACAAGTTCAGGTTTCTCAGTGGTTACCTAAGGCAGCGGCAAGGCAGGAGGAGCGATAAGGCTGCCGGGTCAGTGCCCTGGTTGACAGGCAGCTCAGCTGCACCCTCAGCCCAGGTGGATCAGCAAACCCCCCGAGAGGCTGACAGGAAAGGTGGCAATAGCTCTTCCCATCTGCAAGGGCAGCTGGGTGGCTAACGCTGAAGAAGCTGCGAGTCATCCCCTTTCTGAGCCTCCTGGGGGATCTGGGCACTGAGGGACAGTACCATGGGTAGGAAAAGATGCTTTTTAACAAGGGCAGGCTAGCAGAGAAAGGGACTCAGAGCAGCTCGTGGCTTGTCCTCTGGCGCTGCCATCCACAAGTCGCTCAACTGAACTCCAGCCCACAGGCATTTCCCAGCTAGTCAAGCTGAGAGGTTGTGTTGCTCACCCATTTCCTTATCCCAGGAGTTATTTACCTACCACCATTCCAGCAGTTCTCCCTGCCTTCTTCATTGGGTCATAAAAGAGCCAGACTCTAGGAACAGGTTATTCCCACTTTCCCCTTGACCCATCCCCACCCCAGCTGCCTGAGAGCACTTTTGCTCCCCACAGTATTATTCCCTGACCCCCAGCCTTGCCGAGCTAATCATCTGAAGCATTTGCTTAGTTGCATATTCCTTGCATATGTGCAAACGCACTCACAGGTTTTGCACAGAGCATCGTGCGCAGGGCCAGAAGGAATCTGGAACCTGTTGGGAAAATATCAGAAAGGCACTGAAAAGGTGAAAGTTTCCTTTGAAATAGTAAGGAGGATCTGGAGAAGTTAGCACAGAATTACAAGATCCTAAAATGCATCATGCACCGAGCAGGAAAATATAGAGGGGAAAAAAAAAAGATCGGCACCAAAAGAAACCTTTGGGGAACTGCAGTAAAGAAAGGGTGGGAGAAGACATGATTGCATGGTGTGGGTGGGCGTTACAGTGAATAGATATTCAGTGGTGTTCTACAAACACTAATTATTTCTGCCTCTGTACTTGTCTTCTGTTGTCTGTGGGGTTTTTTAGTGGGTTATTTTAAAAAAATAATCAAAAGACCAAGTTGTATAAGAAATGTCAACAAAAACTGTTAGTTTCAGTTAATGAGAACAAGAGACGATGAGTTAAGGAAACCAGAAAATGGGCAGCTAAGAATAGTCTCCTGGTAACCAAAAAATTACGTGAAGCACAAAGCAGAAAATGAAAATTAAAATAGAAGGTGGGGAGGAGCTATGCATTTTGGTTAAATTTTTGCATTTGAATTCTGACCTGTTATTAAAATTTTCTGAGCCAGACAGAAAATTGAATGCAGCCTGGGAACAGTGCTCAATGACAGTGACATTTCCTGACAGAGCAATTCTTTGCATATCAGTTGTACTAATTGTATTCAAACTGACAGCGACAGTTTAACCCATTCACCGGAGGAATCGTCTTGCTGCAAGACCAGTGATCTGTGTTTTCATTTAGATGTCAATCTAGCCGTGTGCTGTACATTTTAAAGGTGTAATTAGCCTTAAATGATTAATACCAATACAATAAACATCATCTCCCCTTGAAATGTTGCACAACAGAATCTTAAAAAAGCAGCTTGTTTTCTCCTGCGGGAAAACTTAGAAAACTAAGGGGATTTTGCCCTTTTCAAAGCCAGGTTGAATGAAATCACTTCTTGCCTACGGCAGTTTTCTTTATTTGACCATAAATGAAAATAATTTTGAGCATCAGAAAGTGTTTTGCCTCCACAAATACCCAGACTGCATCGTACAGTTGGAACAGCTGAAATCCAACTGCCTGTGCTATTTTCTTCCAGTCCAAGGGGGTTTATATTTTTTACAGGAGAGGCAGGAGACCCTATCAGCCTGGAAGACAGGAGTATCAGATGACAAACAGTTAAATACATCAATTCATTGTAGAAATTATTCTGCCCATAGAAAACTTAATCGTGGGTGGAAATGGAGAGAGATTAAAATCCTGTATGACTGGCCAAGCTTAGAGGGTTGGAAGCTGCTTTAGATGCGTATTCGGTCGTCCTTTGGAAACTGCCAGGCCTTATAAATGCCTCCCAGGCCTGTTTCTCTGCTCCCACAGCACTGCTGGCTGCTGCAGAAAATACCAGCAGAATAAATCTTCAGAAATTACGCTCTGCCTTTGGATTGTAGTTAAGATGATGGGTGCCTGAACAGACTTTTGAAATACAGCTTAAGTAGTCACTAAATACAGTCAAAGTGTGGAAAGCTAGGTATAGGATAGCTAGTGTACTAATGTAAGATATGAGCTTAATTGTAAAAAGAGGAGGGAAGGAGAGGTGGGGAGGGCATTGTAGGTAACCTCCAGGACCTGAAAACCTGTGGCTTTTAACATGTGGCAGGTTTCTGCCTGGCACTGTTGGCCTGGGTGGTGAATAAGTTATGTACTGTGTTAAGAATTATGGGAATGACCCACGCTTAGAAAAGACTGGGCAAAGAGAACAAGCAGAAAGTGTGAAGATAGTTCCAGAAAACAATATGATTACATGCAAGAGAAAAAAAAAAATAGATAAATTGCAGAAGGAAGGAAAAGATAGATGGAGAAAAATAATGAAGAGAGTTTGGGTTTTGGAGAAAATCAATATGGAATTGTTAGCTTAAAAGAAATATTGAATAAATTGTTTGACATAGCACAGAAGACTATGGTACCTGACATCTGTCAATGTATTTGGGGTTTATGACCACTTTTGCAGAGCCATGCTATGAAGACAATATTCAGCTGGTAGCCCAGACTCAATTAGTGTGTCATAGATTTGTCTTTAGAAGGAGTTTGATCTCTCTTCCCATGAGCTCTTGAGAAATAAAGGCTGTAGAGCACTCATAAAGCTTTTAGTGGACAGACTTCAAAATTTTCCTTGCTGAAAGATGAAGAAAAATTTAAGCTAGGTGAATAACCAACATGATGGCGAATGAATGTTTAACTGAAAGTAAGGGACTTTGATCCAATGAAAAGTTCTTTTAATACACCTTTTGTGCAGGCTCAACATTAACTTGGTCAATGTATTTAACCCAAGTAAGGAATCTGTGCTTTACTGTATCGAGTGCAATGAGGTATCACATTAATGTTTAACTACTGTCTAACAATCCTTACAGATAAAAAACCAAATACAATATTAAATGCACGTATGCCCATGCCAATCCTAAAATGAAAGAAAGATCATTTGAACAGGTTTAATTTTATGTAGCTTCAGTCCTCTTCAAGTGAGTTGTCTAATTTCATGCTAGTCACACAGGCTTCCTTTCCAGTAAATGGAATAAATAGGCATAGCTGAAAGATAAATAATCTGGCCTACTTTAGAAGCTATTTTAGGATGAAATGTATTATCTTTTGGAGGTGCTTGTTTCTCTTCAACAACAATGGAGAGAACCTACAGTGACTGGCTCAGAGTAATAGATTTAACTTTTAGACCCCTAAATTATGGCAAATCAGTTGTGTCTTTTGTTACATTAAGGAGGGTCAAAGTGTAAAATACTGTTCTGCCAACAAGTAAAGTTTTCATTTTTTTCAGAAAACATCAATTGTTGCCTGTTAGTAGTTCAGACATGGAGTAATTCAAATATCTGCTTTGTTCTGCCTTTGTTTTCTCACTGTTATCTACAGCTCTTGCTGATCTGTGTTTCAAAGGCTCATTAGCAGAAGTTTATGAAAAGCCTTAATATGATATATTATTTTTAAAGTACAGGAATATTTTGTGGAGGCTTTATATTTCCATATTTTATATGCTCCACTGAACAGCATAGTAAAGTTAAAAATATCTTCTGGCATGAATTTTTTAACAAAAAAAAGTCTTTAGATGTTTTTGAAAATTGTATAAAAACAGGGGGGGAAAAAGCAAATGTAGAACAGCACATAGGAATGCAGTTTGTTTTGATAGGTAACTACCAATTGCTTATTCTTTGCTTTCACTTGATGACTAGTTTTGAATATGTTAGAGTGCATCCTTCGCTAGCAGTTCCCCAAAAGCTGTCCTGAGCTTTTGTATCTGTATCCGAGTTGTGTATCACACTATAGATGATGTTGTGCTCATCTTCTGGACATTCTCCCAGTTTTATGTGGGAGAGTTCTTCTTCATGGATCAAAATACGGTATTTACATTAAATATACAGAATGATCTATTTTCCTTTGAATGTTTGGAGCTTGCTGTTGAGAAATGCTTATCGTCATCAGCCCAGTTGTTTTAAGTAAATATTTGGGGTTCCATCTGAGCAGATCTCTTCCTGTGTGACAAGTGGCCTTTTTACAAACTGCCAATAAGATGCAGTGTGGGGCATATACAGTTGTGGTTCAAATATGTGCAAGCGGATGTAATTCACTGTAGAAATTGAAGATCTCCTTTTGTCATTTGCATGTCATCAGTTTGTCCTATGATACTAATCCCACATTGTACTATTTTGAAATTACAAATTCCTGCTAAGTAGACTGTTTGATTTTTTATTCTTTTCTTCAGGATTTAGATTTACTGTTTACTATAAAGGCTTTAAAAACAGGAGCCATTCTTAGCAGAGCTACTGTAGTGTATCATTGTGATGTTAAAGCTGTCAAGGACACAAAATAGCATCACAACATTTTGACTGAGTACAAGTGACTGTGCTGTATTTTTGAGATTGCGGTTTGCAAGCCATGTGTCAGTAGAGGTAACTCATTAGCTCCATGGCTTTCAGTAAAAGACCGTATAGTGGATTGGCAGTCACGTAATGTTTAGCTATATCCTCACAAGTGGGTTTTTTTGCAGAATATAGCTTCTCAAAAGGTTTTCTTCTAGCTGAGCAACCATGTTTATTTTGGGTCCCCAGACTCTAATCTCTTCCTTATTAAAACAATGCCACCAAAGACACTTACCTTTTCCAAAGTAGGTTAAACTTTCTCAAAGTAGGCTAGGCCATGAGATGAGCCATCTTCTTGGAGGAGTCTTCACAGTGTTCAAGTATCCTGGGACTTGCTGGCTTCTTGTACGAGACCCAGTGTAAGGAGATTTTAATGAGATGTGTTGAGGACCAGACAGATGGGTACAATGCTGTGCCACGTACACTGGAATCTCCAAAGGTAACGGAGGAATCATGAGTGGCTGGTGTGGAGTGTGTTTATTGGGACAACCTAAATGACAAGTTGGTGCAGGGAAAGCACCGAATATCAAAGGCTGAGAGGCTGTTTTCAAAGGGTGGTATATGCCTGTGAATTTGTCCAAGCCAGATTCCCCATTTCTATTTTAGATGTGGATAGGAGATGAAGAACGACTATTTCTCTGTCCTGACAGTAAAAAACAAAACAAAACAAAAAACAAACACGCACACGCGCACAAAACCTCCTACATCAAAAACCCTTATTAATAAGAATTCAGTTACTCATCAGAGAACAGTACAACAGTATATTGACAATTTTACTCTGAAGGCAGTCACAGTTTGTGTAGAACACCTGATATTACAGCTGGTTTGAACCCATGTTTTAAACTTCATTTTCTTCTTAAGTTGAACCTGACTTGTATTTAAAATAGATAATTAAATGGAGCATCTCGCGCAAGAGATCTTTTAATAAAGAACACGTGAACGACTTCATTTTTCTGCAGTCCTTAAGAGTTCTAATTAAGAGTGTGTCTTCTCAGCCTCTCATTGGACTCTATGTGTCAGTCACCTAGGAAAAAGTCAGTAGTGTCAAAAAGGTAGCGTTCAGGAAGCCTCTTGAGAAGTTTTGATGGCTAGAAAGTGAATCTGTAAACCACCATCAATTATATGTAATATATCTTCTAGCTTCTATATTCAATTATGAAAGCAACTGTGATTTCTTTCTTTCTATGCAGTAAGTTTATATCAGGTATTTTGATGATATTTTAATGAAGAGAAATGAAAAAGTGATCCTTTTGTTCATGAAGTGAAAGAATCTTGTTCGAATTTGCAAAAGCTTCCTCCAGACTTGATGGGAGTTTGAATAATCTTAGAGACTTTTTTAAGTGAGTGAGGAAAAAAATGTCGATAGAAAAATCTCCAGTTCTGGGCAAAGTATTATGTATATTGCATGATACAGATATGTAAATATTACCAGAACTATCAGAAAATGGAGAAGCTAAGTCAATCATATATCAATCATATAGGAAGGAGAAGAGGATTGAGGATTCTTTTTCAGAAATGCATCTGTGTTTTTTGAGAAGATTCCAATAAGGCCACGAAAGCTTTACCCATTTAGACCAGTTCAAATCAAGTAACATTTTTTTTTTAATGCTCTTAAGAAATAAATCATTGTTTTAAAAATAAGATGCAAAAAGGATAATAATATTTTCCCCTATATTTTCAAACTATGATTTATTTTTCTTGATACCATTTAGAAAAAAAATACCCTGTGATTTCTAACTTATTTTGTGTAATGAAATGATAATTTTGGTCATGAATAGACACCATTGAAGATTTTAAGTCACATCTATGCTTTTTAAGAAAATCAAATGTGGCTCTGAAAGTCAAATAAGAAAACTATGACTCTTGAACACCAACAGCTACACCAAAGAAGTCTTACTAAATCTTGGCATGATATTACGTGTGATAGGTGTCATCTGTCTAAAATCTTAACACAAATCATGAAATGAGTGAAGGATTAGATACACCAAACATAAAAAGATGTGCCTCTGTGAACCACTTTTTATATTGGTCCACTAAGGGTGTGAGACTATGGGAGGCAGAACTCTTTCTAGCATTTTTTTCTCCATCAGCCCGAACAATAGCTTTGAACATGGATGTTAAAGAAATACTGCTTACTTGTGTGAGAAAATTTGTCATTCATAGTCAGGAAGAATCTAGTCATCTTTAAAGTGCAGACTGTCAGTTCAGTTTAGATGGTGTTGATTTTGTGATTGACTGTACTAAAGACATTGTTATTAAATGGCCATAAAAGAGTTATCCTTCCTATCAGTCTAAGATGATAAAATGCCTTTGCAGTGTTTTGATTAACATACTTAGTATTGCACCTAGGAAAAGAATTAAATATATTTCTCATATCTGATTTTGTACTGAGAAATTATTTTTCGACAATTTGACGTATTTATAGGACTCAACATAAAAGGTAGAATACCATTATCAAAAGGGCAAAGCGCTAGGAAGTTTAAGATGTTTGCAATATACTGTTTTAATCAGCACCTCTGAGTATTAATTCAAAGATAGTGCAAATTACACTCTAAGGAGATCAAGTGGCCAAATATAAGTTTTGGGTGATGTCTCTTATTGCTGGAATGGAATGACAATATATTGTCAATAGGTTAAAATATTCCATATGAGGAAGTAGCAATGATATGTCAACGGTATATCAAAAGTAATCACAACTCCAGCAAACTAGTTTGACAAATGCGATGGGTTGGGTTTGGTTTCGTTTGGTTTTGAATAGAAGCACTAGAAAGGTCTACTGCAAACCATTAACTCTGCTGGAAAAAGAGGAAAAAAACCTATTTCCAAGATGCTTTAAAGTACGATATATCCAAGTCAAATGAAATATTAATGGTCTATATGTCTACTGGTATAACACAGTCACACAAACATGCATCAAAGGGTTTCCTAAGTTATAAAAGAACTATCCTTGTGATTGTGGAAATTGAGATTACATCTGGAAGAAAAAGCATTCTGAATTGATTCAAAAAAAGATGAAATTCTTTGAGAATGCACTAATAGGAGAGCTCTAGACAAGTAACTGTGAAATCAGCAAGGATGTAAAATAGATTCTGTATTTAAAATAATTCACAAAATTACTGTGTGAGCTAATTAAAGAAGACTAGAGGGATTTTTATTGCTTGGAGTGTTAAAAATTAGAGTGGATGAGACACTAGGGGGCCTGTTCAAAAACCGTTGAAACCTTTTGAAGTCATCAGAAGCCTGTCCCTTGAATTTCAGCAATTTTTGAGTCAGCTGTAGATAGTTGTGCTAAAGGAATTACTCTCCATTGTTAGGATACGCAACTATATCGCCTGAAAGTGTTTTCCATGTTCTGACATATATTTTTAAGTGTAGAAGAGTATTAAAGCTTACATTTTTTTAGCTCCCAGAATGAAATTAGTTGCAATATGAATAGAAATGAAAATAGATTTCCCACTTATATCATATAAGGTTATATATTTCCTTATTTCTCAGTATTAATAAAGGATATGAACTCTGTTCCTTGCTAAAATTCAAGGTCTTTCAGTAGCCAAGGTACACAGAAAGCAGGAAATTTTCCAAGCAGAAAATTACTGCTGAAGAAGATTTAGTAACTGAATTGGGAGTCAATAAGAAATGTAATTTCTCATTATCATTACTAATTAATTAGGTTGTGAAGAAGTGTGGACTCTAATATGGAACCTAACAGGAAGGAACCATCTATTTCCCATAAGTTTTTCATTAGGTATTCCAACATTTAAGAATAAAAATTTTAAAACACTTTAAAATGGATGAGTACATTCCATTAGACTTGCATATTCATAACTCAGTTTTTCGTTCAATAAAGACCAGAAAAGTCCATGTGAAATACAACTTTTACTCCTGTAACTCTTGCAAAACTGTATTATATATAAGAGTAGCTGTATTCAAAATTCACAGTTTCCCACGAAGGACTAGACTCCGTCATGCTGTTTGTGCAGATACATACATATATTTATATTTGCATGTGCATGTGCAGCTGCATGCATGTGCTCCCTAAAAAGCCAGCTGGATGAAATTACTCTCCCACTCATTAATGTAACATCACAACTGCATGAAAGCGCTAACTGTGATTTATGGAGATGTCTCTGAATTCAGTGTAAATTCTGAGCCTTAGCTGTGGCGTACCGAGTAGCAAGACAAACCGGAGGAGAGCAAAACCACTGGCCAAACAGCGTCCGTACCTGTGCTAGTGTCCAAGGGGATCTGCCTGCAGGAGTTTGCTCTGAGGAACCATGCCCATGTGAAATGATAGCAAAATGAAAGTGGCTGATACCTGCTCACTCAAAATCTCTTCTCAAGTAAATCTGCTACAGACCACCTAACTATTCAACTTCTGTCTACATTGTCATTAATTTGTCTTTCTATGTAAAAAAATTTCATCCCTTCTAGCAGTCTAAGAAATGAGACTAGCATACCCGTTTTTAAGGTAATTATAAAGATGGCAATTTGGAATGCCTTATATATAACTTAAAGATCAGACCTAAATTTATAGCTTTTTTTTTTTTTTGGTCATAATTATCCACTCTGTATGCTTATAGCCTCATTCAACTAGTTTTGCTTAGGTGAAAATTCATTGAGCATCGTTCATCTGTATCTTCTTTAACTAAATCAGCTGTTCATGTTTAATAGAAACACAATGACCAAATATATATGTCAGTCACTTACTTAGAAAATCAGGTAAAATCCTCAGTAAGCATGGTATACTGGGTTCCATCACTTGGTATAGGAGCAACAACTTTTTAAAGTAGCTGTCCGATTAAAATGTACCTGTGAGAAGAAACAAATGGACCTTACAAAAGTCTAAGATCTGTGTTGTACAATGAAGATCTTTTTTTCCTCAGAGATAAAAGGAAAAGTACTTTTTAGTTACTGAAGCTTGAGTACACATTTTAAAATGCCTGTAAATTTGCACTTTAAAAAAAGTCCAAGTTGATCCATTGACATTTACAATTTCTATTCATCCCTGAAGTGATGAATTTGTGTCTCTAATACTTGAATAATCCATTCAGTGTCTTCCACTGAAGTAAAACCAGGTAAACAAAGAAGTGGAGCTGAAAAGCCAAGACAATGATGTTTTAAAAATATCTGTATGCATCATTAAATTGTAACAGCAGAGTTTTTACTGTTTGCATTTTATTATACCCATATTTCTCAGTGGGGAGTAAACAATAGCTTTTTTTCAAAGATTAATGACATTCTGCCCAGTAGTTTGATCTGTTTAATTAGCATCTTCCATGGACTAGGTATGCAGACAGAAAATACCCCCAAAAACCTCTCTCTTCAGTCTCTCTTACAATTTAATTATTCTAGAATGTATTCCTTGGCATAGGAGGCTGTTACAAATTAATAAAAATGATGTAAATTGATGCGACACCACTTCAGTACTATAAACTTGAATTTAGTCAGGAAAAAAATAAATATCTGGCTTTCTATCATGACTAAATACAGAATTAAAAATACTTGCAAGTGGATCATTTAAAATCAACTGAAATATGAAGCAACATAAATTCATTTTTAGTGATCCCATATTAAAGTATCTGTTTATGTTTGTAGTACAAAGAATGAAATTAAAATGCCAGTGCTGTTCATACTTTTTGGAATGAAAGTTCGACAGTAAATCTTTTGGAATGATAATAACATGAAAAAGTGGTAGTAAACCTAGTATAACTCTGTAAGGGAGGCCAGACACTCAGTCCTGACAAAACTGGTTGAAAGTCATTCTGATCTTTTGGCTATAAACAATCCCCAGTGAATAGAATTTGACATCAAATTTTGTCAGTGACTTGGTTTATGTGACAAAACCATTACAGCCTAGACAGAAATGGCATGCTTTACTCTGGAAAAGCTTAGGAAAAAAAGGTACTATAGGCATTGCATAATTCCTCTGCAGATAAGTTACAAGAAGGACGGGTTCATATAGAATGTGATTCTTGCAAAAACCTCAGGACTAACTGTCCATGGATTGGCAGCATCCAGGCAGAGTTTAGACAAGTGCATAATTGAGTGTCTACATCAAAGAGGGTATGGGAAATATCATCCTCTCTTTGACCATAATAGAAAAGATGACATGATGAACAAGCTGGGTTTGATAAAAGATTGTTATGACAAAAAAAACCTAGTAGCCAACAATTTTCACTAGAGTGCAAAGCATCAGTGCAATGTTTTCCAATAATGGGAAAGATACATCACATCACAGAATACTATTGTGTGTTTTCCCTGAATACTGTTTAATTAATTTTTCTTTTGCTATCTATTCATAAGAAGGCTACAATGAATCTTCAGATAATATGTTGTACATATTGATAATTTTTTCTGAGGTCATGTTTTCTTGCAGTATGTATTGGGGGAAAAAAAAAATACAAAAATTCTATGAGAAAAAAATAGCAAAAATAGTAAATTGGTAGACATTCTTAGTGTCAGAAAGTTTTTTACTTTTACCCAAGAGTTTCTTCATCTCTATAGATAAGGCTTAAATAATATATATTTTTTTTAATTTTATAGAATATTTTCTTCTGCAGAACTCAAAATACTGTGAAAAGATATAAATCAGGATGTCTTTGTGGAGGTGTGAACTTGATAATGTAATAAGTCGCATAAATTTCCTGAGGTCACACAGAAAAGTAGTGCAACACTTAGGAATAGACCAGCCATTTTGTTCACCATTTAAAAACTCTTGCCAGCCAAAATGTATTTTAAATTCATTAAATGTAGGACTTTCCCCAATGCTTCTGAGAGAAAGATTTTCTATGTATATAGAAAAACAATTTTGATGCAATTTACAGCTTTCCAGAAGTGTCATGCTTTTTTTATGACAAATGAACATGTTTGCCACATCATTGGAAGACTTATATCTTACAAAGTCAAGGTTAAAATAGTTTGCATGTGCCTCTACCAGCAGTTTAAAAGAATGTAAATATTAGCCAAGGCTTTCTACAGTTCATGGACTGACAAATTTTAGTTTTCATTTTTGATAGTGCAGTTGGTGTCAGCAGAAGTATTAATAACTGGACATTTGAAGACGGATAGTTATTTCAAAGTTCTAGCAAAATTTAAAGATCTATTTGCTATTTACTATCAAGAATAGAAATTTCCTAACCTGAAAAGCTAATTTCTGATAAGATATATAATAAAACAAGAGTAGTGACTTAGAATATGACATCCAAACAAATAAATGTAGAGCTGAATTGCATATCAGATTTCCTCCAGGGCCCACATCTGTACATGGAAACATGCTAATGCAACCTGAATGATTAGGTTGTGTAACTCTCTAAGTTATTTCAAAATTTATTTTCTATGAGGAAGTGCTATTTATATATGAAACAAGTTGGATGGCAAAATCCTTATGAACAGAGGTGGAAGCTTATTGACAATATGAAATTTATATTTAATTATATTATTCTTCATCCATTCTAAAATCTAAAAAACGGCAAACATAAAAATTTGTTTATTTCATCAAAAGTTTTGAATCAATTTTCTCAAAGACAGTAAACTTAGATTCCAATATAACTCTGCAGAAATGTCTGTGTGATGTAAGGAAGGAAGGAAATGGAAAATAGTGACATATGCAATGCACCTCAGCGATCTAACATTGCTTGATGATGCCACTAGTAGCTTTATGAATTGTTTTCATAAGAGATTTATGCATAGGTGTCGTGGTTTAACCTGGCTGGCAGCTAAAACCACCACACAGCCGTTTGCTCACTCCCCTCTCTGCAGTGGGATGGGGGAGAGAATCGAAAATGAAAAATAAAATAAAACTCATGGGTTGAGATAAAGATAGTTTAACGGGACAGAAAAAGAAGATGATGGTATGATTGATGATGATGATTAAAGAATATACAAAACAAGTGATGAACAGCACAGTTTCTCACTACCCAAAGCCAGTGCTCAGCTGGTTCCCAAGCTGCCCCACCTCCTGGCCAACTCCCTCAGTTATATATTGAGCATGGTGTCATATGGTATGGAATATCCCTTTGGCCAGTTGGGGTCAGCTGTCCTGACTCTCTCCCCTCCCAGCTTCTTGGGTGCCCCCCCACTTTCTCCTTGGCAGGGCAGTATGAGGAGCTGAAAAGTCCTTGAAAACATCAGTGTGGTATCAACATTATTCTCTAAACCCAAAACACAGCACTGTACCAGCTGCTAGGAAGAAAATTAACTCTATCCCTGCCAAAACCAGGAGAATAAATTAATAATAATTTTAGATTATATTAAACATCTCTTTTTGTAATCTTCATTTACAGTGGCCCGTTGCCATTCACACTTCAATATATAATTCCTTCATTGAAGGAATTTCTGTATTAACTGAGAGATAACTGAATATTTTGTGAGATTGCAAAAATCATTATTAGTTCCAGTTGACATTTAATAAACAGTCTTAATAAATAAAGCGAGTGAAATTTAGAAAATTAACTCCACCAAAAAAGACTGTCTTGGAGCTCATGTAATTGGTCAGATGCTTCTAACATTCTCCCTCAGCAATGTAATGTTATGTGCACAAAGATATTCCTCTAGCATTAAACATTATCTCTCTGAAAATTAGTAGCTGATAAATTAGGTGCTGATGGGGAGCCAACAGAGTGCAGTCAACTGTGAGAGTGAAGATAGCACTATTTGCATTCCTTATTATTCATAAAGAATTACAGGACGCCCACACATCTGACATGATTAGAACGCATGAAAAGTAGATTAAAAATCATAGTGTATTAAACATACAAAATGAAGTGGAAATGAAAATACATTTTGGCCATTATAAGAAAGTAATGTTTGTTCAGTATTTCCTAACTGCTCTCTGAATCTCTGCTCCAGCTGTCTTTTCAAGCAGAATAAAGCTTTACCTTTCTCCTGTAAGTTCTCTGCCTTTAGGTTGCAATAGACCTTATTACCTAGGAATTGCATCAGAGACTGTTTTGCAAACCCTAAGTCACACAGGAGCTGACAACTGAGAGGTGATACTTTTCCCTGATTTGTTTCTTCCTTTTTACAATTGTAACTTTAAGTAGTCTTAATGTGAATTTCTAATATTGAAAGGTTATTCTTGAAGTTAACGTGGTAGAATGTATCTGAATGCTTATATTCTGCTGAACAAATGTAAGCGTACCTGTCTTTAAATAATTACAGATAGTAATATATGTTCAATGTTGCAAAAATATGACAAAAGAAGAGAAATATAACATGCCTGGAAAGATAGATGCCTGGAAGTTGGTGAAAAAATTCACAGGAGTCAGAGAGACTGTTCACAACATCAGTGAATTTTGGATTAACCCCTTGCTCCTGAAATCACAATACGTATCCGGAAGTGTGTTACTGCTTTCATTTAATTTGCAATTTCCATGAGCCTTGAGTTTCTCTTTTCTGTGAGGACTTTCAAGCTGAAAGAAGTTCATTGACATTTTGTGACAGAAATCTGATTGACAAAAAAAAAAAAAAAAAAAAAATATATATATATATATAAATATTTAATGGAAGCTCTACAATCAGATGCTTAAATTCTACCAGACACTTACCCTGATACTTACATTGGTATATTGTAAATTAGGAATAATTCCACTAAAATGAGACTGATTTGTGTATATTTGCATGAGTAGACACAATCAATCATCTGTTCACTCTGCTTGTGATCCTGTCTACTGGTCAGCTGTGGTCCAGGTGGCAAGAAGCTGTGAGTGCTGAGCCTGAGGGTATATACCTATTTCAAAACCACACAGCTTCTGGATCAGGAGGTTATAGAAACAGTGATTTTGTTTGATTTGACAATTCATTTGTTTGATTTGGAAATGTCTGCCATGCTCTTTGAGCAGTATTTTTCAAAAACTCCAGGAAAGGAGAAGAGCGGCACCGTAGAGGTGTTTGCAAATTAAATCACAATAGTTAAGAGTTTGGCATACTTGGCTACTGAGAAACTTAATGAACCTTCATTACATATTTAGCATGATAGCAGAAGACATTTGAACATAGCAAATGCAAAATAAAGAATATTAAAATACATACGTGAATTATCCATATACCTCACTAGACCTGAAGATATTGGAATTGTTCCTGCTGAGGACCAAGGTACCATTTCAGGGAGGTTTTTTAATAATTCTGTTCAGTGCACAGGAGCTTAAATAGACAATGATGTTAAAGAGTTCAAAGACTAAGTAGAAAATAGTATGGAGAGTATTCAGTATCATCAGTTTAAATTTCATGTGTTAAATTTTAATCACCTCATTTAAGAAAAGAAATTGAAAGAATTTGGAGAGCAAAATAAATAGGAGCAAAAGAGACCTTGAAAGGCATGAAGAAAGCTTGAGAAGTCTGAAACTAAGTTATATACAGGGCAAGTAAAAGGTAATAGTAGGATGTAATACATTAGAAATACTGGTAACGTAATCATGGCCCCTATTTTATCTTTATAGCAAACAAAGGGAATAGGGACTAATATTGAATGACAATGTGCTTAACTATTTTCTATTGTCATTCCTTTCCATAATCTTGAATTTGTCTGTGAATAAATTGAGACTCAGAGTTTGAAATTATTAGAAAAAAACAACAAGAGATACGTGTGAAGAATAGCCATAGTCATATCAGATAAATCATGTTCTTTTTAGAAGGGATACAAACCCATAGATCTCTGAGTTTAGGGCAAACATTTAACTAATGGCATTTTTTTGCCTATGGGTTGATTGTTTCATAATTGTCAACTGAAGAGTTCCTTTCACCTTCATTTGAAGTGTGGGGTGGTGGCCTCTGTCAAAGATGTGGTAGTGGGTTAGATGGACAATTAGTTTGATTCCTTATGACAGCTCAAATAATTCTGTATAAAATCAAAGTAAAGGGGAAGAAAATCAAGCTCATACATTTTGCTGAAGATGAAAACAACTGTTTAGTGTGGTGGGTTTTTTTTCTTGCAAGCATTTCTGCTACACCTAAATAATCCTGAAGTCAGAATTTCTGGTGATTGTGCCAAAGTGCAATAGCTGTGCTAATTTAAGTGCTGGAAAAGGTCTAAAGTTGTATGAGCATGGCGTTTTGCCTGTACTAATACACTGTGCTATGCTGCAAGCCTTGTTCACCCAGTAGGTATGGTGATGTCTATTCTGATATCTGAGCCAGTTTATATTTGACCAGTTCAATGTATGTGTGTGATACCATATTCTGCTGTGTGCACTTACCCTTGTGGAACAAACATTCAATAGTGAATGTGCCAGCCACTCAGACTGGTTATAGACATTTTAGGCTTTTTTTGGTCCATTAGATTGACAAAGAAGATAAAAACAGATGTAGCTACCTTTCAACATCAACATGATTACCAGATCTGTATAATGAAGTCATCAGTTCATTAGAGAAATAGCAGGAGCAGTTCTTTTTATTCTGAAGGGTGCTTGAAAGAAAGAAGAGTCCTTTCCTTCCTTCTTGGTTTGCTTTTGGCTTTCAAGGAGAGTATGCACAAACAGCCCTGGGTTATATTTAATGAATGCAACAATAAACTTTTCTTCTGTGCAATCTCTACTGCTTAACAAGTACATCAGGACACAGAGAACATTCTGTTTTTCATCCATGTTCTGTTGCTTTTTTGTGTCTGTTTTTGCACTGTTTTGGACAGCTGTGATCACTGGAAGCACAAATTTCTGATCACAAGATGAAGGGAAGCAGAGACAGAAAAAGAGACAATGTTTCTGGGAGGAAAAAGAATATATGGATAAAAAAGGAAAATGCCAAGATTCATTATTCTCAGAACAATGTATCTCTCATATTTTCTCTAATGACTAATATCGTGTGGATCCAGCAACACTGAGTTCTGCACTCTTCTAGTGTTAGCTTTTCATAGCGATTGATTACCTATTTTAGACCACTTCTAAATATCCCAGTATAATTCAGTTAGTAAAATCCTGCTATGGAAAAAAACAACCAAACCAACCAACCAAAAAAAAACCCAGAAAGACAACATTTTCTTGATAGACTGCTTGTCAGACAGCAAAAGGAGAGGAGTGAGAGCCTAGAAATATGAGGTCAAATGGTCTTGACCATCGTGGATTTAAAGCAGTAGCATTTAGAGCAGCACTTAGCTCCTGATCTCTAATGCCAGACACGTAGTGAGATCTTGAGCAAGTCATAAATTTCTTGTGTGCATTTCTATAGATAGCTGTGCAATGGCCTATGCTTCTTGGGGCCATGGGGGCACCTGGGGCATCTTTTAACTTCATCTAAGCCATACAAGTCTTCTAGGCTGTCAGACAGGGTCCACTGAATGAGCTCTTCATTGGTCAGGTGACCAGTAGCAGGCCAGTGAAATCAGAAACACATTAGATCATTTCTGCTGTACTGGATGAATAGCCCAAGTCTGAGAACAGTACATGATGTGCATGAGTGATGGAGTAAATTTCATGCGTTGGGCTTTCCATTTTTAATGTAATATCTGCTAGTTTTTGTTATCCTGGCACTTCGGTTAGTTGTTTGTTATATCTTTAGCTAGATACTGTACCTACCAAGTATAAAATGGTAATGGGTCCTCTAAGAAAGAAGATGCTAGTGTTCTCCATCACCTGACTCAAGATGTACATTCTCTAGAATTATTTTCCCATACCCAAAATACAGCCAATTCCAAGGAGAAATATATGTGCTGATATATAGGGAATATACCTGGGATATTGGAGAGGACAGTGCTTCAGCCAGGAATCAAGATGACTTTTTTAGACTCACCATGGGATTGCTTAATGCATTCATTTGCCACTGCCTTTATTTGTAGTATTATCTGACATCAGAGGCCTAGTGATAGAAACAAATCCTTCCATTGACTTGCCCATATTCTTCCACGTAGTGCCAGGATTCTTCTGGGAAGCTCTGACCAGGAATTGCAATGGTATGGGAGGCTGCTCAGCTCATGCAGTTCAAAGTGGCATATTCAAATGTCAAGCACTGAGTGAACAACTCATTTCCACAGTTCCATAATTAAGTCCTTTCTCATGCATTTACAGTTCAGCACTGTAGCCTTTTTTTCATTTTGTGGTCCCAGGTGTGAGAAGCAGCTGGTTGGCTGATCTTGCGTGAGTGACCAGCTCTGTCAGACACATATTCACGAAAGAGAAAATTGCAATGCAAAGGTGCACTACTTAAGAGAACATACTGTGTCCACAGGTTAGTATCACAACCTGCCCCATACAGCAACCAGATGAGCCTCTACTTTTCACATGAATGAGTGCGTCAAATGTAGCAGTTCCACAGACTCCTCTACATGTCCTACTGCAGAGATGGTGCCAACATCAAAGACCCTTTGGGGAACTCAAGATTACATTGCATGCATAGACCGCATTACATACCTATTTTACATATAAGTATATACATACATTTTGTGTCTGAGTCATGCAAGTTGATAACCATATGTAAATGTTAAAAATCTGGTATTTGCAAATAGGAATTTTTTGGCATGTAACAGGATGCTGCCCCAGATGCACTGAGATAATAAAGTCTTAATGTGGCAAGATTTAGACGTCCTAAACAAATGAACTGTGTTTGATCTCACAAAAGTTAATATGATTGAAGAAAAAAAAAAGGCATTTGAGTCAATGTGGTTAATAGTTCATTTATTCAACTTCAGATAACACGGATTTCTTGCTTTTTAGGAAAAGGTACAATTTTGGTAAATGCCAGATTCTGTATTTTTCATTATCCTTGGTTACAAATGCTGATATTAAGGTTGACTGATTCCCATTGCACAAATAGGATGCTTTACACTATGGACCAAAACTTGAAGTAAAGAGTTTCATGTGGCAGACAGGAATGAGTAATCCTGGACAAGCGCAGGCTTACCAGTAATGCAACCTTCAGGCTATGCAGTTGTGTGTTCTCACTTTATTAGACGTTTTCTAAAAGAAAATATCCTTCTCAATGATTAAATGCCTCAGTTGGACAACAATTGCATAGACTGGATAAGGAAGCTGGAGAGAATACCTACTTCCAATATATCTCACCATAATCCAAGTTTTTAGGTTTACCTGCAATATGTGCGTCCATAGCATTCAAACATTCTTCAATCACCTGAAAAACAAACAACCTGAAATGTTATTTTTGCTTTGTTAGTTGTCTTGTTTCATGAAATTACAAGAGTTTTAGCAACATTCTAATTTTAGAAAGGTCAAGAGAGACATTTCGAACGTGGAAGACGGATCATAGTAGAGGTTAATGAAGTAAAGGTTGTTTTGTCATAGGTGGACAAAGAAACCTGAGCTGCTAAAAGAGAAAATGGGCAAAAATGAGGTGAGAAGTGGAAAAGAAGTAATGGATGCTGATAGATCATGGGCTTACAAGGTACTGAGCAGAAAGACATAGAGAAGATGAATGATTCTGAAGGAGACAAAATGTATCCAGTGAGACATAGAAAAAGAAACAAAGCAGGCTGATGACAAGGTTGAACAAGCGGTAAATGGATGAGTTGATCCATGACTGAAACTCAGTCTAGGAGGTGGTGCAAAGGAGTTGAAGGGGATGTCATTGCAGCTGCACCGATTACCCAGCAGGAAAAAAAGAGGCTTGAGTAGAAGAAGAGCTCAGTCAGGATTTTTTTTGTTTTTATTTTCCTCAGTCTGTGTAAGCTTTGTAATACTACATATTTTAGGGTGAGAACTTTGGCCATGTCCGTAATGTAATATATGGAGTTGAGGAATTGTTTGATTCATACCTCTTTCCCTTTCTTTGAGTCTTCACATATATGAATTTAGTTTTATTTATCTAGATATATATTTAAGGAGATTGAAGCCAGTAGGATAAGTTGGTAAACTGCCTGCAGTTTTCTCTGCTTAGATTAAACATGGACATATTGAGTGCTAAAGCCATCATTATTACACAATCAAAGTTGAGGCACAATTCTGGAGCTGTAAGCACAGGATCTAATCTTTTCAAGGACTTAAAGAAATTAGATTAATAAATCTCATCCTGGAAGAAAATACCTTTTTTATGTGGATGGATGGATGGATGGATGGATGGCTGGGATTTATTCGTTGTAGACAGCCTTCTTCCCATATGATGAATATAGAGGCAAGGTTGATTTGGCTTCTGATTTTAAAGAAAATGTCCCTGTCTGAGACATGGAGGAAAGCGTGTTAACAAGGTTTGTCCACGTGTCATCTGGCTACAGGAAAAGATAAACTGACTCAAAATGGCCTCTCTCCTGGGACTCTACTTCAGAGACTGTCTTTGGAGATGGCTGTAAAGGTGAATTGACATCTTTTGCAGAGTTTCCATAGTCCTTACTACTCTCCTGTCGTGTTTTTTCCATCTTTTCTCTTTTTCTATATCTCTAGATTATAGAGGGAGGATATAATTTGAACAATTTCATTTCCAGTGGGCAATTAGCTAACCAGGATAATTGGTCCTATGGTTTTCTCCCAGGCAGAGACAGAAAGGAGCACTGTACTTAATATTTCTTTATAAGCTCCATAGTTAGTATCCTAAAAATAGGCCTGAGGGAAACATCTCAGTCTTGCTAAAACCCACCACTCTGAGACTGCTTCTGCCCCCCACTCTCCTGCACCACAGCTGTGACTGACCTCCACAAAGTCTCGTCACACATTCATGTGAGCCCTAACTGCTTTTAATTTTATAAGTAGAAAAAAGAGATTTGATGGAGCAAGTTACTAAAGGCAAAATTTTAAAATACACAGCAGTTTATCCTGCAATGAAAGCCAGTGCCTGACAAATAAAATTACAGCAGCAATAAAAGAGAAGTGTCCCAGTCTACAAAGCTAATGATGTCTTTGGTAATTAAGATACAAAACTAGTGTAAGCACTGCAGTTTCTAATGTATAGCAGAGCTTGCGGAGTGGTTTTGTCTGTTCTATTTTCTTTCTGAGTGAACAGATAATAGGTTCATGGTTTAAGTTGAGAATAAACTGTATTACAACATTAAGTCCTTAATTATTTGTCCATGTGGAGTACAATTAAATATCTCTAAAAAGTGGTTGTTAGTTTAGTTAGCAGTCCGGAGTTTTAAATGAAAAACTGAATGATATTTTAAATCTAATTTACTTAAACAGCCAAAACAAATCTTGCTGTGAGCCCTTACCAAAGTTAATCTCCACTTGTGCTTTTTATAAATTGGGAAAAACAGCTGGTTTCAATCTCTCTTTTAAACCTGGATTTCTTTCAGTGGTAGTGAACAGACATCTTGTTGAATAGGTATTATCTTGAATGACAGTAATTTTTATTCAAAAGCATACTCGCTGTCATATGATTAAAAAAAAGTGTAAAAACCTACCTAAAGCTTTGAGATAATAGAAGATATGGCAGTAATCCTATATTTAGATTGCCTTTGCTGCAAATACTTGTGCAGACTTTTCAGCTGGAGGTTTGAATGATCAGTAGTCACTTTCAATTAATTAACTCTCATATTTAAACAGTGAGGCCATCTTTTTTCATCCAGTTTCTATTTATTCTGCATTGTCCATCTGGAGTCATAAAAGCAAGAGAAACAAAATGTTCTGAAATGGTTTCATGGGCATGTATTTGTGATTTTGTATATTTTTGGCATAACAGCCCATTTAGACGTTACCTGATTATAGGAGAGGTATCCATCAGCATCTATCTGTAATTTGATTTTATGCTGATCCTATTTCCTGCAGGGTTATATTTCAAACTGTGTATGCAGCAAAGCTGTCTGGCAGCAAAGTCCATGGAGCCAAGTAGGGATTTGCTACCAGATAATTTGATCCTTTACTTTCTGCAATTTTTTGAACTCTTCTTATCCTACTTTGCTATCATTTACACCCCACAAGCCAGTGTGAAAGTCATCAGTGACTGCATGAATGTTAGTAAAAAATAAAACTTGTCTGATGATTGAGGGATATACTGGAGCTATATAAATACATACTGTATTTTATTTTTAAAGAGCATTGCACTGAATACTTCCTGAAAGTTGAGGGGGCATCTTTTTATATGTATAATGCTGACCAGTTTTCTAGCTGATGGTTGGATTTATTTGAATTTAATCGAATACAGAAGCAAGACAATACAATAATAATGGATTTAATTTAGACTGACTTGACCATATCTGCAATATAATTGCAGCCAACATAATAGAAATATGCCAACAAAGAGTTTGACCCTACTACATACAAAATTCAACTTTTCAATAGCTTCTGAGTTTGAGTACAGAGACCTTAGTCATTTTAGTCCCATGCCAAAGCTATATACGATGAAAGGAAAAAAAAATAAATTGAAATTGAAATCACAATGCATAGGCAAAAGAAATTCATGCAAAAATCATTAAAGTATCTTTTTCAGGCTGAAGACACTGGTTAGAATTCCTAAGTCAGAATAGAATAGTCCTACCACTGAATTTTGAGTGGACAAGTGTGAATAATGGCTGTTTTTCCAAATGTGTCAAAGCAAACCATAGTAGAAAGAGCAGAACATATTCGCAGTATAAATGGCTATGACAATCACAAACAAGCACTCTAATGTGGTACCCACAGTTGTAGTCAACAACTACTGCAATCTGTCCTCCAGAACCACCTCTCTTTATTTTTGATTATATCACGGCTTGAGACACCATGCGGCAAGTTGCTTTCCTTCTCTGCAGGAGCTGCCGCAGCTTGTTTTGCCAGTGCTGTGAAGTGTAGTGAGGCTCAGGGTCACTGTGAAATTGAGAGAGAGATGGGTAAAGAGGGAAAAAATAAGAAGGTAGTCAGGAGGACAGAAGAGAAAACAGAGCACAACGTCATGCGTGTCAGATAGGATTTTGTTGGTGCCCTGGTACAAATCAGAAATCCTTGTGGCTGTGCTTGTCTAGATGTCCCAGTGATCAGAACTCACTAGCAAAGGGCAGAGTTTCTAGACCACAACAGACTCACTGGCCTTTGCCAAAGGATTACCCCAGGGATCCTTGGGTTTGTCTTTTGAAATAAAAAAAATTAAAAAAAAATTATTAAAAAAATTTTAAAAAAAAAAGGAAATGAGAGAGACTGGATTTTTTTTTATTCATCCTTAAGCTTAATTTCTGATACTCTTTTTTCAGTGCACAGATTTCTGATGTTGATTATTCTGGTTTGTTGGTGAAGAGCCTAACGGTCTTTGGATTTCATGGCCCGTCCTTTATGCCTGCATTCATCTGGGGGTTTGTTGCCTTCTCATGCCCTTTCTATCAGAATTCCATCTTACCCATTAGCATAACACATTATGAGCTTGCTGCAGCTGAGATTGCAATTGAGATAGATCTATAGGCCCAGGTTACGACAATATGATACAGACACAGTGGATACTGAGAAGCTTTCCCATGCAGCTTGGTGACTGTCCATCGTTTTCACATCAGTTACTATCACACAATTCTACTTTGGGGATTTTTCTGGCCAGGTATTACCTGTTATGTTTATTTGAAAAAGACACAGAATGATACCCCATGGATCACCAGTGATTGGTTTTAGTGCTCGACCTGAGAAATGCTGAGAAAAGCTTTGTTCATTTAAGACCTGCTGGTGCAAGATTTAGCATTTTCTTAAATGAGCGAAGGAGTAGCCTGCGTGATTACGATGCCAGGTACCTCAGAGGTAGCTTTAGTGCCTGAAAATGCCCTATTTAGGGAAGCTGGGTGAGGACACTTCTCATGTACTCTGTTACCCATGTGAGATACTCCCAGGAGAGTATTTTTGATAGAGGATTTAGACAGCCCTTGTATCAGCCAATTCTAAGTTAATTTGAACTTGACATCACCTTTCTTCAGTTTATATGGGCAAGCACAGTAATTCTGCAGATGTAAGAGGACAAATAAGAACTTGGTTATTTAAACTGTCTTTATACTTGGAAGAGTCTTTTTTGACTTTGTTTGTGAAAAGTCTGAAAATTTTTTTTCCCCAATAGGAGATAGATATATATAGAGAGATGTATAGATACAGATATATGTCCCATGTGTTTACATTTTGCTTTCTGGTGAATTTCTTCTTTTACTATTGGTTAAGTTGACATAACTGCTACGGACGGGGTAAATAATGCCATTATTTGTAGGAGTCCCAGAGCAGAACCCTTCGGCAGCTGTGGTCTTATTTTTGCTTTTGCTTTTGCATTTTCATTTGTATCCCCTGACATTTGCCTGGAGCTTTTCTGTTATAACCTTTACCGGTAGAGTGCAAAGGGAGGTGGAAAGACCTGTTTCAGATGTATTTACTGTGTGCTCATTGTTTTAGTTGTGATGACCAATTAGAGCTTTAGGTTGAACGGCTCAACGTTTCTGCAGGCATAGCAGAGCTTTTTCTTTGCAGCATCGTTTGCATGGGAGGCCAGGATCACAGATCCCCACTGCCTGAGCATGTCTTTGTGTTACCTCTAAAAACTTTTGAACTCAGTGTATTTTAACTGAAGGTGACAGAAGTAGAGGACTCTAATTAATTAAATAATTAGATTTCCACAGATTTATAAATGTTTCAGTTGGACATCAAGGTCAATCAGTCACAAGACACTTCTATAAGAAATCATGTTTTATTAGTTCCAGTGATGTCAGAACTTACTGTTGACTTTCATGAATCGTTCAATTACTTTGGTGCTAGAGGATATATAAACACACGTAACAGATTTAGATGGCTGTGCAACCCATGACTTTTGAACAGTTCAGACTTTCAATCAACTTTCAAAGCAATTGTGATGGTATTTGAGCACCCAGTGAAATGTAAATTCCTAACAGGGTTTCATGTCTGAAAACCTTGGGTGTTAAGTGGCTAAGCATTTTCAAAAGTCTGTGCATCTCTGTGTATCTTTGCAAGCACTTGTATAATTTGGAAGTAGCATAGGAGGACATTGTTGTGCTTTTGTAAGTATAAATATCAAAGATGTCTTTTCAGTCTCAGTGATGTACTCGTTCTGAGGACACACTGAAGCTCTGAGTACCAAATTCTTCTCTGATTCCCTGCAAATGAGCATATGGACAAATAAATTAAATAAACAAATAAATAAAGCTTTAGATTTCTCAGCCAACTATCTGGAGACATCCTTCTTTCCTGAGGTGCATTACAAATACTTCACAAATAAGGTGCAATAATCAGCTAAGCCTATAAGTCTGAGATAGTTGCCTAGGCTTTCCTAATGGTCAGCAGAGAGAGATAGGTGCTGCCAGAGGCTAACTCATCTCCCCTAAGATAAATATTAAAGGTAAGTGCAATGCATTGCCCTGTGGACATTCCTGTCTCTTTTTGAAAGGTAGTTGTCCTGGTGATTAGCTTAGATTTGACATCTAGCATTTCTGTCACTAAAATTAGACAAAATGAATCCCTCATCTATTCTGCAAATTGACATATCGATTTGTGTTGGATTCCATGTGAAGTAAAGTGTTCCTCAATTTAAAACAGGCAAGATCTACCCCTTAATATTCCTTTAAACTGCCTGTTCTTTTTCATATGAAATTTATCAATAT